>NC_092090.1:86153379-86753746 GCF_045679555.1 Salvelinus alpinus
CTACAGACCCGGGTTCATTCCCAGGCTGTCTCACAGCTGGCCGTGGCTGGGAGACCCATGAGGCGACGCACAATTGGCATCGTCCAGGTTAGGAGAGGGTTTGGCAGGCCGAGATTTCCTTGTCCCATCGCGCTCTAGCGACTCCTGTGGCGGGCCGAGCGCATGCACGCTGACACGGTCGCCAGGTATACAGTGTTTCCTCCAACAAATTGGTGCGGCTGGCTTCCGGGTTAAGCGGGCATTGTGTCAAGAAGCAGTGCATATGTAAAGTGTGTATGTGCGAGTATGCGGCTTGGCTGGGTCGTGTTTCAGAGGACGCACGGCTCTCGACCTTCGCCTCTCCCGAGTCCGTATGGGAGTTGCAGCGATGGAACAAGACTGTAACTACCAATTGGATACCACGAAATTGGGGAGAAAAAAAGGGGTAAAATTATATCTATTTTTTGTATGTTTCGCGGGCCGAACTTTACCCCCCCCCCCCCCCCCCCCCCCGCCGATCTAGTGAGTGCATACAGCCAGTTTTAAGGGAGTCAGTGGAAACCAATTAAGATAAATAAATAAATAATAAAGGGGGTCAATGTAAATTGTCTGGGTAGCCATTAGATGAACTGTTCAGAAGTCTTATTGGCTACAAAGAGCTTCAGTCAGTTTTAGAATGGGAGGCAAGACATAAGCTAGTCCTAAATATATATTTTTTTATAGCATTGTATTTGTGACAAATCATTCACTAAATCCAAAACCTCAATTGAATCTTGTAATGAATAATGTGGAAATGGAGCAAGTTGAGGGGACTAAACTGCTTGGCTCAGCCCTGCATTGTAAACTGTCATGGTCAAAATGTATTGATGGGTAGCTAAGATTGGGAGAGGTCTGTCCGTAATAAAGTGCTGCTCTGCTTGCTTGACATCGCTATCAACAAAACAAGTCCAACAGATCCTAGTTTTGTCGCACCTGGACTACTGCCCAGTCATATGGTCAAGTGCCACAAAAAAGGACATAGGCAAATTACAGTTGGCCCGAGCAGCACGGCTGGCCCTTAAAATGCACACGAAGAGCTAACATCAATAACATGCCTGTCAATCTCTCCTGGCTCAAAGTATAGGAGAGTGACTGCATCACTACTTATCTTTATTAGAGGTATTGACATGTTGAAAGAACCAAGCTATCTGTTTAAATGACTAGCACACAGCTCAGACATGCATACCCCACGAGGCACACCCCACAAGACATGCCACCAGAGGTCTCTTCACAGTCCCCAAATCCAGAACAGACAATGGGAAACGCACAGTACTACATAGAGCCATGACTATAAGGAACTCTATTCCACATCAAGTACAGTGCCTTCAGAAAGTATTCATACCTCTTGAGTTATTCCACATTTTGTTGTGTTTTCTCCACCATCAACACCCCATAATGACAAAGCGAAAACATGTTTTTAGAAATGTTTGCAAATTTATTGAAAATGGAACATATAAATATCTCATTACATAAGTATTCACACGCCTGAGTCAGTACATGTTAGAATCACCTTTGGTAGCGATTACAGCTGTGAGTCTTTCTGGGTAAGTCTCTAGGAGCTTTACACACATGGATTGTGCAACAATTGGCCATTATTATTGTCTAAATTCTTCAAGCTCTGTCAAATGTTGATCATTGCTAAGCACCCATTTTCAGGTCTTGCCATAGTTTTGACTTAAATCAGCTTGAAAATCTAACTCAACCACTCAGGAACTTGAACTGTCTTCTTGAAGAGCAACTCCAGCAGTGGAGGCTGCTGAGGGGAGGACGGCTCATAATAACGTCTGGAATGGAGCGAATGGAATGACAAACACATGGAAACTATGTGTTTGATACCATTCCACTCCAGCCATTACCACAAGCCCGTCCTCCCCAATTAAGGTGCCACCAACCTCCTATGAACTCCAGTTAGATTTGGCCATGTGTTTAAGGTTATTTTCCTGCTGAAAGGTGAATTAATCTCCCAGTGTCTGGTGGAAAGTAGACAGATGCAGGTTTTCCTCTAGGATTTGGCTGTGCTCCATTCCGTTTATTTTTTATGCTGAAAAACTCCCCAGTCCTTAATCATTACAAGCATACCCATAACATGATGCAGCCACCACTATGCTTGAAAATATGGAGAGTTGTACTCAGCAATGTTCCCTCTAAACTGTGCTCGTGCGCAGCCGTGCACCTCCTACAGGAGTGCCGGTGCAGAAGAAATGCCAGGCCACGGCAGAGACCCAAGAGATTGCACATCACTGAGTTCGCCCCATTATTTTCACTATAGATCATATAGTTTTATCTGTGATTGAGTAAACATTATATAAGCCCCTTTTCTAACTTTGCAAGATTGAGTCTGATATTGTTGGAGGCATAGCCAGAGCGCAACAGAGTGGTCTTTCAATCACCCACGAGTAAATATGCTTTTCAGATCAGAGCGCAGATCCGCACGTGTGCAGATTTGTTGATATTCTTTGCTCCTTAGCAAATGATTAGCCTAGTTAGAGATATGTATAGGGCAGGAACGCGTAGGCTACATTTCAAGCTGTCTGTGAAAAGCGAGTCCGGTAAAAGGCGTATGTCTTAATTAGAAGGAGCAGTGTTGTATTTTGAGACATGCTTGAATATGCAAATAAGCCAATAGGCAGAGGGGCAGCCTACATTGTCTAATTTTCTATATTGTAATAATAATACATTTTATTTTGTAAAGTGGTTTCTTGCATCATACAACACAATGCTATTTACAGTCACCTATTTGGCACATGGTGTACCAGACCAAGTAAAATAATGTCAAGCCCTTCATAATGTAAAAATGTTTTTAAAAGACTCATGCAATCTAGGCCTGCATTGAACACCACATATAGGCTACGGTAGGCTATATCATTGAAATCAAAATATATTTCCATGTGAAAATCTTATTGGATTTTGTCTATTAGTTTTGTTGGTAGGCCTATATTATGCTCAAATGCGCCCGAGACTGCCTAGTAGCTCCCCTGGGACTGCCACGCAAAGCGCAGAAGAACTATCAGCCCACAGAGAGAAGCATGAGATTTAACTTCACTCAACATTCTAGAGCTCTCCCTGTTAGCTAACACTATCAACGTTTCCCTTTACTGTGGCAATTGTGATCGAATCAATGCAATATTAGCCACTTCCCATGCAAAATACCGAAACAAAACATTATATTGCGCACGACTCAGCCTGTACTCCACACAACATTCAAGTTTGAGCTTAGCAGACCTGAAATTTGCTCACTGTTGATATTTTTTTGAGGGAACATTGGCCACGAGGCTACTGTCTAAAACTGTAATGGTATAGCCTCAGTGTTCACTGTAAATGCGCACCGGAAGTTGCACAAAAATTTCACTCAAAAGACCTTACATTTTCTCAGTGCTACAAAAGAATTATGGGGAACATTAGTACTCAGTAATGTGTTGTATTGGATTTGCCCCAAACATAACACTTTGTATTTAGGACAGAAAGTTATTTGCTTTGTCGCATTTTTTGCAGTGCTACTTTAGTAAATGTGCTACAAACAGGATGAATCTTTTGCAATATTTTATTCTGCTCAGGTTCCCTTTTCACTCTGTCAATTAGGTTAGTCTTGTGGAGTAACTACAATTTTGTTGATCCATCATCAGTTCTCCTATCGCAGCCATTAAACCCTGTAAATATTTTAAAGTCACCATTGGCCTCACGGAGAAATCCCTGAGCGTTTTCCTTCCTCTCCAGCAACTGAGTTAGGAAGGACGCTTGTATCTTTGTAGTGACTGGGTGTATTAATACACCATCCAAAGAGTAATTAATAACTTCATCATGCTCAAAGGGATATTCAAGGTCTTCTTTGTTAAATGTTTTTATCTCTATCAAAAGGTGCCCTTCTTGCCTTCCGGGTGGCGCAGTGGTCTAGGGCACTGCATCGCAGCGCAAGCTGCGCCACCAGAGACTCTGGGTTTGCGCCCAGGCTCTGTCGCAGCCGGCCGCGACCGGGAGGTCCGTGGGGCGACGCACAATTGGCCTAGCGTCGTCCGGGTTAGAGAGGGTTTGGCCGGTAGGGATATCCTTGTCTCATCGCGCACCAGCGACTCCTGTGGCGGGCCGAGCGCAGTGCGCGCTAACCAAGGGAGCCAGGTGCACGGTGTTTCCTCCGACACATTGGTGCGGCTGGCTTCCGGGTTGGAGGCGCGCTGTGTTAAGAAGCAGTGCGGCTTGGTTGGGTTGTGTTTCGGGGGACGCATGGCTTTCGACCTTCGTCTCTCCCGAGCCCGTACGGGAGTTGTAGCGATGAGACAAGATAGTAATTACTAACAATTGGATACCACGAAAAATTGGGGAGAAAAGGGGGGAAAATTTATTTAATAAAAAAAAAGGGGGGGGGGGGGGCTTATTTGCAAGGCATTGGAAAACCTCCCTGGACTTTGTGGTTGAATCTGTGTTCGAAATTCACTGCTCGACTGAGGGACCATACAGATAATTGTATGTGTGGGGTACAGAGTTGAGGTAGCGATTCAAATATTATGTTAAACACTATTATTGCACACAGAGTGAGTCCTTGCAACTTATTATGTGACTTGTTAAGCACATTTTTACTTTTGAATTTATTTATGCTTGCCATAAATGGGGTTGAATACTTATTGACATTTCGGCTTATCATTTTTTATTAATTTCTGAAGGCACTGTAACTAATGCAAGAAAAAAAAGGAAAAACTACACCTCATAAGGAGAACAGCGCGGACTGTGAAGACACGCTAACACACGCACTCTACACACACTTACATTGTTATATTGTTATATTACTGTATTATGGATTTTGTATTGTAGATATGTTGTGGTAGAGTAGTGTGCAATAATGTGTTGTATTGTATTGTAGAGATGTGGTAGATTATTATGTTATAATGTGTTGTATTGTAGTTATGTAGTGTGTAATAATGTGTTGTGTGATGTACTGTATTATTTTGTATGTAATTGCCTTAATCTTGTTTGGACCCCAGGAAGAGTAGCCTTGGCAACAGCTAATGGGGATCTGTCATAAAATACAAAAATACTTAAAGGAAAGGCCAAAGTGCTGAGTGCTGACGACCTGGCGGTCATGATTAAAATAGCAAGACTGACCAGAGTGCTATTCCTCACATCACTAAGTCAGAGGCACCGACTTTGTAGGGCCCTTTTTGTGGTAAGAGACGGTAAAGAACAGTAGCTGTGTCGTTCAGCAGTATGTATGCTACTGTAGAGCAGAGCTCCACCACACATCCCAGGGAACCATGTTAAAACTTCTTGTCAATAGGGGGGCGCTATTTCCACTTTGGAAAAAATCGTGCCCAATTTAAACGGCCTCGTACTCTATTCTAGATCGTACAATATGCATATTATTATTACTATTGGATAGAAAACACTCTCACGTTTCTAAAACTGTTTAAATTATATCTGTGAGTAAAACAGAACACATTTGGCAGCAAACTTCCAGACAGGAAGTGAAAAATCTGAAAACGATGCTCTGTTCCAGGGCCTGCCTATTCAATTGCCTAATTTCTATGGATTTGCATGCACTGCATACGCTTTCCACTAGATGTCAACAGGCAGTGGAAGGTGGAATGGGGTGTCTAGCTTGATCTGAGGTCGAACAAGAGCTCTTGGAATGACGTGGCCACAATTTCCTTTCTCTACCTAGGCGCGGGAAGGAGTTGTATCAGTTTATTCAACGTTTATTTGCGAGTTTTGGAATTTTCCTTTCTTTGCGTCAGGAGAATTTGGACATGTTCGCGCCACATGGCTAGCTAAGGTTGCTAATTCGACAGGAGAAGAGGACATTCTAAAACCAAACAACGATTTATTCTGGACAAAGGACTCCTTGTACAAGATTCTGATGGAAGCTCAGCAAAAGTAGGAACCATTTATGATGTTATTTCGTATTTCTGTGGAAAATGTTTAGTCCTATTTTCCGCCCATTTTGCGGGCGCTGTCTCGCTATAACGTAAGCGGTTTGTTATGGTAAAGATATTTTTAAAAATCTAACACGGCGATTGCATTAAGAACTAGTGTATCTTTCATTTGCTGTCCAACATGTATTTTTTAGTAAAGTTTATGATGAGTTCTTTGGTCAGATTAGGTGACTGTCCAAAATATCTCTGGATAATTTGGTGAATCGATGCTACATATTCACAATGTATAACCACGGTTTGCAGCTCAAAATATGCACATTTTCGAACAAAACATAAGTGTATTGTGTAACATGATGTTATAAGACTGTCATCTGATGAAGTTGGTCAAGGTTAGTGATTCATTTTATATCGTTTGCTGGTTTTTGCGATCGCTACCTTTTGCTGCTGATAAATGTATCTGTGTGTTTGGCTATTGTGGTAAGCTAATATAATGCTATATTGTGTTTTCGCTGTAAAACACTTTAAAAAAATCGGAAATATTGGCTGGATTCACAAGATGTTTATCTTTCATTTGCTGTACACCATGTATTTTTCATAAATGTTTTATTCATTTTTTTCATTTATGTTTTAAATGAGTATTTAGGTATTTCACGTTGCTCTCTGTAATTATTCGGGCTGCTTTGGTGATATTTTTGATGGTAGCTGCAATGTAAAACTATGATTTATACCTCAAATATGCACATTTTCGAACAAAACATAGATTTATTGTATAACATGTTATAAGACTGTCATCTGATGAAGTTGTTTCTTGGTTAGTGACTAATTATATCTCTATTTGGTCGGTTTTGTGATAGCTACCTATGCGGTAGAAAAATGTTGAAAATATGCGGTTGAGTCTTTTGCTATTGTGGTTAGCTAATAGAAATACATATTGTGTTTTCGCTGTAAAACATTTTAAAAATCGGAAATGATGGCTGGATTCACAAGATGTTTATCTTTCATTTGCTGTATTGGACTTGTGATTTCATGAAAATTATGTTATATGATATCCCTGTCGGGTTAGGCTAGGCTATGCTAGTCAGCTTTTTTGATGGGGGGGGATCCCGGATCCGGGTTTGTGACTCGTTAGAGGTTAATAATTACAGGTAGTATTAATATTTAACAGTTCAAGTCTTCTTCGAATGCTTAAGCACTTCGTATAAATAAAACTCAGAGCAAAAGCAGAGCTGGGGAGAACCTAGTGTTGGTAGGAGGACTGAAGATGTTTCTCTATAATCTACCTCTTGCATGAACAGTCAGATGTGCAGTACCCTTTCAACTGCACATGACAATCATTAGTCAAGGAACTTAACCAGTGTTCCTCTATCATGGATTTCTTGCCACAGAATGCACACACCATAATAGCTCCTTGGTTCTGTATTTTTGGACAGCAGTCATGGACAGGAAGCTGCACTCATTCTGGTATCCGATGAAGGAAAAAACTGAGGAATAGGTGCATAGCTTGCATGTTCTTTTGTGGATATTGCTGACACCATGCAAATATCATCTTGGTCAGCATTTTTATATATTTATATTGGGAGTGGCCTTCCAAACTTGAATAATTGGTCAGATGTTGAATGTGTGAGAAGCAGTTTTGGACCAGAGGAGTGTTGTACTCCCGGTGGTGAGGAGGAATCTTACCAGAAGTACTGCTGACGTCCCGTTGGGTCGGAAGAGTTCAATTGACATGTCTGGAAACATCCTGCCGATCCTTGATATCACGTCGTCCACATACCTGGAGAATGACAGAGAACATTTTTACCCTTAGGGGAAAAAAATAGCAAATGTTTCAAACTACAAAACAGTGCATTTGGAAAGTATTAAGACCCCTTGACTTTTTCTACATTTTGTTAGGTTACAGCCTTATTCTAAACTGGAATAAATAAAACAATTTATTCAGCAATCTACACACAATACCCCATAATGACAAAGTGAAAACAGGTTTTTAGATATTTTTGAAAATGTATAAAAAATATTTATATAAGTATTCAGACCCTTTGCTATGAGACTCAAAATTGAGCTCAGGTGCATCCTGTTTACATGGATCATCCTTGAGATGTTTCTATAACTTGGAGTCCCCCTTTGGTAAATTCAATTGATTGGACATAACTTGGAAAGGCACACACCTGTCTACATAAGGTAGAGTTGACAGTGCATGTCAGAGCAAACACCAAGCCATGAGGTCGAAGGAATTGTCCGTAGAGCTCCGAGACAGGATTCTGTCACAGTGGCCTCTATCATTCTTAAATGGAAGAAGTTTGGAACCACCAAGACTCTTCCTAGAGCTGGCCGCCCGACCAAACTGAGCAATCCAGGGAGAAGGGCCTCGGTCAGGGAGATGACCAAGAACCTGATGGTCACTCTGACAGAGCTCAAGAGTTCCTCTGTGGAAATGGGAGAACCTTCCAGAAGGACAACCATCTCTGCAGCCCTCCACCAATTAGGCCTTTATGGTAGAGTGGCCAGACCGAAGCCAGTCCTCAGTAAAAGGCACATGACAGCCCACTTGGAGTTTGCCAAAAGGCACCTAAAGACTCTCAGACCATGAGAAACAAGATTCTCTGGTCTGATGAAACCAAGACGGAACTCTTTGTCCTGAATGCCAAGCGTCACGTCTGGAGGAAACCTGGTACCATCCCTACGGTGAAGCATGGTGGTCAAATCAAATCAAATTGGTGGCAGCATCATGCTGAGGGGATGTCTTTTGGCAGCAGGGACTCTGAGACTAGTCAGGATCGAGGGAAAGATGAACTGAACAAGTACAGAGCGATCCTTGATGAAAACCTGCTCCAGAGCGCTCAGGACCTCAGACTGGGGCGAAGGTTCACCTTCCAACAGGACCACGACCCTAAGCACACAGCCAAGGCAATGCAGGAGTGGCTTTGGGACAATCTCTGAATGTCCTTGAACTGCCCAGCCAGAGCCCGGACTCGAACCCGAACAAACCTCTCTGGAGAGACCTGAAAATAGCTGTGCACCAACCTGACAGAGCTTGAGAGGAAGACTCAACGCTGTAATCACTGCCAAAGGTGCTTCAACAGAGTACTGAGTAAACGGTCTGAATACTTATGTAAATGTGATGTCTTGTTTTATTTCATATAAATTACCCCAAAAAATACTTTTTTGTTTTGTTTTGTCATTATGGGGTATTGTGTGTAGATTAATGATATTCTAGAATAAGGCTGTAACCTTACAACATGTGGAAAAAGTCAAGGGGTCTAAACACTGCCTTTGGAAAGTATTTATTTATTTATTTAAACATTGTTAGGTTACAGCCTTATTCTAAAATGTACGAAATAGTTTTATTCCCCTCATTAATAGAATGCTATTTACCCGCTTTTCTTTTGGGGTGGAGATAGAATAAATGAAGGTGTGACTACAGATATGCCTTGTTCTGACCTTGAGTAAATTCCCTAATAATTCCACTACCTTTACCTGAGATGAAACCATGAATGAAGTCGAGCAAACCTGCTAGTTTCAAGTACAAGTGGACAAAGTATATACTCTCTTTTTTCCGATAGAAATAACAGCATTCTCCATGCATTACAACTTACAACTTGATAAGAGCTAGGTAAATGAGTAATCAGTTTGGATAAGGGAATTGTAAATATAAATGACTGTTGTTTTAGATCAATTCTACCTTATAATAGCTGGAGACAAATGTGAAACCAGTCATATGGCAGCAAACTGAAGCATATCAACATAACTTTCCCACAGTAAAGTTTATGAAATGCTGTGCCATTATGCAGAATTTAAATTGTAGAGCCTAGCCTTTTAACTTGCAGGGAGGGGCAGTCTCGAATGTCTTATTTATTGGCCAACCCGCCTCTTTTCTATCATGTTAAATATTAGCAACTATCAGTATCGACCGACCCTCAGTAGGCCTAATAACCACACACATTCAACTGTCAATTTACTGTTAGTTCCCTTCAGCTGGTTGTTGCTGAGGATCATTAGTAACAGTTGATAATATACACTACCGTTCAAAAGTTTGGAGTCACTAAGAAATGTCCTTGTTTTTGAAAGAAAATCACATTTTTTGTCCATTAAAATAACATCAAATTGATCAGAAATACAGTGTAGACATTGTTAATGTTGTAAATGACTATTGTAGCTGGAAAGGGCAGAATTTTTTTTATGGAATATCCACATAGGCGTACATAGAGAGGCCAATAATCACTCCTGTGTTCCAATGGCACGTTGTGTTAGCTAATCCAAGTTTATAATTTGAAAAGGCTAATTGATCATTAGAAAACCCTTTTGCAATTATGTTAGCACAGCTGAAAACTGATTAAAGAAGCAATAAAACTGGCCTTCTTTAGACTAGTTGAATATCTGGAGCATTGGCATTTGTGGGTTTGATTACAGGCTCAAAATGGCCAGAAACCAAGATCTTTCTTCTGAAACTCGTCAGTCTATTCTTGTTCTGAGAAATGAAGGCAATTCCATGCGAGAAACTGTCAAGAAACCGTAGACCTCGTACAACGTTGTGTACTACACTCTTCACAGAACAGCGCAAACTGGCCCTAACCAGAATAAAAAGAGTGGGAGGCCCCGGTGCACAACTAAGCAAGAAGTCAAGTACATTAGAGTATCTAGTTTGAGAAACAGACGCCTCACAAGTCCTCAACTGGCAACTTCATTAAATAGTACCCGCAAAACACCCGTCTCAACGTCAACAGTGAAGATGCGACTCTGGGATGCTGGCCTTCTAGGCAGAGTTCCTCTGTCCAGGGTCTGTGTTCTTTTGCCCATCTTAATCTTTTATTTTTATTGGCCAGTCTGAGATATGGCTTTTTCTTTGCAACTCTGCCTCGAAGGCCAGCATCCCGGAGTCGTCTCTTCATTGTTGACATTGAGACTGGTGTTTTGTGGGTATTATTTAATGAAGCTGCCAGTTAAGGACTTGTGAGGCGTCTGTTTCTCAAACTAACACAACATGCCATTGGAACACAGGAGTGATGTTTGCTGATAATGGGTCTCTGTACGCCTATGTAAATATTTCATAAAAAATCTGCCGTTTCCAGCTACAATAGTCATTTACAACATTAACAATGTCTACACTGTATTTCTGATCAATTTGATGTTTTTTAATGGACCAACATTTTTGCTATTCTTTCAAAAACAAGGACATTTCTAAGTGACCCCAAACTTTTGAACGGTAGTATATATCTTTTTTTAAAGACATGTGGGCTAATTAAATTGTTATTTAGCAGAGCTCAGACCAAGCTGCAACAGTTTGAACCCGACGCATGGCACAATACTTGGCTGTGTCGTCACACAGTTCCATGGCTAGTGCAGGTAACAGACAAGGGTATAGCCTAGTATTGTACACTATTCTCCCTATTATAATTCTATGTACACTAATCTTCCAATATTACCATGGGTTGAAGAACTGAATGTTTTTAAAGGCTCTCCAAACCTGTTTTACATTTTTTTTTTTTCACAAATAGTTTCCTAACCCTAAATAATCTACAAGATCAGAGTATTTTAAAATGTACCAATTGGTGCTGAAACAGAGACGAATATGCATATATTTAGATGGATTTCTTTCATTGATCCCTAATATTCTGAACCCATTCTCTCCATATATTCTACTGAGTCTGTGGACAAAATTCCAACTAAAAAAGGTACACCATTTTTAAAGGGATGACTTAAGATAAATGTACTGAAAAGCCTATTGAATGAAAACTTAATGAGAAAATCTGTTGGCCAGTAAGTGGGAGTGTTTTCAGCAGTTGATTTACATTTATTTTGTGTGCACAAGGGAACCATGCCTGCAAAGCCTGTTAAGCACCTGCACAAGGTAAGTCTGAATACCAACTTACTGAGAAGTGAGTAGGAAAGGCATGTGTAATAAAGGTGTAATATCCTAAGTTGGAATCAGGCCCTATGTGCATTGGGTTGAACATAGGCAGTAGAGTTGCTTAACCTGTCTAGGACTGCCAACAGCCAATAAAATTGCAGGGCGCCAAATACAAAACAACAGAAATCTCAGAAATCAAATTTCTCAAACACACAAGTATTAGGCACCATTTTAAAGATAAAATGCTTGTTAATCCAGCCACAGTGTCTGATTTCAAAAATGCTTTACAGCGAAAGCTCCACAAACGATTATGTTAGGTCACCACCAAGTCACAGATAAACCCAGCCATTTTTCCCGCCAAAAGAGAGGAGTCACAAAAAGCACAAATAGAGATAAAATGAATCCCTAACCTTTGATGATCTTCATCAGATGACACTCATAGGACTTCATGTTACACAATACATGTATGTTTTGTTCGGTAAAGTTCATATTTATATCCAGAAATCTTATTTTACATTGGCGTGTTAGATTCAGTAGTTCCAAAACATGCAGTGATATTGCAGAGAGCCACATGAATTCACAGAAATACTCATAATAAATGTTGATGAAAATACAGCTATTACACATGAAACTTTAGATACACTTCTCCTTAATGCAACCTCTGTCAGATTTCAAAAACACTTTACGGAAAAAGCATAATCTGAGAACGGCGCTCAGAGCCCAAACCAGCCAGAGAAATATACGCCATGTTGGGTAGTCAACATTATTCATATTATTCATATATAAATATTCACTTACCTTTGATGATCTTCATCAGAATGCACTCCCAGGAATCGCAGTTCCACAATAAATGCTTGTTTTGTTCGATAATGTCCATCATTTATGTCCATTTATGTCAAATAGCGTCTTTTGTTAGGGCGTTTGGTAAACAATCCAAAAGCGCGATCTGGTCCAATTCGGACGAAACGTTCAAAAAGTTATATTACAGGTCGAAGAAACTTGTCAAACTAAGTATAGAATCAATCTAAAGGATGTTTTTATCATAAAAGTTCAATACTGTTCCAACCGGAGAATTCCATTTTCTGTAGAATTGCACTGGAACGAGAGCAACCTCTCAAGTGAAAGCGCATGACTGAGAACGAGGCTGTAGGCAGACCCCTTAGTAAAACAGCTCCCATCCGGCCCCCCTTCACATGAGAAGCCTGAAACCACGTTCTAAAGACGGTTGACATCTAGTGGAAGCCTTAGGAAGTGAAAAATAACCCATATCCCCCTGTGTATTCGATAGGGGTGAGTTCAAAAACTACAAACCTCAGATTTCCCACTTCCTGTTTGGATTTTTGCTGCCCCCTATCCCAAACAAGTTAATAAAGATGCAGAACAATGTCAATTGGCAGAATTGTAGGGTGCAGGCTGCCCGACAGTTACAAGGCAAAACTTGTTCTTACATCTAGCTGCTTAATAATTCATCTATGGAGTGAAACTCATTTAACCACAACACAACACATTTTCACTGACTCAAATCAGTATTATAAATTAACATCTCCCTAGGCGTTGGATACTTGCCATTCTGGGCTAGGAGTTCCAAGTTCCACTTATAACCAAACCAAGTCCACGTTCATACCTCTATATTACCAATATTATGCCTGGTAAATTTTTCAATAAAACATCTCTCATGAACACTAATGGGAAGATTATTCAGTGGAGGAATATTCAGCAAAGTGCATAAGGTAGTGTTGTCAGCGGAAGGATAAATACAGTATTCATACTGTAGCTTCAAAAAGACTAGCTGCTACACAGACAATCTAATCTTCATGTGTTTTCTTTTAGTCAAGTCCTATTTTTTTAATCCATATGTACAATCAGCTCTCGCATAGAGTTAGGCCTAAATTCCCTGTTTGGAACATTTGAATTTGATTGCTGGGTTTTGATTGCTCAATGTGGTCACTAGGTTACATGATGATGTCCCAGAATCACCTGCTGCCCGCACCATGGAGGACTTGGTGGCAAGGGGTGGTTGACTTTCACAATTCAACATTCAGAATATTCGGCTGTTGATGAAGGCTTAAATTGGGAAGCCAATCAGAGCACAGGGGTGCTCTCCCCACAAGAAAATGAAAGTACATTGTCAGTCTACAGCGAGCTGAACGTTTTTGCGCCATTGTGTTTTCATCTTTAACCCTCCGAACCATCTATAGACTATTGTCTCTCATCAGGGCCACATTTGCTGTGAGCACTCCAGACATGGCAGAGCTCAACGTTTCTGAAGATTGTGCAAAGCTGTCATCAAGGCAAAGAACGGGTGGCTACTTTGAAGAATCTCTGTTTAACACTTTTCCAGTTACTGAATGATTCCATATGTGTTATTTCATAGTTTTGATGTCTCCACTAGTATTCTACACTGTAGAAAACAGTAAAAATGAAGAAAAACCCTTATATATACACACTACCAAACTTTTGATTGGTAGTGTATATATATGATTTTTTGCTAAGTAGTAAATATTAGCTAGTGTTTGTCGGTTGTACCTGTGCCAAAACTCTGGCATTTCTTATCCTATAGCTTGTTCTCCGTCTTCTTTTTAAATCTTTAAAATGTTGTGCCAACATTTTTGAGCACTTATCTCCAAAACTTGTTTTCTCTTGGCTCTCTCTTGTTTCTCTGCAGCAGAATTGCAATACATATTATATTGGCACCTAAGTATTGTGATAATATAGGTCTTGGCAATTCCAAGCCCTCATTAGGACAAAGGATGATATGGCAGCCACTTCTACACACAGAGGCAAATATTTAGGGAGCAGCTCAATATCAAGTAATTAGGGCTATGCTAATTGAGTATCCCCATGGTGCATGGTTTCGTTTTAGGGAAGTCGACTTTACATGGAGACTGGAGACATCCTGCGATCCAAGTGCTTTTCTTGCAAGTTAAAGAAACAGAGGCCGCTGTTTTTTTAAAGGGTGTACTGAAGTTTTCAATGTTGAACCATACATGTACCAGGGGACGTTTGGGGGGGGTCAGGCTCAAATAACTTGGTTTGGTTATAAGTGGAACTTGGAACTCCTAGCCCAGAATGGCAAGTATCCAACGCCTAGGGAGATGTTAATTTACAATACTGATTTGAGTCAGTGAAAATGTGTTGTGTTGTGGTTAAATGAGTTTCACTCCATAGATGAATTATTAAGCAGCTAGATGTAAGAACAAGTCTTGTCTTGTAACTGTCTGGCAGCCTGCACCCTACAATGCTGCCAATTGACATTGTTCTGCATCTTTATTAAGCAACTCTACTGCCTATGTTTAACCCAATGTACATAGGGCCTGATTCCGACTTAGGATATTACACCTTTATTACACATGCCTTTCCTACTCACTTCTCAGTAAGTTGGTATTCAGACTTAACTTGTGCAGGTGCTTAACAGGCTTTGCAGGCATGGTTCCCTTGTGCACGCAAAATAAATGTAATTCAACTGCTGAAAACACTCCCACTTACTGGCCAACAGATTTTCTCATTAAGTTTTCATTCAATAGGCTTTTCAGTACTTTTATCTTAAGTTATCCTTTTAAAAATGGTGTACCTTTTTTAGTTGGAATTTTATCCACAGACTCACTAGAATATATGGAGAGATGGTTTCAGAATATTAGGGATCAATGAAAGAAAATGGGAAGAACCATGTGATGGCCCAAGCTTCAACGAGAAGACAAACCATCTGGAAATGATCACCCCCCAGTTACAATGTGATGTCACATTTAAGATCAATGTGAAAAATAGCTTGTGTTTCAGAAATGTTCCTCCTCTTGTTCTGTTACCGTGTTAATATGTGAGTGGACGTGGAGCCCGTGTGTTTGTGTGATGCTTGTGACAAGGCCAGACCTAAGAGAGCAGTGCAGTGGGGAAGGGGATAGGGTTGGCTCCCAATAGACCTGCTTAGCCTCTATGCTGATAGGAATAGACAAGTCCAAGGTGACAACGCCAATCTGAATTGATTTTCCAAGGACAAAGGTCTGTGTCCCAGGAGAGACAGAATTATCATCGTTGGCCAACAGACGACAACCCCAGCACGAGTCCCACAAAAATGACATTGCACGGCTCACAGTACGCAGGTGACCTTCCAGAAGCAGAGGCAATATCACCATATGACTACACATTACAAACACCTTCCTACTATTGAGTTGCACCCCCTTTTGCCTTCAGAACAGCCTCAATTCGTTGGGGTGTGGACTCCACAAGATGTCAAAAGCATTCGACAGGGATGCTGGCCACTGTTGCTGCCAATGCTTCCCACTGTTGTGTCAAGTTGGCTGCATGTCCTTGGGTAGTGGACCATTCTTGATACACAGGGAAACTGTTGAGCGTGAAAACCCCAGCAGAATTACAGTTCTTGACACACTCAAACCAGAGGGCCTGTCACCTACTACCATACCCCGTTCAAAGACACTTAAATATTTTGTCTTGCCCATTCACCCTCAATGGCACACATACACAATCCATGTCTCAAGGCTTAAACATCCTTCTTTAACCTGTGTCCTCACCATCTACACTGATTGAAGTGGTTTTAACAGGTGACATCAATAAGGTATCATAGCTTTCACCCCTGGATTCACCTGGTCAGTCAATGTCACGGGAAGAGCAGGTGTTCCTAATATTTTGTACACTCAGTCTACAGTGGTACCCCTCCAGAGAAAAAAATAGATCTGATATCAGTCAGTCAGTTGGAATCACGATCAAGCTTACTGGTTAGTTTGACTCTAAACATACATTTATCTTCACTTTTAACAATAGATTGCTCTAACTCGGTCACTGCGTCTCTGGATTAAACAAAGCAGCAACTCTAGCAGCTCAAAGAGATGCATGATTAACCTAAATGTGTTAACCACTTAACATAATAATCCAGACGGGGGGGGGGGGGGGGGTAGCTAGCGGTCTAAGGGAGGTTGGCTTATGCATGAGAGGAGTCAGTCAATATGTGCCAGTTTAGCTGATTACATTCAGCATGACTCCATTTAGAGGATTAACACATACGCATGACAGTGATCTGCCTCATTGATACAGTGATCTGACCGTTTGGTATTTTATCAGGATCCCCATTAGCTGTTGCGAAAGAAGCAGCTTCTCTTCCTGGCGTCCACACAAAACATGACATAATACAGAACATTCATAGACAATAACAGAACTAGATACATTTTAAAATGGCGCACATAGCTACATATCTAGACCCACTTCAGTTTGCATAGCACCCCAACAGGTCCACAAACGATGCAATCGCCATCACACTGCACACTGCTCTATCCCATCTAGACAAGAGGAATACCTATGTAAGAATGCTGTTCACTGACTACAGCTCAGCATTCAACACCATAGTACCTTCCAAGCTCATCATTAAGCGGGCTGCCCCCAGGTGGTGAAGGTAGGAAACAACATCTCCACTTCGCTGATCCTCAACACTGAGGCTCCACAAGGGTGCGTGCTCAGCCGTCTACTGTACACCCATAACTGCGTGGCCATGCACACCTCCAACTCAATCATCAAGTTTGAGATGACAACAGTAGTGGGCCTGATTACCAACAATGACGAGACAGCCTACAAGGAGGAGGTGAGGGCACTCGGAGTGTGGTGTCAGAACAACCTCTCACTTAACGACAAAAAAACAAAGGAGATGATCGTGGACTTCAGGAAACAGCAGAGGGAGCACCCCCTTATCCACATCGACGGGACAGTAGTGGAGAAGGTGGAAACTTTTAAGTTCCTCGGCGTACACATCAAGGACAACCTGAAATGGTCCACCCACTTCAGGAGGCTGAAGAACTGTGGCTTGTCACTTAAAACCCTCACAAACTTTTACAGATGCACAATCGAGAGCATCCTGTTGGGCTGTACCACCGCGTGGTACGGCAATTGCACCGCCCTCAACCGCAAGGCTCTCCAGAGGGTAGTGCAGTCTGCACAACGGATCACCGGGGGCAAACTACCTGCCCTCCAGGACACCAACACCACCCAATGTCACAGGAATGCCAAAAAGATCATCAAGGACAACAACCACCCGAGCCACTGCCTGTTCACCCCGCTATCATCCAGGAGACGAGGTCAGTAAAGGTGCATCAAAGCTGGGACCGAGAGACTGAAAAACAGCTTCTATATCAAGGCCATTAGACTGTTAAACAGCCATCACTAACTGCATGGCTTCTGCCAACATACAGAACCAAATCACTGGCAATTTCACAAATGGATTTAACTTCTTATGGCTGGGGGCAGTATTGAGTAGCTTGGATGAATAAGGTTCCCAGAGTAAACTGCCTGCTACTCAGTCCCAGAAGCTAAGATATGCACATTATTATTAGATTTGGATAGAAAACACTCTGAAGTTTATAAAACTGTTTGAATGATGTCTGTGAGTATAACAGAACTCATATGGCAGGCAAAAACTTGAGAAAAAATCCAACCAGGAAGTGGGAAATCTGAGGTTTGTAGGTTTGCCTATCCAATATACAGTGTCTTTGGGGTCATATTGCACTACCTAAGGCTTCCACTAGATGTCAACAGTCTTTAGAACCTTGTTTGATGCTTCTACTGTGAAGAATGAGGGAAGGAGAGCTCTTTGAGTCAGGTGTCTGGCATGAGCTGATCACGCGTGGTCGCGTGAGAGCGACCTGCGTTCCATCGCATTTCTGAAGACAAAGGAATTCTCCGGTTGAAACATTATTGAAGATTTATGTTAAAAACATCCTAAAGATTGATTCTATACATCGTTTGACATGTTTCTACGAACTGTAATGGAATTTTTTGACTTTTCGTCTGACCTGCGCGTCATCAATTTGGATTTTGGAACTAAACGCGCGAACAAAAAGGAGGTATTTGGACATACATTCTGGACGTTATCGAACAAAACAAACATTTATTGTGGAACTGGGATTCCTGGGAGTGCATTCTGATGAAGATCATCAAAGGTAAGTGAATATTTATAATACTATTTCTGATTTCTGTTGACACCACAACATGGCGGATATCTGTATGGCTTGTTTGGGCTCTGAGCGCTGTACTCAGATTATAGCATGGTGTGCTTTTTCCGTAAAACTGACACAGCGGTTGCATTAAGGAGAAGTTTATCTAAAGTTCCATGTATAATACTTGTATCTTTTATCAATGTTTATTATGAGTATTTCTGTAAATTGATGTGGCTCTCTGCAAAATCACCGGATGTTTTGGAGGCAAAACATTACTGAACATAACGCGCCAATGTAAACTAAGATTTTTGGATATAAATATGGACTTTATCAAACAAAACATACATGTATTGTGTAACATGAAGTCCTATGAGTGTCATCTGATGAAGATCATTAAAGGTTAGTGATTAATTTTATCTTGGGAAAAATGGCTGTGTTTTTCTGTGACTTGGTGGTGACCTAACATAATTGTTTGGTGTGCTTTCGTCGTAAAGCCTTTTTGAAATCGGACACTGTGGCTGGATTTACAACAAGTTTATCGTTAAAATGGTGTAAAATACTTGTATGTTTGAGGAATTTTAATTATGAGATTTCTGTTGTTTGAATTTGGCGCCCTGCACTTTCACTGGCTGTTGTGATATCAATCCCGTTAACGGGATCTCAGCCATAAGAAGTTTTAATAAAGGTATCACTAGTCACTTTAAATAATGCCTCTTTAATAATGTTTACATATCCTACATTACTCATCTCATATGTATATACTGTATTTCATACCATCTACTGCATCTTGCCTATGCCGCACGGCCAACGCTCATCCATATATTTATATGTCCATATTCTTATTCCATCTTCTTTACATTTGTGTGTATAAGGTACAGTTGAAGTCGGATGTTTACATACACCTTAGCCAAATACATTTATTTAATTTTTTAATTTTTGACATTTAATCCAAGTAAAAATGTCCTGTCTTACGTCAGTTAGGATCACCACTTTATTTTGAGAACCGGAAATGTCTGAATAATAGTAGAGAGAATGATTTATTTCAGCTTTTATTTCTTTGATCACATTCCCAGTGGGTCAGAAGTTTACATACACTCAATTAGTATTTGGTAGCATTGCCTTTAAATTGTTTAACTTGGGTCAAACGTTTCAGGTAGCCTTCCACAAGCTTCCCACAATAAGTTGGGGGAATTTTGGCCCATTCCTCAAGACAGAGCTGGTGTAACTGAGTCAGTTTTGTAGGCCTCCTTGCTCGCACATGCTTTTTCAGTTCTGCACACATTTTCTATAGGATTGATGTCAGGGCTTTGTGATGGCCACTCCAATACCTTGACTTTGTTGTCCTTAAGCCATTTTGCAACAACTTTGGAAGTATGCTTGGGGTCATTGTCCATTTGGAAGACCCATTTGCGACCAAGCTTTAACTTCCTGACTGATGTCTTGAGATGTTACTTGAATATATACACATCATTTTCCTCCCTCATGATCTATTTTGTTAAGTGCACCAGTCCGTCCTGCAGCAAAGCATCCACACAACATGATGCTGCCACCCCCGTGCTTCACGGTTGGGTTGTTGTTCTTCGGCTTGCAATGCAAGCATCCCCCTTTTTCCTCCAAACATAACGATGGTCATTATGGCCAAATAGTTCTATTTTTGTTTCATCAGACCAGAGGATATTTCTCCAAAAAGTACAAACTTTGTCCCCATGTGCAGTTGAAAACCGTAGTCTGGCTTTTTTGGGCGGTTTTGGAGCAGTGGCTTCTTCCTTGCTGAGCGGCCTTTCAGGTTATGTCGATATAGGACTCGTTTTCTGTGGATATAGATACTTTTGTACCTGTTTCCTACAGCATCTTCACAAGGTCCTTTGCTGTTGTTCCAGGATTGATTTGACCGTACTTTGTTGCGAAAAGTGCATCTCCAGGAGACAGAACGCGTCTCCTTCCTGAGTGGTATGACGGCTGCGCGGTCCCATGGTGTTTATACTTGCGTACTATTGTTTGTACAGATGAACGTGGTACCTTCAGGCGTTTGGAAATTGCTCCCAAGGATGAACCAGAATTGTGGAGGTCTACAACTTTTTTTCTGAGGTCTTGGCTGATTTCTTTTGATTTTACAATGATGTCAAGCAAAGAGGCACTGAGTTTGAAGGTAGACCTTGAAATACATCCACAGGTATGCCTCCAATTGACTCAAATGATGTCAATTAGCCTATCAGAAGTTTCTAAAGCCATGACATTTTCTGGAATTTTCCAAGCTGTTTAAAGACACAGGCAACTTAGTGTATGTAAACTTCTGACCCATTGGAATTGTGATACGGCAAAATATAAGTGAAATAATCTTTCTGTGAACAATTGTTGGAAAAATGACTTGTGTCATGCACAAAGTAGATGTCCTAAACGACTTGCCAAAACTATAGTTTGTAAATAAGACATTTGTGGAGTGGTTGAAAAACGAGTTTTAATGACTCCAACCTAAGTGTATGTAAACTTTCGACTTAAACTGTAGTTGTTGTGAATTTGTGAGATGTTACTGCACTGTCGGAACTAGAAGCACAAGCATTTTGCTACACTGACATTAACATCTGCTAACCATGCGTACGTGACAAATAAAATTTTATTAATACATAAACACAAAATATCTAGGTCAAATAGGGGAGAGACGTTGTGCCGTGAGGTGTTGCTTTATCTGTTTTTTAAAAACCAGGTTTGCTGTTCAGGTATGACTATTTCGGCAAATTCAGCTAAATAGAATTTTGCCTCTTCGCTTCTCTCATATGCGTCTGGAAACCCCCTCTCATACCAAAGCCACATCCCAGACGTCGTCCTACCATGAGGCATGCTAGTTAGCAGTCAGATGTATTCTATTATTTGTTAATCTCTTCAGCATCCAGTCTTGACTCCTGCATGCCAAACTCTTCTTGTGACTTGTTGGACTAATAGGCTATTAGATTGTATAACCTGGTTTCTCCATACATTGACCATGATTGATTTCAAGGATTAGCTCACATGACAAAGCATATTCGATTTGAACAATCACCCTGGCCAGTCTCTAATGGCCTGCCTTTGATCTAATCTCCAACAGAAATGTGTCTGTTAAGGAGTTGACTCCTTGGTAGCTAGAGTGTCTGCATAAACCCATTATTATATCATTTTCAGTACTATCATATCATTTTCACTACCATCAACATTTCTTTGGAATACTGTAATTACACCGTGCACTTTCTGGGGCATTTCTGTAGCTACATACAGAAGAAAAATGCCGGAGGGTGGATGCAAAAAAAACTTAAAGGTTGTGCTGCATAATTCATGCGCTGGCTGCTCCTTTTAGAAACGGCAAATTCATCAGAACAATGACGTTTGACAGAGCAGCCGCTGGTTGGCTTCACCTTGACCCACTCTTCATCCACTCTCTTCCTGTGCTGTACGGAGCCATTAGACTTCCCCAAAGCTCAGAGTCACCCCGGCACAACGCAGGAAAACGGACAGTGAGAAGCTGCTCAGGGAAGATGTACAGTGACAGCCGTGCCTTCACTGTTGCCCACTATTGATATTTCCTTTTACATCCAGAGTGCAGACACTTTACTGAGCAAAGACAGCCCTACCTCCCAAGCCAAAAACTGCTAAAGTGCCAGATGGGAAATATGGGGGGAAAATGTCACCCAAACCCAGTGAATCTGACATTTTGTGAGGATCTTTCTTTTGTTGACAAGGGGTGTGAGGGTGAACAGAAGAGAGCACCAGGTGCCATTTTCACACATTCTGCAAACCTGATCCACCAGAAAGCTGCATTGTAATAACATTATGAAAACCAAAGCCTAGATCTATCAAAAGGCACATTGATGAAAAAAGGTGGGCGATTTCAAAGACCAGGGTACAAAGATTATTAAGGGTACAATACCACACTGATCAAGGACTATTCATAAGAGCCCAACACACAATGGATTTCTGTTTTGTAGCAGCTTTTCCAGCTGGGGACCACGCACTATGCCCGCGGGGACCACTATTTTCGCTCTCCTTCAACCACTTTCATCTTCCACCGGGGACGTCGTCCCTCAGTCCCTCCAACCAGACCTCCTGCATGCCCTTCCCCCACTCTCATCACTCTCCTATCAAAGCAAGAGGTCTAAGACAACAAAATAAGACAATGCACCATTTGTATTAGTCACATGATCCCTCTGGACTATGACAACTCTAAACAGAAAGACAAATAACTGGAGGGAGATTATTCATCTTTCAGTCATTCAGCCATTGCATTAGCAACTATCAGGGAAATGTTTAAGCAGGAAGAGGGGCTGTACTTACTGTGGTGGCAGAACCAGGGTACTGGGCTGGACTTTGGGTCTTCTCTTGGCAGATGCCCCCATTTGGTTAGCTGAGCGCTTCAATGACTGCTGGTTAAGAAGACTGGACGCCAAGCCAGCATGGTACTGCAACTGAATGGGGAGAAAAGAACAGAAAATAATAAAAACATGCCATGTTTTAGTACAATAACTAGGCCTAACAGGAAACATGGGGCATTAGGGATTAAGACATATATGGCCAATGCTGAAATCCAAATGTACCTTGCTTTAACAACCCACAGAACCATTGGAACCATGTGGTAGGATATGTATCTACTGTGGTGAGAAGGACAAGACACTTCAGACGGTACTCTATTACAGGGTTGAGATCATCCTGAGCAGCTCTAAACCACATCACATCAAGCATACATAGTGAATACCCAAAAGCTGAGTTAGTCTGGGTCTGTTTTGTCACTAAACCTTGAGACACTTAAATACAGCTCCAAGGCCAACGATGTGACAGTAATGTGACAGGCGTCAGATTAAAGTTAATAAAAGGTAGAAATCTGACCTTGAGTTAAGTGACACATGACAAGTTGAAAGCTGTACTGTTACATATTATAATGTGTCCTCTGTTCTAGCCTGGAGCAGCCCACACAAAACAAGAAAATTCACAAGATAACATTGGCAGCAGAGTAGAGAAAAATAAGAAAAGAAGTGAGTCATCATCAAGTTTAATTGAGACACTGTAGCCGACTGTTTTCCCAAAGCTAAAACCCAAGCCTGACAACAATCTGCTCACTTAAAAAGGAGAATATTTTGTTTGGTAGCCCAACTATATCCTCCACTCCTGCCCACTCTGCCTCCCCCTCTCCTCCTGTCGTTGGTTTGGGAGCGACGAGTGGCAAGTAAAGCAGCTCTCACTTTGATGTAGAAGCGACAGAAGCCTGTCGGCAGTGCCACTCCACGTCTGATGAAACAGCGTGAAAGAGATGGAAGCTATGCAGAACACACGTGTTAAAATCAGCGTCCGTCCTACAGCCCAACGGCAGGTGTCAAATGTGACAGTAAAGCCTAAAGGGACCAGCAATACTTCTATTTGATATTCCCCAAAAATAAAAACAGGGTATGTACAGGCCTGATAAAGACATTACTAATTTGGTATGAATTTACAGGTATAATTAGCATAATGTTTTATAAGCATGTACACTGAGTGTACAAAACATGAGGAGCACTTTCCTAATATTGAGTTGCACCACCCTTTGCCCTCAGAACAGTCTCAATTCGTTGGGGCGTTCCACAGGGATTCTGGCCCATGTTGACTCATATGCTTCCCACCAGTTGGCTGGTAGTGGATCTCTACTCCGAATAGCTTGTTCCATCTCATCCTACAGATGCTCAATTGGATTGAGATCTGGTGACTGGACAGGCCACTGCAGTAAACGGAATTAACTGTCATGTTCGTGGAACCATTCCCGGACAATCCTAGCCTTGTGGCATAGGGCATTATCCTGCTGGAAAAAATCTATTTGCAGATGGATACACTGCTGCCATGAAGGATGCACCTGACTGGCAATGATGTTCAGATATCCTGTGGCATTTAAAGGTTGCGCCACTTTTATCAAGGTGCCCAATATGTGCCATGAAAACACAACCCACACCATCACCACCAGCCTGCAATGTTGACACGGGACAGGATGGATGCATGTACTCATGGGGTTTTCTCCATACCCTAGTCCTCCCAAAAGCATGAAATAGCAGGAACTGGGATTCATCAGATTCTCCAATTCTCCAGGGTGCAGTGTTTTCGTTCCTTAGCCCACTGCATCCGCAGTTTTTACATTTTTGCTGAAAGAAGTGGAACTCTGTCGTCGGCTGCCATAACCCATTCGTGTCAAGGTATGACACGTTGTGCATCCTTTTATGGGTCTTTGAGCACCAATGTTGTACTGGACTGTTAGCTGACTAATTGTAGCCCATTTCCCATCTGTTGCTCTGCACAATTCGTGTCAGCCTCCTTTGTCCGCTTTCATCAATGACCCATTTTCGACCACAGGCCTGCCTTTGGCTGGATGTCCTCTGGGTGGTGGACCATTCTGGATACACACGGGTAACTGTTGAGCGTGAAAAACCCAGCAGCATCGCAGTTCTTGACACTCTCAAACAGGTGAGCCTGGCACCTACTACCATACCCCATTCAAAGGCACACACTTACATTTTTTTGTCTTGCCCATTCACCCTCTGAATGGCATACATACACAATCCATGTCTCAATTGTCTCAAGGCTTAAAAATCGTTCTTAAACCTTCTTAAATCTACACTGACTGAAGTGGATTTAACAGGTGACATCAATAAGGGATCATAGCATTCACCTAGATTCACCTGGTCAGACAGTGTCATGGAAAGAGCAGGTGTTCATAATGTTTTTTTACCCTCCGTGTATAATAAATGTTTTATTAGTCAACTTATACTGAACAAAAATACTTCATACTTCATGAACTGAAATAAAGATCCTAGAAATGTTCCATAAGCACAAAAAGCTTATTTCTCTCAAATTGAGCACCAAATTGGTTAACATCCCTGTTAGTGAGCATTTCATCTTTGGGAAGATAATTCATCCACCTGACAGGTGTGGCATATCAAGAAGCTGACTATACAGCATGATCAGTACACAGGTGCAACTTGTGCTGGGGACAATGCAAGGCCATTAAAATGTGCAGTTTTGTCACACAACGCCACAGATGTCAATTTTTTTGTGAGAGTGCAATTGGCATGCTGACTGCAGGAATATCCACCAGAGCTGTTGCCAGGGAATTGAATGTTCATTTCTCTACCATAAGCTGCCTCGTTTTAGAGAATTTGGCAGTACATCCAACCCGGCCTCACAACTGCAGACCACGTGACCTCGCCAGCCCAGGACCTCAACATCCGGCGTCTTCACCTGCGGGATAGTCGGAGACCAGCCACCCGGACATGCTGATGAAACTGTGGGTTTGCACAACTGAAGAATTTCATCAAACTGTCAGAAACCGTCTCAGGGATGCTCATCTGCGTGCTCATCGTCCTCACCAGGGTCTTGACATGACTGCCGTTGAGCGTTGTAACCGACTTCATTGGGCAAATGCTCCCCTTCGATGGCCTCTGGCACGCTGGAGAAGTATGCTCTTCACGGATGAATCCCGGTTTCAACTATACCAGGGCAGAAATCAGGCAATGTGTATGGCGTCGTGTGGCCGAGCTGTTTGCTGATGTCAATGTTGTGAACAGAGTGCCCCGTGGTGGAGGTCGGGTTATGGTATGGGCAGGCAGGCATAAGCTATGGACAACGAAAACAATTGCATTTTATCAATGGCAATTTAAACAGATACCGTGAGGAGATCCTGAGGCACATTGTCTTGTCATTCCTGCACCGCCATCCCCTCATGTTTCAGCATGATAATACACAGCCCTATGTCGCAAGGATCTATACACAACTCCTGGAATCTGAACATGTCCCAGGTCTTCTATGGCCTGCATACTCACCAGGCATGTCACCCATTGAGCATGTTTGGGATGCTCTGGATCGACGTGTTTGACAGCGTTTTCCAGTTCCCGCCAATATCCAGCATCTTCGCACAGCCATTGAAAAGGAGTGGGACAACATTCCACAGGCCACAATCAACAAGCCTGATCAACGCCATATGAAGAAGATGTGTCGCGCTGCATGAGGTAAAAATGGTGGTCACACCAGATACTGACTGGTTTTCTGATCCACACCCCTATTTTTGTTTTTAAGGTATCTGTGACCAATAGATTCATATCTGAATTCCCTGTCATGTGAAATCCATAGATTAGGGCCTAATGTATTCATTTCAATTGACTGATTTGCTTATATGAACTGTAACTCAGTAAAATATTAGAAATTGTTTCATGCTGTGTATATTTTTGTTTAGTCAATGTTAAGGGTTTCTATGCAGCAATTTTTCAACAGGTTGAAAATTGCTGATATGATAAAGCCATACTTCTGATCAGTTTTAATGTATCCTGTATCAAAATGCAGTAAGCCTATACCAGTATGTCACAAAGTATTACCACAACAGGAGACAACCGAAATAAACTCAACAGGTAGAGGACAACCTAGCACCATTCCTCAGGGTCTCCTGGCTGCAGTGCAAACAGATAGCAGGTCTCATCTGGACTGATTCCGCCAGCTATCCTACGGTACATCACCTCACTTCATTGTGGATTCGCCACAGGGCTCATCCACAGACAGAGCACTTAAATTGGGGCTCATATAATCCCGCAGCTCATTAATTGCTATTCAAATATTCCTCCTCTTGAACTAATTAGCCAAGATGTGCGGCTACGGAGAGCCGTTTCAAATCAAATCAACGCGAGAGGCAGACTACACAGCACTCCCCTAGCTAAATTTGGCTGACCAAAGCAGCTGTGCTAACAGGGAATTATTTTAATTGACCAAGCCTCCTCTTCATGGCTAATGAGGCTACTTTGTTAGGCCTGGATTGTGAAGAAGCCCGATGCTGCAGGAGCCCAGTGAAGCTCAACCTGAATGCCAAACACACTAAATCCAATGGATAGAAATAAACAAGCATAAAAGCTGCAGAGCAGACAGTGATGCTTTAGCCCAGGGCTGTTCAATTACGGTCCTCGAGGGCCGAAACACTTCTGGTTTCTGTTTTGACATTTTTCTTTCAAATATGAAAACAAAACGCCCACTATGCAAAACATTCTCCAAGGTGATCAACATACTGCATGTCCTCCAAATTCTGTCAAATCTCTCAGTTGTTTGTTTAACTTTATAATATACCATATCTAAAGGCATGTAACTAGATACTTCTGTCCTCCAGTTTGTTATTGAGGGTGAATACAAAGCTTTCCAATTGACGGCTATACATTTCTCTGATATTGATCAGTAATATTTACATTTTCAACAGACATAATCGTGGAGATGGATGAATATAAATTCACAATGAAATGATGAAATATGACACAATGAAATGATACAAATATTATCCCAAAATGGTGTCAGTTTGACACAGGACCACAGAATATGTAATGCTTTTTGCATCTCCAACAGAGATGTGACATTTCTGTGAACAAGTCCTATGAATTATCTTAAATTGCAGTAGTTTAAGTCTTAGGTTGTAGGAACAGGTATGATGAGCATTTTCACATATCTGTGACCAATGGTTCTCCTCAATTTCTTCATTTAGATCCTTTTCCCATTTTTTCCCTATAGATTCTGAACCATCAGGTATAGTTTCAATCAACCCTTAATATAACTTGGCAATCAACTTCTTTGGCATAGCAGCTTCTTTCAGGATTTAGGTTCATCCAGATTCTGTTGAAGCAATTGAATACGATTTCTGAGTTGTAAGATCTCGGCCTTGGATATTCCAAATCTTTCTTGTAATGTTCATGTTCAAAATTCATGATGCCACTTTGGAACCAGGACTTAAAGGACACTGGAGGAAAGGTGGGGTTATTCCAAACAGGGATGCCTGACGATACTGGCTTTTCCACCTCATGAATGCATGTACATTTACCCAAATACAAATGGAATTCAGAATCATTGGACTGTCTGTTTTTTTCTTCGATGCCTTGGACCCGAAGTAGTGAATATATTTTACATCACAATGTATTACTTTTGTGGCTTTGATACTCCTAAATATACAAGGATAGTCTGCTGTTCATTGTTTAAGTGAAGGCAATTGTGCATCTCAGTAATACATCTTCATAAGAGGTAGTCCAAGAACTCCAGCTTTATAGGGTAAGTGTAAAACAGTCAATTTGACTCAAGGTCTTTCCATTCCAAATACAGTTGAGCAGGCCATTTCTTTTATTAAAAAATGTACATGGAATTGAAACTGGCAGGGCCAGGAATAAATACATCAACCTTGATAATCTATTCATTTTGATTATGCTGACCATACAGTGGGGCAAAAAAGTATTTAGTCAGCCACCAATTGTGCAAGTTCTCCCACTTAAAAAGATGAGAGAGGCCTGTAATTTTCATCACAGGTACACTTCAACTATGACAGACAAAATGAGGGGAAGAAATCCAGAAAATCACATTGTAGGATTTTTAATGAATTTATTTGCAAATTATGGTGGAAAATAAGTATTTGGTCAATAACAAAAGTTTCTCAATACTTTGTTATATACCCTTTGTTGGCAATGACAGAGGTCAAACGTTTTCTGTAAGTCTTCACAAGGTTTTCACACACTGTTGCTGGTATTTTGACCCATTCCTCCATGCAGATCTCCTCTAGAGCAGTGATGTTTTGGGGCTGTTGCTGGGCAACACGGACTTTCAACTCCCTCCAAAGATTTTCTATGGGGTTGAGATCTGGAGACTGGCTAGGCCACTCCAGGACCTTGAAATGCTTCTTACGAAGCCACTCCTTCGTTGCCCGGGCGGTGTGTTTGGGATCATTGTCATGCTGAAAGACCCAGCCACGTTTCATCTTCAATGCTCTTGCTGATGGAAGGAGGTTTTCACTCAAAATCTCACGATACATGGCGCCATTCATTCTTTCCTTTACACGGATCAGTCGTCCTGGTCCCTTTGCAGAAAAACAGCCCCAAAGCATGATGTTTCCACACCCATGCGTCACAGTAGGTATGGTGTTCTTTGGATGCAACTCGGCATTCTTTGTCCTCCAAACACGACGAGTTGAGATTTTACCAAAAAGTAATATTTTGGTTTCATCTGACCATATGACATTCTCCCAATCTTCTTCTAGATCATCCAAATGCTCTCTAGCAAACTTCAGACGGGCCTGGACATGTACTGGCTTAAGCATGGGGACACGTCTGGCACTGCAGGATTTGAGTCCCTGGCGGCGTAGTGTGTTACTGATGGTAGGCTTTGTTACTTTGGTCCCAGCTCTCTGCAGGTCATTCACTAGGTCCCCCCGTGTGGTTCTGGGATTTTTGCTCACCGTTCTTGTGATCATTTTGACCCCACGGGGTGAGATCTTGCGTGGAGCCCCAGATCGAGGGAGATTATCAGTGGTCTTGTATGTCTTCCATTTCCTAATAATTGCTCCCACAGTTGATTTCTTCAAACCAAGCTGCTTACCTATTGCAGATTCAGTCTTCCCAGCCTGGTGCAGGTCTACAATTTTGTTTCTGGTGTCCTTTGACAGCTCTTTGGTCTTAGCCATAGTGGAGTTTGGAGTGTGACTGTTTGAGGTTGTGGACAGGTGTCTTTTATACTGATAACAAGTTCAAACAGGTGCCATTAATACAGGTAACGAGTGGAGGACAGAGGAGCCTCTTAAAGAAGAAGTTACAGGACTGTGAGAGCCAGAAATCTTGCTTGTTTGTAGGTGACCAAATACTTATTTTCCACCATAATTTGCAAATAAATTCATTAAAAATCCTACAATGTGATTTTCTGGATTTTTTCTCTCTCATTTTGTCTGTCATAGATGAAGTGTACCTATGATGAAAATTACACGCCTCTCTCATCTTTTTAAGTGGGAGAACTTGCACAATTGGTGGCTGACTAAATACTTTTTTGCCCCACTGTATCTAACATAGAAATAGAGTGAGATCTCTGAAGACATCTGTTCCGTATAAATCCTGTTTGATCTGAATGAATAAACTTTGCATTACCGTTTCTATGCAAAAAGCATATACCTTACCAATGATTTTATACACATTCAAGAGTGATACTGGGCAGACGGATCCGCATTACAATGGATCCTCATTTATTTTTAAGTAGGGTGATTGTAGCCAAACGTAGTGAGTGGGGAAGTTAATTTCTCTCTAGAGCTGCTGTGAGCATAAGTAACATGGGCTTTAGCAATTTGAGACAAAAGTGTCTAAAAAATTCCACTGGGATTTCCCATTTTGTAAATTATTGATGGCCAACAATTCATCTGGGGTAATGTTTCTATTCATATTCGTCTTCTCTGGATCACGTACAGTGTCTTCGGGAAAGTATTCACACCTCTTGACTTTTTCCACATTTGTTGTTGTTAAAGCCTGAATTTAATATGGATTAAATTGAGATATGTTGTCACTGGCCTACCCACAATACCCCATAATGTCAAAGGGAAATTATGTTTCGAGAAATTTGTACAAATTAATAAAATATTAAAATCTGAAATGTCTTGAGTCAATAAGTATTCAACCCCTTTGTCATGGCAAGCATAAGTAAGTTCAGGGGTTGCTTAACAAGTAACATAATAAGGACTCACCCTGTTTAACATGATCTCTGCAAGGTCCCTCCGTCGAGCAGTGAATTTAAAATATAGATTCAACCACAAAGACCTGGGAGGTTTTCCAATGCCTCGCAAAGAAGATAACCTATTGGTGGATTGGTAAAAATAAAAATGCTGGGTCAATAACGATGCTGGGCCAATTGTGAGCCGCCCTATGGGACTCCCAATCACGGCCAGATGTGATACAGCCTTGATTCAAACCAGGTACTATGGTGATGCCTCTTGCACTGAGACAGTGCCTTGGACCGCTGCGCCACTCAGGATCCCAGAAAGACTCACAGCTGTAATTGCTGTCAAAGATGCTTCTACAAAGTAATGACTCAGGGGTGTGAATACTTACGTAAATGAGATATTTCTGCATTTCATTTTCATTAATTAGCAAACATTTCTTAAAACATGTTCTCACATTATCATCATTGGGTATTGTGTGCAGATGGGAGAAAAAACAAAAACAATTTAATACATTTTGAATTCAGGCTGTAACACTAAAATGTGGAGTAAGTCAACGGGTATGAATACTTTCTGAAGGCACTGAATAATTGGTAAGTTGGCCTTAAGGAGAATGTCTATATCGTCCTTTGAACTTTTGTTTTCGGACTGATACAGTTGTGATAAAAATGTTTTAAAGACTGGATCCTTCTGAAATCAATTAATTAATACGCAACCAACTGCAATTTCACCTTGCTCAACATATTGTTGCTTGGATTTCATGGCAGCAGTCTCTGCAGGTGTTCGTGTTATATATGAGCTTCAAAGTGTTCAACTGTTGAAGGGTGTCAGCATTTCTATCTAAACTGTTTTCTTTCTAAGTTGTGGAATTATGGTTCTAGTATTTCTAATTCTTTATGAATTAGAAATAATGTGAAGAGTAAGACATGATACACCATCTCATATATGCTTTGAGAGCTTTCCAGACAACAGTTGGTCAAACTTCATTATCTACATTTATTTACCCAAATATGTCTGTGTTGAGATATGAGGTAAACTCCTTATCTCCAAGGAACATTGTATTGAATCGCCATGTCTTTGTTATTGGCATAGGAGGTTTGAGCTTATTTAATGTTAAAGAAAATGGGATATGGTCTGTAATTATTCAAAGGCATTTACTCTCAGAAACAGTCAAATGAAGAAAGGTTTAAAAAAAAATTTTAAGTGAATACTTGAATATGAGTTGTGGACATGAGCGTAAAAGGAGTATTGTCTTTCAGTTGGATATTAATATCTCCACAGTTCACATATCAACGAGATGGATCTGTTGTGGTTTAATACCTTAGACATGTTAGGAATAGAATACAGTTTAGTTGATGATTTGTCTAGAGTTGCATCCCGCACACAAATAAAATCACCCCCCATATAATATTGCCTCACATTGAGATAGTTTCAGTATAAGGTCATTAATGGCTGTGATAGGAGGACTCAAGATAGATCAACAACATTGTAGTTACTCCACAATACTAACCTAAATGACAGAGTGAAAAGAAGTAAACATATAGAGAATAAAAATATTCCAAAACAGGCATCCTTTTTGCAGTAAGGTACTAAAGTAAAACTGCAAAAAAAAAAAAAATGAATACAAAATGTTATGTTTGGGGCAAATACAAGACATCACTGAGTACCACTCTTCATATTTTCAAGCATGGTGGTGGCTGCATCATGTTATGGGTATGCTTGTCATCGGCAAGGACGAGGGAAATGTTTTGGATAAAAATAAACGGCATAGCGCTAAGCACAGGCAAAACCCTAGAGGAAAACCTGGTTGTCTGCTTTCCAACAGACACTGGGGAACAAATTAACTTTTTAGCAGGACAATAAGCTAAAACACAAGGCCAAATCTACACGAGTTGCTTATTAAGAAGACATGGAATGTTCTTGAGTGGTTTATTACAGTTTCGATTTAAATCGGCTTGAAAATATATGGCAAGACATGAAAATGGCTGTCCAGCAATTAGAGATCGACCGATTAATCGGAATGGCCGATTAATTAGGGCCGATTTCAAGTTTTCATAACAATTGGAAATCGTTTTTTTTACACCTTTATTTAACTAGGCAAGTCAGTTAAGAACCCATTCTTATTTTCAATGACGGCCTAGGAACGGTGGGTTAACTGCATGTTCAGGGGCAGAATGACAGATTTTTACCTTGTCAACTCAGGGATTCTATCTTGCAACCTTACGGTTAACTAGTCCAATGCTCTAACCACCTGCCTCTAATTGCACTCCACGAGGAGACTGCCTGTTACGCAAATGCAGTAAGCCAAGGTAAGTTGCTAGCTAGCATTAAAAACTTATCTTATAAAAACAATCAATCAATAATAATCACTAGTTATAACTACACATGGTTGATGATATTACTAGTTTATCTAGCGTGTCCTGCGTTGCATATAATCGATGCAGTGCGCATTCGCGAAAAAGGACTGTCATTGCTCCAACGTGTACCTAACCATAAACATCAATGCCTTTCTTAAAATCAATACACAGAAGTATATATTTTTAAACCTGCATATTTAGCTAAAAGAAATCCAGGTTAGCAGGCAATATTAACCAGGTGAAATTGTGTCACTTCTCTTGCGTTCATTGCACGCAGAGTCAGGGTATATGCAACAGTTTGGGCCGCCTGGCTCTTTGTGAACTAATTTGCCAGAATTTTACGTAATTATGACATAACATTGAAGGTTGTGCAATATAACAGGAATATTTAGACTTATGGATGCCACCCGTTAGAGAAAATACAGAACGGTTCCGTATTTCACTGAAAGAATAAACGTTTTGTTTTTGAGATGATAGTTTCCGGATTCAACCATATTAATGACCTAAGGCTCGTATTTCTGTGTGTTATTATGTTATAATTAAGTCTATGATTTGATAGAGCAGTCTGACTGAGCGGTGGTAGGCAGCAGCAGGCTCGTAAGTGTCATGTCTTTGCTATTATTAAATTGAAGACTTATAGTTTTTATCAAAGATTCCTGTAATTAGGGATTACGTGATCAACTGAGTAATAACGTAACTAATTAACTATGAATTCGAGGGCACCAGGGAAAGTAGTCAGATTACAAAGTTATAATTTCCCAATATAACCTTTCAGATATTTTCATATCTGATCAATAGTCTTCTGATTAATGATTTATTTATTTTTACCTCACGTTAGTCTCATTCCAAACGTCGTAAATTGTTGGTTATCTGCACGAACCCAGTCTTCACTATGAGTCATCCATACATCAATTGTCTTAAATCATATATTTATTACTACCTAATTAATTCACAGAAATGCACAAACAAACTTAAAAATGGTTACATGAAATGATGGGAGAAATATGCCCTAGTGGGCTGAACCGGCATGGCGGCTTGTTAGACAAAGGGAAAATTGCGTTCGACTAAGAAGTCACTACAGAGTCCATAATTATAACAATTGACATGCTAATCCTTACACATGAACACTCACTCATTCGGGAACAATTGCAATCAATATATATATATTTACGCTCGTTGTGTCGTCTTGATCGCTGGAGAGAAGTTCGTTTTTGTTGGAGAGTTTGGTCCGTCTTTCTGTCTTTGTTTATTGTGGATAGTTCAGAGTGACATTCGTTATAGAATGGATGTTTCGGCGGTTGTCTTACTTCGCGTTCAATGATACCGAATTCCTAGCTGCAGACTAGTAGTCAATATCAAAGACTTGTTCTTATTCCTGCCTCATTGCCTGTATCCGCCACGGGTCCGCGGTCAAACGACCACCCCTCATCACTGTCAAACGCTCCCTAAAACACTTCTGCGAGCAGGCCTTTCTAATCGACCTGGCCCGGGTACCCTGGAAGGATATTGACCTCATCCCGTCAGTTGAGGATGCCTGGTCATTCTTTAAAAGTTACTTCCTCACCATATTAGACAAGCATGCTCCGTTCAAAAAATGCAGAACCAAGAACAGATATAGCCCTTGGTTCACTCCAGACCTGACTGCCCTCGACCAGCACAAAAACATCCTGTGGCGAACTGCAATAGCATCGAAGAGCCCCCGCGATATGCAACTGTTCAGGGAAGTCAGGAACCAATACACGCAGTCAGTCAGGAAAGCAAAGGCCAGTTTTTTCAAGCAGAAATTTGCATCCTGTAGCTCTAACTCCAAAAAGTTCTGGGATACTGTAAAGTCCATGGAGAACAAGAGCACCTCCTCCCAGCTGCCCACTGCACTGAGGCTAGGTAACACGGTCACCACCGATAAATCCGTGATAATCGAAGACTTCAACAAGCATTTCTCAATGGCTGGCCATGCCTTCCTCCTGGCGACTCCAACCTTGGCCAACAGCCCCGCCCCCCCCGCTGCTACTCGCCCAAGCCTCCCCAGCTTCTCCTTTACCCAAATCCAGATAGCAGATGTTCTGAAAGAGCTGGAAAACCTGGACCCATACAAATCAGCTGGGCTTGACAATCTGGACCCCCTATTTCTGAAACTGTCCGCCGCCATTGTCGCACCCCCTATTACCAGCCTGTTCAACCTCTCCTTCGTATCATCTGAGATCCCCAAGGATTGGAAAGCTGCCGCGGTCATCCCCCTCTTCAAAGGGGGAGACACCCTGGACCCAAACTGTTACAGACCTATATCCATCCTGCCCTGCCTATCTAAGGTCTTCGAAAGCCAAGTCAACAAACAGATCACTGACCATCTCGAATCCCACCGTACCTTCTCCGCTGTGCAATCCGGTTTCCGAGCCGGTCACGGGTGCACCTCAGCCACGCTCAAGGTACTAAACGATATCATAACCGCCATCGATAAAAGACATTACTGTGCAGCCGTCTTCATCGACCTGGCCAAGGCTTTCGACTCTGTCAATCACCATATTCTTATCGGCAGACTCAGTAGCCTCGGTTTTTCTAATGACTGCCTTGCCTGGTTCACCAACTACTTTGCAGACAGAGTTCAGTGTGTCAAATCGGAGGGCATGTTGTCCGGTCCTCTGGCAGTCTCTATGGGGGTACCACAGGGTTCAATTCTCGGGCCGACTCTTTTCTCTGTATACATCAATGATGTTGCTCTTGCTGCGGGCGATTCCCTGATCCACCTCTACGCAGACGACACCATTCTATATACTTCCGGCCCTTCCTTGGACACTGTGCTATCTAACCTCCAAACGAGCTTCAATGCCATACAACACTCCTTCCGTGGCCTCCAACTGCTCTTAAACGCTAGTAAAACCAAATGCATGCTTTTCAACCGTTCGCTGCCTGCACCCGCACGCCCGACTAGCATCACCACCCTGGACGGTTCCGACCTAGAATATGTGGACATCTATAAGTACCTAGGTGTCTGGCTAGACTGCAAACTCTCCTTCCAGACTCATATCAAACATCTCCAATCCAAAATCAAATCAAGAATCGGCTTTCTATTCCGCAACAAAGCCTCCTTCACTCACGCCGCCAAACTTACCCTAGTAAAACTGACTATCCTACCGATCCTCGACTTCGGCGATGTCATCTACAAAATAGCTTCCAATACTCTACTCAGCAAACTGGATGCAGTTTATCACAGTGCCATTCGTTTTGTTACTAAAGCACCTTATACGACCCACCACTGCGACCTGTATGCCCTAGTCGGCTGGCCCTCGCTACATGTTCGTCGTCAGACCCACTGGCTCCAGGTCATCTACAAGGCTATGCTAGGTAAAGTGCCGCCTTATCTCAGTTCACTGGTCACGATGGCTACACCCAACCGCAGCACGCGCTCCAGCAGGTGTATCTCACTGATCATCCCTAAAGCCAAAACCTCATTTGGACGCCTTTCCTTCCAGTTCTCTGCTGCCTGCGACTGGAACGAATTGCAAAAATCTCTGAAGTTGGAGACTTTTATCTCCCTCAACAACTTTAAAAATCTGCTATCCGAGCAGCTAACCGATCGCTGCAGCTGTACATAGTCCATCTGTAAACTACCCACCCAATTTACCTACCTCACCCCCCATACTGCTTTTATTTATTTACTTTTCTGCTCTTTTGCACACCAGTATCTCTTCTTGCACATGATCATCTGATGATTTATCACTCCAGTGTTAATCTGCTAAATTGTAATTATTCGATTTATTGCCTACCTCATGCCTTTTGCACACATTGTATATAGATTCTCTTTTTTTTTCTACCATGTTATTGACTTGTTTATTGTTTACTCCATGTGTAACTCTGTGTTGTCTGTTCACACTGCTATGCTTTATCTTGGCCAGGTCGCAGTTGCAAATGAGAACTTGTTCTCAACTAGCCTACCTGGTTAAATAAAGGTGAAAAAAAAAAAAAAAAAAAAAAATCGGTATCGGCTTTTTTTGTTCCTCCAATAATCGGTATCGGCGTTGAAAAATCATATGCGGTCGACCTCTACTAGCAATGATCAAGAACCAACTTGACAGAGCTTGAAGAATAAATAAAAAAGTTTGCAAATATTGTACAATCCAGGTGTGCAAGGCTCTTAGACTTACCCAGAAAACTCACAGCTGTAATCACTGCTAAATGTGATTTTAACATGTATTGTCTCAGGGGTGTGAATACATAGGAAAATTAGATATTTCTGTATTTCATTTTCAATAAATTAGCAAAAATGTCTGAAAACATGTTTTCACTCTTTCATTATGGGGTATTGTGTGTAGATGGGTGAGAAAAAAACAATTTGAATCCATTTTGAATTCAGGCTGTAACACAACAAAATGTGGAATAAGTCGAGGTCTGCATAATACTTTCTGAAGGCACTGCAGATGTGGCGCGGCTACTGATGTACAGTGCTAAGCTGTATCCTCCGGACTGCATTGCTACATTTCCCCTCAACCCTTCCAGCCCTGTTTGCTTCTTCAAGGTCACATTGCCAGCGGCAGTCTTACATTCCCCACTTAAAAAGCAAGAGGCCAGCGGCCACAAACCCAGACAGCTAATGATCTCAGAGATTAAGAAGCCACTATTAGTCCTATCTTTCTGAAAATTGGTCGAATAGCAAATTATACATTGATGTTATCTTAAAAAATCCCTCTCTAGATCTACATTACTCCATTCACTTGCATTCAATTTAATTAGTGAGAAGGTTCACATATTGCTTTTCCGTAATGCTGGTGTGAAATTCAAGTCAATATACAGTTTCATGCATTAGAATTCAATGGTAGAATGCATTAATGTGGCATTTGAACGACCTCACTTGCTACTGGTAAAAATCCTTCTGACTGGCATCGTGTACAGCATTTCTCATCCAATGTCATTACTTATGTCTCTATCTTTCTTGGTAAACTAGTCTAATCAAAAAACCCTGATGGCAATAGAATAAGCTGATAATTTTGTTCTCTGCACAGTCCCGATATTCCACCAACAGGTTGTAAGTCTTAATCATCTGTTGAACAAGGCTGTCAAAACAGACGAATGACGGGGCTCAGCCCCTTACCTAAGTTATGATCAGAGAGCAGAAAGCTTGCCTCCACACCACACGGCTCTGCTCTGCCAGTAATGATGGAGCACATGTCTGCAGATTGCGGCAAAGGCACAACTAATGGCTGGTCAGTTTGGAAGATCTGGACTGTGAGGGGGAGGGGGAATCAACTTTTAAAAAGCAGAGACCTTTTGAAAATATGCTGCTCAGAGAAAAGATGTTTGATGTTCAAACTTTGCTGGCTTGGATCCCTTATTAGTTCTCAGACACGGGACTATAAAGCTTAGAGGAACAGTCGCCTGTGTTTGCTTTCGCCTGCTAATTCCTCATTAAAAAAGTTCAGGACTGCAGGGGACCTTTTGATAATATTTTCCAAATATTTGTTTTCTGAATACCACAGATTCATCTGTAACTGCTCGTGTCTGATGCTTTCAGAAGGACCTTTTCATCTTGGATTTCTTTCATTATTTGCAGTGTATTTTCTTCCAAAACTAGCCAACACGTTGTGTTGAACCCTGTGGACATGATGATTTTTCAGCCAATCTTCTTTGAGCAATCCAATAATTGGAATATTCCATAATCTTTCACAGTACACTTTGTCAATTGCATTAGCCTATGCCTGTAGCGGTTGTCTCACCAATGTGCACGACCCCATGTTGTTTCTGAGATCTAAGTGTATTCTAAAATGATTCTATGCTGTTGGTAAGAGGTTGCTCAAATCAAATCAAAGTTTATTTGTCACGTGCGCCGAATACAGCAGGTGTAGACCTTACAGTGAAATGCTTACTTACAGGCTCTAACCAATAGTGCAAAAAAAGGTATTAGGTGAACAATAGGTAAGTAAAGAAATAAAACAACAGTAAAAAGACAGTGAAAAACAGTAGCGAGGCTACATACAGACACCGGTTAGTCAGGCTTATTGAGGTAGTATGTACATGTAGATATGGTTAAAGTGACTATGCATATATGATGAACAGAGAGTAGCAGTAGCGTTAAGAGGGGTTAGCGGGTGGCGGGACACAATGCAGATAGGCCGGTTAGCCAATGTGCGGGAGCACTGGTTGGTCGGGCTAATTGAAGTAGTATGTATGAATGTATAGTTAAAGTGACTGTGCATATATGATAAACGGAGAGTAGCAGCAGCGTAAAAGAGGAGTTGGGGGGGTGTAATTAATACCAGGCATACACTACATGATTTTGCCACATTCGTAGCGTTTTGCCGCCCAAGACACATTTTCATGATCGGGGTGAAATCCTATGAACTTATGAAAATCCTATGAACTCCTATGAAAGATACGGAAATCATCCCTTTATGATGCATTTCGCATTATTTGATGTTGCATTTTGAATAGTTTTTGTATCTTATGATGATGCGTTTTGCATCATATAATGCAAAATGCATCATACGAGGCACCAGGCCATGCAAAACAAACTCCATCAATATTACATCCGCGTGCATCCTACCATGACAGAAACCAAAAAGATAATTTAATATTATCATTATTTCATATTAAGTCCATATTCTGCGCCTCCATTTATTTTTTATGTTTCTGCACTTAATAATGTGCAAATCAAAATTCCTTTGACAACCGAAAAAAAGCAGGGCTGGATCAACTTGGGAATCATTGTGTAATAAGAGCGGCCACGTCCTGGGGTTGAGGAATGAAAGATGTGGGACAAGGAAATCGCAAAATGTGAGCACGTCCAAGATAAGATGTGACATTTGAGGAATATGTCCAATCTCATTTGCGTTTCGCATAACCCTGCTTGTTCCCTCTTACTGTCCTGTGATAAAGAAAACCAATGGCAAAATCCATCAGCGATAATGAGTTATGCGACCAGTATACGGAGAACACCTCATTGTAGAGGTGGAGGTCTTTCATCAGGCCTTTATTAATATGTGCCTTCTAGGCTATGGCCACAAAGTCCAATTTCATGAAGACGTATGAAATTGAATGACACATTCATCATTGACCGTTTTTGTCATTCGAGAGTTGAACTCAAGTCAAACTATTTTCAGACAAGCTCCGTGTAACTTCTACATCAACATAATCGGCCATCATCAGAATTGCCCCTCTGTGATTCCCTATTTTGTGTTTTAACGTGATTGACATTTTTCCTATATAAAATGTGAATGAGACTTACTTTGATGCTCCCACTAATCCTATAGTTAAAACTCTTTGACTGTTCTCTCCCATTATGCTGGATGGGGATGACACATTGGGGAGCCCTGAGGGCCTTCTAGGCCTTTAATACTGAAGAGAAAAAATATCCAATCAGAATTTTTCTTAGATTTTTCTACCCAGACACAACCAATCTAGCTCAGCCAGCCATTGGCTTGGTATTCAGAAGCTGGACAGAGGGCCTCTGCCATTCAACTGTTGTGTGTAGATTTATAAGGGAAATAAATAATTGTATCCATTTTAGAATAAGGCTGTAACGTAACAAAATGTGGAAAAGGGAAGGGGTCTGAATACTTTCTAGATGCACTGTAAAATCTAAGGACAAAGTATATGTCCCTGCCATTGCCCATGTCATAAAGAAGGACTGGAGGATGGCCTTAGTTTTCAATTGATCATCTGGTAAGTGGCACAGTTTAAAAAAAAATTGCAGTTTGCTTGCTGTTGCTATTAATCTCTTTGATATAATGCGTGTGAAACATTGTTGCATTTGAACTTTAGATTGCTGGTTATTTGGTGTGTTGAAAGGGATTTAAAATATGTTTGCAATGGGAAGTAATAGCTGGCTTGTTAATTTCGTGTTGGAACTACTAAATGGTTGTTTTTCTATTGTTATGATTGAGGTCTACTGGCTTATTTATTTGAGTGAATGGGCAGCTTATTATTTCACATTATTTGATGCTGTGTGTGACTGCTGTTTCTATCAGCACTCTCTTTCAGCATGCTGAAATAGTGGAGGCAGGGCACCTGTTTTCTTTGCTTTGAGTTGCAGCAACTCTCCGTGGTCCTGAATCAGTAGTTAATCCTATATTTGACTGTTGTCTGTTGGAACTGTTTCTTTTGAAACGATGTATGTCTTTTTGTCCTTATATCACGGTGGCGTATGAATGCATTTCTAACGGGTTGTAGATTAGCCTAAACAATGCAATTATCACAACAGGTTGTAATATGGATTTTCCTGGCTTGGTTCCCTCGTGATTAACACACACCGCTACTTTTGTGCCGCTGTTGTGTCCGTGTGCTGTCTCTGTGTGAGCTGTGTCCCGTTTTGATTTTGTCGTAAAAGCATTGCTTCACCTGCACTTGAGTGTGCTAGTGTGGTCCGACTACACAATATAATGTTGGGCGCTTTCAGTGATGCTCTGTTTGTTATTTTCTTGAGGTTTGAATTTGATTTGATGTATTGGAAATGTTTTCTCCAACTGAAGGCCTAGGACCAATAGTCACGGTTCGCCATTGGGAGGAGATGCAGGGAGTTGTGGAGGTTGGGGCCCTGGACAGGCAAGGACACAGCTGGCTCTAATTGAACGGAATGGGTAGCAGGTAACTAGAGCTTGTGTCAGAGCTGAATGGAGATAATAACCGGTTACGTTCACACAGCACCCTGCTGTTCCCGCTCTCTCCCACATGAGGGTTTTGGGAGCGCTCTGTAACTTGACTGAAAAGGGGGAAGAAATGCTGTCAGAACACTCAAAAATGACATGTTTATTCAGTATTATCTTCTTTGTGAAAGAGTTCCCAAACAATATTCTGAAGTGGGAGTAGAGCCACTAGTATTGAATAATATGTAGGCCTTGTGCTACGTTGCTGCTGCAGTTGACTTCTGCCGTGGCTAGCTACTACCATCATCTGTCATATGGGCTTAACGCAGGACTGTTAAATTCCAGTCCTGGAGGGTCAAAACACTCCTGCTTTTCATCCTCTCCTTTTTTCCCCCACCTTTATTTAACCAGGTAGGCAAGTTGAGAACAAGTTCTCATTTACAATTGCGACCTGGCAAAGATAAAGCAAAGCAGTTCGACACATACAACAACACAGAGTTACTCATGGAGTAAAACAAACATACAGTCAATAATAGGGTAGAAAAATAAGTCTATATACAATGTGAGCAAATGAGGTGAGATAAGGGAGGTAAAGGCAAAAAAGGCCATGGTGGCGAAGTAAATACATTAGAGCAAGTAAAACACTGGAATGGTAGATTTGCAGTGGAAGAATGTGCAAAGTAAAAATATAAATAATGGGGTGCAAAGGAGAAAAATAAATAAATACAGTAGGGAAAGATGTAGTTATTTGGGCTAAATTATAGATGGGCTATGTACAGGTGTTGTGAGCTGCTCTGACAGCTGGTGCTTAAAGCTAGTGAGGGAGATAAGTGTTTCCAGTTTTAGAGAGTTTTGTAGTTCATTCCAGTCATTGGCAGCAGAGAACTGGAAGGAGAGGCGGCCAAAGGAGGAATTGGCTATGGGGGTGACCAGAAAGATATACCTGCTGGAGCGCGTGCTACAGGTGGGTACTGCTATGGTGACCAGCGAGCTGAGATAAGGGGGGACGTTACCTAGCAGGGTCTTGTAGATGACCTGGAGCCAGTGGGTTTGGCAACGAGTATGAAGCGAGGGCCAGCCAACGAGAGCGTACAGATCGCAGTGGTGGGTAGTATATGGGGCTTTGGTGACAAAACGGATGGCACTGTGATAGACTGCATCCAATTTATTGAGTAGGGTATTGGAAGCTATTTTGTAAATGACATCGTCGAAGTCGAGGATCGGTAGGATGGTCAGTTTTACGAGGGTATGTTTGGCAGCATGAGTGAAGGATGCGTTGTTGCGAAATAGGAAGCCAATTCTAGATTTAACTTTGATGTGAGTCTGGAAGGAGAGTTTACAGTCTAACCAGACACCTAGGTATTTGTAGTTGTCCACATATTCTAAGTCAGAACCGTCCAGAGTAGTGATGCTGGACGGGCGGGCAGGTGCAGGCAGCAATCGGTTGAAGAGCATGCATTTAGTTTTACTTGTATTTAAGAGTTGTATGGCATTGAAGCTCGTCTGGAGGGCTGTTAACACAGTGTCCAAAGAAGGGCCAGAAGTATACAGAACGGTGTCGTCTGCGTAGAGGTGGATCAGAGACTCACCAGCAGCAAGAGCAACATCATTGATGTATACAGAGAAGAGAGTCGGCCCAAGAAATGAACCCTGTGGCACCCCCATAGAGACTGCCTGAGGCCCGGACAACAGGCCCTCCGATTTGAGACACTGAACTCTATCAGAGAAGTAGTTGGTGAACCAGGCGAGGCAATCATTTGAGAAACCAAGGCTATCGAGTCTGCCGATGAGGATGTGGTGATTGACAGAGTCGAAAGCCTTGGCCAGGTCGATGAATACGGCTGCACAGTATTGTTTCTTATCGATGGCGGTTAAGATATCATTTAGGACCTTGAGCGTGTCTGAGGTGCACCCATGACCAGCTCTGAAACCAGATTGCATAGCGGAGAAGGTGCGGTGGGATTCGAAATGGTCGGTAATCTGTTTGTTGACTTGGCTTTCGAAGACCTTAGAAAGGCAGGGTAGGATAGATATAGGTCTGTAGCAGTTTGGGTCAAGAGTGTCCCCCCCTTTGAAGAGGGGGATGACCGCAGCTGCTTTCCAATCTTTGGGAATCTCAGACGACACGAAAGAAAGAGAGGTTGAACAGGCTAGTAATAGGGGTTGCAACAAATCATTTTTAGAAAGGGTCCAGATTGTCTAGCCCGGCTGATTTGTAGGGGTCCAGATTTTGCAGCTCTTTCAGAAAATCAGCTGACTGGATTTGGGAGAAGGAGAAATGGGGAAGGCTTGGGCGAGTTGCTGTGGGGGGTACAGTGCTGTTGCCCGGGGTAGGGGTAGCCAGGTGGAAAGCATGGCCAGCCGTAGAAATTGTAGTGGATTTATCGGTGGTGACAGTTTCCTATCCTCAGTGCAGTGGGCAGCTGGGAGGAGGTGTTCTTATTCTCCATGGACTTTACAGTGTCCCAGAACTTTTTTGAGCTTGTGTTGCAGGAAGCAAATTTCTGCTTGAAAAAGCTAGCCTTGGCTTTTATAACGGCCTGTGTATATTGGTTTCTAACTTCCCTGAAAAGTTGCATATCACGGGGGCTGTTCGATGCCAATGCAGAACGCCATAGGATATTTTTGTGTTGGTTAACTTCTCTAGGGTAGGTGAGACGCTAACGTCCCACCAGGCCAACATCCGGTGAAACTGCAGAGAGCTAACATTTTAAAATACACCATTCGTTGTATTAAACATTCTTGTAAATACATGTATCTTACATCATTTAAAAGATGAACGTCTTATTAATCCAGCCGCTGTGTCAGATTTCAAAAAGGTTTACTGCAAAAGCAAACATGCGATTTTCTGAGGTAAGCGCCCCACACACACAGGTATTACTAGCATTTTCCAATTTCCATTAGCGTCACGAAAGTCAGAAATAAGAATAAAATAAAATCGCTTACCATTGAAGATCTTCCTCTGGTGGCAATGCCAAGTGTCCTAACTACACAGTGAATGTTCGTTTTGTTTGATAAAATCAGTTTTTATAGCCTAACACGAAACATTTGTAAACCGGTTGCGTCGTGATTTCCGTCTCATTCAACTTTGGACGAAGCGTTCGTGGTAATTACACACACTAAACAAACGTTTATCCAGTCATGGTTGGTTTCATTGCAATCCTCTGGTTGTTACTAACACAACCATACATGATGGCTCTTTTCCCGGGACGTATTGACCGAAACAAACCGATTTGAAGACACCAATCAATGACCTCATTGCGCACCAATGGTAGGACCGGTCTATCGTTGATTGACTGTATTTTGGCCCAATGACCACTGATCATCTTGAAATCTAGCTTGGAAGATAGCCAATAAGCTGAGGTAAACGGCAATATGTAATGGTTATAAGTTTGAAGACCAGCCTTTGTCGTAAACTCTGGCGTAAAAGAGGTTCATTCGCCATTGCAAATCCTACTTGACGGAGCCACGAGTGTTACGCATAGCAGTACATATTCAATAGCATTTTTAACAAGTTTATATATTTAAATTATGGCGAATAAATCAGGAATAGCTAAAACAAAGTCTAGGTATACAGATTTAACCCAAATTATAGAGGAAATTGATAGAGACAGCCCCCCATCTCACAGCTAGCCTTCAGGGAGCTGCTCATCCAGGAGCTTGCTAGCTACAGCAAGTCCACTGCAGCACCTGCTCCAACCAGTGGTGTTCACCTGCCTAGATTCATCTCTGCAGGCATGAATGTGCCTCAGGGCAAAAAGGGCACAGTAGGGAGACGTCGTTGTGCCCTTTGTGACAGGAAATGTGCCCTTTGTCACAGGAAATGCCCCATCACCTGCACCACCTGTTCAGTAAGCCTCTGCTTTACAGCAGAAAGAGACTGCTATGGGCCATGGCACCAGCAGCACAATATTGTAAATAGAAAATGTGTAAATAGTTACCCTTGTTATTTGTTTGTTTATTATTATTTATTTAAGTATTTTTTTCATATATATATATATATATTAATTTTTTGGGGGTGTGTTAAAATAGCATTTATGTATTATTATATAGTTCTTTCCTTCAAAATGTATCACTGTACCAATTCGGCCACTTGGGTACATTTGTGTGGGACACCTGGGTGACTTCATGCTCAATGTCATGTAGCTCATTCATTTTTGAAGTTATCTGTCTAAAACTTTGCTCAGCTATTGTTGCCATCTTATGTTCTTCATTCAAATCATCCACAGCATCCTATCTGTATGTTTGGCTGTTCTTGGTCATTTGAAAGATGATGCAGCAACAATAAAAAACAGAAAACGTATGTTTATTTCCTTGTATTTTCTTCTACCAGATCTATTGTGTTATGTTCTCCTACATTCAATTCACATTTCCACAAAATTCAGAGTGTTTCCTTTCAAATGATACCAAGAATATGCATATCCTTGCTTCTGGGCCTGAGCTACAGGCAGTTAGATTAGGGTATGTCTTTAGGCGGAAATTGAGAAGAAGGGGGGGTACCCCAAAGAAGTTAAGGGCAGTCAGGTCTGGGGCTATAACCAAGGGCTATATCTGTTCCTGGTTCTACATTTCTTGAATGGGGCATGCTTATTTAAGATGGTGAGGAAGGCATTTAAAAAAAATAACCAGGCATCCTCTACTGACGGGATGAGGTCAATATCCTTCCAGGATACCCGGGCCAGGTCAATAAGAAAGGCCTGCTCGCTGAAGTGTTTCAGGGAGCGTTTGATAGTGATTAGTGGAGGTCGTTTGACCGCTGACTCATTACGGATGCAGGCAATGAGGCAGTGATCGCTGAGATCTTGGTTGAAAACAGCAGAGGTGTATTTAGAGGGCAAGTTGGTTAGGATGATATCTATGAGGGTGCCCGTGTTTTCGGCTTTGGGGTTATACCTGGTGGGTTCATTGATAATTTGTGTGAGATTGAGGGCATCAAGCTTAGATTGTAGGATGGCCGGGGTGTTAAGCATGTCCCAGTTTAGGTCACCTAGCAGCACGAGCTCTGAAGATAGATGGGGGGCAATCAGTTCACATATGGTGTCCAGAGCACAGCTGGGGGCAGAGGGTGGTCTATAGCAGGTGGCAACAGTGAGAGACTTGTTTTTAGAGAGGTGGATTTTTAAAAGTAGAAGTTCAAATTGTTTGGGTACAGACCTGGATAGTAGGACAGAACTCTGCAGTAGATTGCAACACCACCCCCTTTGGCCGTTCTATCTTGTCTGAAAATTATGTAGTTAGGGATGGAGATTTCAGAGTTTTTGGTGGTCTTCCTAAGCCAGGATTCAGTCACGGCTAGGACATCTGGGTTGGCAGAGTGTGCTAAAGCAGTGAATAAAACAAACTTAGGGATGTTAACATGTTAGCTTCTAATGTTAACATGCATGAAACCAAGGCTATTACGGTTACAGAAGTCATCAAAAGAGAGCGCCTGGGGAATAGGAGTGGAGCTAGGCACTGCAGGGCCTGGATTCACCTCTACATCACCAGAGGAACAGAGGAGGAGTAGGATAAGGGTACGGCTAAAAGCTATGAGAATTGGTCGTCTAGGACGTCCGGAACAGAGAGTAAAAGGAGCAGGTTTCTGGGGGCGATAAAATAGCTTCACGGTATAATGTACAGACAAAGGTATGGTAGGATGTGAATACAGTGGATGTAAACCTAGGCATTGAGTGATGATGAGAGAGATATTGTCTCTAGAAACATCATTGAAACCAGGTGATGTCATCGCATGTGTGGGTGGTGGAACTGAAAAGTTGGATAAGGTATAATGAGAAGGGCTAGAGGCTCTACAGTGAAATAAGCCAAACACTAACCAGAACAGCAATGGACAAGGCATATTGACATTAAGGAGAGGCATGCTTAGCCGAGTGATCATAAGGGTCCAGTGAGTAGAGGTTGGTTGGGGTCACGGCGATTCAGAGAGCTAGCCGGGCCATGGGTAGCAAGCTGGCAGAGGATGGAGGTCGGTTTTTAGCCACCTCGTGCGTTTCCATCGGTAGATAAGTGGGGTTCCGTGTGGTAGAGGGGACCAGTCCAATTGGCAAAATAGATATAGTTATAGTGACCCAAGAAATTTGTCCGATAGACCTATTCAGATAGCAGCCGATAAGACAGCTAACGATTAGCGGGCCGCAGATGGGCGTTCAGGATACGTCGCGACGGAGGGGCCTTTAAACAGGGACACTAGGTAAGTGCAATTTAACTACCAGTTAGAAACAGAAACCGGCTTTTAGCTATCCAATTTTCGATATGTCGACCGTGAGGTAGTCGGGTGAAGGTGATTCAAGAAATAACTGAAACGTTATCTTGGCAACTACATGTTATGGCAAATACTACATCTAGAAATGGAGACAAACAAGCACAGCTAAACAATGTGACCATGGACCGAGTAGCTAACGAAGTGAGTTTAGAGACGCTACTGACAGAAATTCGCACTGGCAATGAGAAACTGTCTAAGCAGATATCTGATGTTAAAAAAATCTAAACTGATATGGCTGAGCTGGGTAAACATGTAGAGAAGGCCGAAACCATGTTAACTCTGGAGGATATCCCACGGGAAAAGCTCCAGAAAACGGTGGATGAACAAAATACATAATTACGGGGCTTACTGAAAGATTAAATGGGATGGATGTCTTCAGTTGCCATTCAAATCTTAATTTCGTAAATTTCCCTAAAGCTGTGGAACAACCGGAATGGACGAATTCCTGGAAAAGGTAATACCAAAACTATTGGGCCAGTAGAACTTCACACGGGCTCCCACAATTGAACAAGCAAATCAAACAGGTGGCCCGAGAGGGGACACGAGCAGCAAAGAGGAGCAGGGGCATCATTGCAACGTTTATATTGATTTAACACTTTTTTGGTTACTACATGATTCCATGTGTGTATTTCATAGTGTTGATGTCTTCACTATTATTCTACAATGTAGAAAATAGTAAAAATAAAGAAAAAACCTGGAATGAGTACGTGAGTGCCAACTTTTGACAGGTACTGTATATATACACAAAATATACATCAAATTAGTGGATTTGGCTATTTCAACCACACCCGTTGCTGACAGGTGTAAAAAAAAAAGAGCACACAGCCATGAAATCTCCATAGAAAAAAATTGCCGGTAGAATGGCCTTAAGAGCTCAGTGACTTTCAACGTGACACCGTCATAGGATGCCAGTGGTGGGAAAAAGTACCCAATTGTCAGACAATAGTATTTGGTTTTAAATATATTTAAGTATCAAAATAAAAATATTGTTTCAAATTCCTTATATTAAGCAAAGCAGCTGGCCACATGTTCTAGTGGATTTATTTACAGATAGCCAGGGGCACACTCCAACTTGGACATAATTTACAAACGAAGCATGTGTTTAGTGAGTCCGCCAGATCAGAGGCAGTAGGGATGACCAGGGATGTTCTCTTGATAAGTGTGTTAATTAGACAATTTTCCTGTCCTAAGCATTCAAAATGTAGCTAGTACTTTTGGGTGTCAGGGAAAATGTATGGAGTAAAAAGTACATAATTTTCTTTATGAATGTAGTGAGGTAAAAGTTGTCAAAAAGATTAATAGTAATGTACAGATACCCCAAACAACTACTTAAGTGGTACTTGTATTTTTCTTAACTACTTTACACCACTGTAGGATGCCACCTTTCCAACAAGTCCGTTTGTCAAAATTCTGCCCTGATAGAGCTGCCCCGGTCAACTGTAAGTGCTCTTATTGTGAAGTGGAAAGGTCCAGGAGCAACAACGGCTCAGCCACGCAGTGGTAAGCCACACAAGCTCACAGAACGGGACCGCAGAGTACTGTAGCGCGTACAAATCATCTGTCCTTGGTTGCAACACTCACTACCAAGTTCCAAACTGCCTCTGGAAGCAACGTCGGCACAAGAACTGTTCGTCGGGAGCGTCATAAAATGGGTTTCCATGGCCGAGCTGCGGCACACAAGCCTTAGATCCCCATGCGCAATGCCAAGCGTCAGCTGGAGTGGTGTAAAGCCCGCCGCAACTGTACTCTGGAGCAGTGGAAACGCGTTCTCTGGAGTGATGAATCACGCTTCACCATTTGGCAGTCTGACGGACAAATCTGCGTTTGGCGAATGCCATGAGAACGCTACCTGCCCGAACGCATAGTGCCAACTGTAAAGTTTGGTGGAGGTGGAATTAATGGTTTCATGGTTCGGGCTAGGCCCCTTAGTTTCAGTGAAGGGAAATCTTAACACTACAGCTTACAGTGACATTCTAGACGATTCTGTGCTTCCAACTTTGTGGCAACAGTTTGGCTGAATGGAAGCAAGTCCCGGCAGCGGTGTTCCAACATCTAGTGGAAAGTCTTCCCAGAAGATTGGAGGCTATTATAGCAGCAAGGGGTTGGCATATTCCATATTTATGCCCATGATTTTGGAATGTGATGTTCAACGAGCTGTTGTCCACAAACATTTGGTCATGTAGTGTGTGTGTATATATACAGAACATAAATATAAAAGCAACATGCAACAATTTCATTGATTATTAAGGAGTTACAGTTCAAATGAGGAAATCAGTCAATTTAAATAACTTCCTTAGGCCCTAATCTATGGATTTCACATAACTGTGAATACAGATATGCATCTGTTGGTCATAGGGCGGCAGGGTAGCCTAGTGGTTAGAGCGTTGGACTAGTAACCGAAAGGTTGCAAGTTCAAATCCCCGAGCTGACAAGGTACAAATCTGTCGTTCTGCCCCTGAACAGGCAGTTAACCCACTGTTCCTAGGCCGTCATTGAAAATAAGAATTTGTTCTTAACTGACTTGCCTAGTAAAATAAAGGTAAAAAAAATAGATACCTTTAAAAAAAAAAAAATGGCCTCGCAATGGACCTAAGAATCTAGTCACGCTATTTTTGTGCATTCCCATTAACCTTGATATAATGCAATTGTGTTCATTGTCCGTAGCTTATGCCTGCCCATACCATAACCACCAAGACTCTTCTTAGAGCTGGCCGCCTGGCCAAACTGAGCAATCGGGGGAGAAGGGCATTGGTCAGGGAGGTGACCAAGAACCTGATGGTCACTCTGACATTGCTCGAGTTCCTCTGTGGAGATGGGAGAACCTTCCATAGGACAACCATCTTGCAGCACTCCACCAGTCAGGCCTTTGTGGTAGAGTTGGCAGCGGAAGCCACTCCTCAGTAAAAGGCACATGACAGCCCACTTGGAGTTTGCCAAAAGGCACTGATGAAACCAAGATTGAACCCTTTTGCCTGAATGCCAAGCATCACAACTGGAAGAAACCTGGCGCCATCCCTACGGTGAAGCATGGTGGTGGTGGCAGCATCATGCTGCAGGGATGTTTTTCAGCGTCAGAGACTTGGAAAATAGTAAGGATTGAGGGAAAGATGGAGGAAAGTACAAATCAAATTTTATTTGTCACGTGTTAAGCAGATGTTATTACGGGTGTAGTGAAAAACTTGTTTCTATCTCCAACAGTGCAGTAATATCTAACAATTTCACAAAATACACACATCTGAAGGAATGGAATTAAGACTATAAACAGTTGAAGTCGGAAGTTAACATACACTTATGTTGGAGTCATTAAAACTCGTTTTTCAACCACTCCATAAATTACTTGTTAACAAACTATAGTTTTGGCAAGTCGGCAAGTCCTTTTTCCAACAATTGTTTACAGACAGATTATTTCACTTATAATTCACTGTATCACAATTCCAGTGGGTCAGAAGTTTACATGCACTAAGTTGACTGTGTCTTTTAAACAGCTTGGACAGTTCCAGAAAGTTATGTCATGGCTTTAGAAGCTTCTGAAAGGCTAATTGACATCATTTGAGTTAATTGGAGGTCTACCTGTGGATGTATTTCAAGGCCTACCTTCAAACTCAGTGCCTCTTTGCTTGACATCATTGTAAAATCAAAAGAAATCAGCCAAGACCTCAGAGAAAAAGTTGTAGACCTCCACAAGTCGGGTTCATCCATTGGAAGCAATTTCCAAACGCCTGAAGGTACCATGTTTATCTGTACAAACAATAGTACACGTTCTGCTTCCTAGAGATGAACGTACTTTGGTGCGAAAAGTGCAAATCAATCCCAGAACAACAGCAAAGGACCTTGTGAAGATGCTGTAGGAAACTGGTACAAAAGTGTCTACATCCACAGTAAAACAAGTCCTATATCGACCTAACCTAAAATGCCGGTCAGCAAGGAAGAAGCCACTGCTTCAAAACCGCCATAAAAAAGCCAGACTACAATTTGCAACTGCACATGGGGACAAAGATCGTACTATTTGGAGAAATGTCTTTTGGTCTGATGAAACAAAAATAGAACTGTTTGGCCATAATGACCATCGTTATGTTCGGAGGAAAAAGGGGGATGCTTGCAAGCCGAAGAACACCATCCCAACCGTGAAGCACGAGGGTGGCAGCATCATGTTGTGGGGGTGCTTTGCTGTAGCAGGGACTGGTGCACTTCACAAAATAGATGGCATCACGAGGGAGGACATTTATGTGGATATATTTAAGCAACATCTCAAGACATCAGTCAGGAAGTTAACCTGTCTAGGACAGCTAGTGGAACCCCTCGCCAAGAGCCAATAAAATTGCAGGGCGCCAAATACAAAACAACAGAAATCTCAGAAATCAAATTTCTCAAACATACAAGTATTAGGCACCATTTTAAAGATAAAATTCTCGTTAATCCAGCCACAGTGTCTGATTTCAAAAATGCTTTACAGCGAAAGCTCCACAAACGATTGTTAGGTTACCACCAAGTCACAGATAAACCCAGCCATTTTTCCCGCCAAAGAGGGGAGTCACAAAAAGCACAAATAGAGATAAAAATTAATCACTAACCTTTGATGATCTTCATCAGATGACACTCATTGGACTTCATGTTACACAATACATGTATGTTTTGTTCGGTAAAGTTCATATTTATATCAAAAAAATCTTATTTTACATTGGCGTGTTAGATTCAGTAGTTCCAAAACATGCAGTGATATTGCAGAGAGCCACATGAATTCACAGAAATACTCATAATAAATGTTGATGAAAATACAGCTATTATACATTAAACTTTAGATACACTTCTCCTTAAAGCTTGGTCGCAAATGGGTCTTCCAAATGGACAATGACCCCAAGCATACTTCCAAAGTTGTGGCAAAATGGCTTAAGCACAACAAAGTCAAGGTATTGGAGTGTCCATCACAAAGCCCTGACCTCAATCCCATAGAAATTGTGTGGGCAGAACTGAAAAAGCGTGTGTGAGCAAGGAGGGCTACAAACCTGACTCAGTTACACCAGCTCTGTCAGGAGGAATGGGCCAAAATTCACCCAACTTATTGTGGGAAGCTTGTGGAAGGCTACCTGAAACGTTTGACCCAAGTTAAACAATTTAAAGGCAATGCTAACAAATACTAATTGAGTACATGTAAACTTCTGACCCACTGGGAATGTGATCAAAGAAATTAAAGCTGAAATTAATCATTCTCTCTACTATTATTCTGACATTTCACATTCTTAAAATAAAGTGGTGATCCTAACTGACCTAAAACAGGGAATTGTTACTCGGATTAAATGTCAGGAATTGTGAAAAACTGAGTTTAAATGTATTTGGCCAAGGTGTGTATGTAAACTTCCGACTTCAACTGTAAATAATTAATTTGCAAAAATGTCTAAAAACCTGTTTTGCTTAGTCATCATGGGGTATTGTGTATAGATTGATGAGGAAAATAATTGATTTCATCAATTTTAGAATAACGCTGTAAAGTAACAAAATTTGGAAAAAGTCCAGAGGTCTGAATACTTTCCAAATGCACTGTATATTGTACATCAAACAATGAGTGTACATGTTACTTAGGATTTAAATCTTCTCAAACAGCCTAATTCATACTCTTCAGTGGAACAATGAACCTTAGTGTCCTTATTAAAATAATGTATATATACACTGAGTGTACAAAACACGCTCTTTCCATGACAGACTGACCAGGTGAATCCAGGTGAAAGCTATGATCTCTTATTGATGTCACCTGTTGAGGGAGACGCAAAATAAATTCCAGCCCTTTCGAGCACAATAGCAGCAATATATGATATTCAGCACCACGGATAGCAGTCGGATCAAATTACCATGAAATCTGACGTTCAGGGCCACAGAGTAGTGGACACAATGGCTGTCTGGTGAAGTTGCACGGAGAATCAAAACTCTTGAACATACATTAAATATGCTACAGGAGTGATGTTACTTTTTGGATTTAAAAACCTACCAACAAAAGGAAATATTGTACTCCAGTGATTAATTGAAATACCCACATCAAGCCACATGAAATTGAATAATAAAGCACAGATACAAGTATTATAATACAAACAGGTTTGATTGTAATCAATATTTATTATACTGTTTTAACTAAAACCAAAAATCACGGGTTGCCGACCTCTGACCTAAGAGAATGAGGTGTGATGGAATCACGATTCAATTATGGACTAAAATAATGTAGGCTAACGCATTGATTTAGCAGACAAATATGATTAAGCAGTCAAGACTGATGTAGTTAACAAACCAAGATATTATTTTCACTGGCACGTAGCCCATGGTCTTAGACATGAAAGGTCTTTGTCACAAGCATTTTGGATTTGGATCAGAATGCTGCTTATAATACTAATACTGCTTATTATCTATCCTGTTGCTAAGTCACTTTACCCCTACCTATATGTACATATCTACCTCAATTACCTTGTACCCCTGTACATGTGTATCCACTGAGTGTACAAAACATTAGGAACACCTACTCTATCAATGATAGATTGACCAGGTGAAAGCTATGCTCTCTTTTTGAGGTCACTCGTTAAATCCACTTCAAGCAGTGTAGATGGAGAGGAGACAGGTTGAAGAAGGATTTTTAAGCCTTGAGAGAATTGAGACATGGATTGTGTGTGTGTGCCATTCAGAGGGTGAATGGGCAAGACAAAAGTACCTTTGAACTGGGTATGGTAGTAGGTGCCAAGCACACTGGTTTATATCAAGAACTGCAACGCTGCTGGGTTTTTCACACTCAACAGTTTCCCGTGTGTATCAAAAATAGTCCAAAACCCAAAGGACATCCAGCCAACTTGACATACCTGTGGGTAGCATTGGAGTCAACATGGGCCAGCCTCCCTGTGGAACACTTTCGACACCTTGTAGATTGTTCATGCCCCGACAAATTGAAGCTGTTCTGAGGGCAAAAGGGAGGGGGGCGAAACTCAATATTAGGAAGGTGTTCCTAATGTTTGGTATACTCAGTGTATAGCCAAGTTATTGTTACTCATTGTGTATTTACTCCTCATGATATCATCTTTCTATTATTTTTCTCTCTGCATTGTTGGGGCCCGCAAGTAAGCATTTCCCTGTTAATCTACACCTGTGACAAATACAATTAGATTTCAATGTAATAGTTTTAGAAAACTTATTATGTATCAGTGTAGGAGCTTGTGTGTATTTTCGCACAGTGAAACAGCAGTCAGAGGAGTTGGCTAATATATAATTCACCTTGCTTAAGGCCAAAAAGAACATGACAGGGCAAACAGGCTACCAAGTGAGCTACATGGTCACCTTACATTAGAGCAATAGGAAGAAAAATATGTTTTTATTAAACATAATAGTCTAGGCCTCAGGACAAAATGGACCTTGAGCTTTCTCAAACTGAACATATCTAAGGTTGGGCTATGGTGAGTGACAAGTAGTAGCCGTGGGCTGAACATGTTTCCCTTTAATGAAATGTTTGTTTACTCATTCTTGCATACATCCCGTCTTGAAATCTGGTTGTATTTCTAAACCAGGCTGTATCATTTTCCACACTTAGTTATCATTTTATGAGAACTACAATCCATGTTATTGAATATCCTGGAAAGCAATTCATGGAGAAAAAGAACCTGAGATGAATGGCAATTCCAGAAGCATCATCTACCCTTGTTAATGACCTTGGTTTACCACTAGCTTGGGTATAGCCTACCATTTGTGCACACATGAGTCACAGCACAACTGTGCAAACTTTTTTTGTTTGTTGCTTCCTTTATATTTGCGGAACTGGTAATTCTCTAATCAATTGTGTTTACATTAACATAAAGAATGCAGGAGAAAGGGTCAGTGCTGTAGTCTTTGGCCAAGTGCACGGGGAGCGTCGATACTCCTGCACCAGAGCCCCGGCCCTTCTGTGGACCCCTCTGGAGGCGTGGAGGAGACAGAGCTAATCTCCCTCCAACTCTGCTTCACGCCTGGGCTGTGGGCTGGGGAAAAAAACACCAGAGAGGGGTGGAGGTGGGGAGAATATGGACAAAGACACCTCCCTCCCTTCACCAACCACTGTGCAAGTCTTTCTCTTTTACACAGAATATTGTACTTTAAGGAGAGGAATGATGCACCTGTACTGACATCGGGTGTGTCCTGGAGGGCAGGTAGTTTGCCCCCGGTGATGCGTTGTGCAGACCTCACTACCCTCTGGAGAGCCTTACGGTTGTGGGCGGAGCAGTTGCCGTACCAGGCGGTGATACAGCCTGACAGGATGCTCTCGATTGTGCATCTGTAAAAGTTTGTGAGTGCTTTTGGTGACAAGCCGAATTTCTTCAGCCTCCTGAGGTTGAAGAGGCGCTGCTGCGCCTTCTTCACCCCGCTGTCTGTGTGGGTGAACCATTTCAGTTTGTCAGTGATGTGTACACCGAGGAACTTGAAGCTTTCCACCTTATTCACTGCGGTCCCGTTGATGTGGATAGGGGAGGGGTTCTCCCTCTGCTGTTTCCTGAAGTTCACGATCATCTCCTTTGTTTTGTTGACGTTGAGTGTGAAGTTATTTTCCTGACACCACACTCAGAGGGCCCTCACCTCCTCCCTGTAGGCCGTCTCGTTGTTGTTGGTAATCAAGCATACCACTGTAGTGTCGTCTGCAAACTTGATGATTGAGTTGGAGGCGTGCGTGGCCACGCAGCCGTGGGTGAACAGGGAGTACAGGAGAGGGCTCAGAACGCACCCTTGTGGGGCCCCAATGTTGAGGATCAGCGGGGTGGAGATGTTGTTACCTACCCTCACCACCTGGGGGCGGCCCGTCAGGAAGTCCAGTACCCAGTTGCACAGGGCGGGGTCGAGACCCAGGGTTTTGAGCTTGATGACGAGTTTGGAGGGTAGTATGGTGTTAAATGCTGAGCTGATGAACAGCATTCTCACATAGGTATTCCTCTTGTCCAGATGGGTTAGGGCAGTGTGCAGTGTGGTTGCGATTGCATCGTCTGTGGACCTATTGGGGGAGTAAGCAAATTGGAGTGGGTCTAGGGTGTCAGGTAGGGTGGAGGTGATATGGTCCTTGACTAGTCTCTCAAAGCACTTCATGATGACGGAAGTGAGTACTACGGGGCGGTAGTCGTTTAGCTCAGTTACCTTAGCTTTCTTGGGATCAGGAACAATGGTGGCCCTCTTGAAGCATGTGGGAACAGCAGACTGGGATAAGGATTGATTGAATATGTCCGTAAAGACACCAGCCAGCTGGTCTGCGCATGCTCTGAGGACGCAGCTGGGGATGCCACGTCGGCTGCAGTGAAGGAGAATCTGCAGGTTTTGGTAGCGGGCCGTGTCAGTGGCACTGTATTGTCCTCAAAGCAAGCAAAGAAGTTTAGTCTGTCTGGGAGCAAGACATCCTGGTCCGCGACGGGGCTGGTTTTCTTTTTGTAATCCGTGATTGACTGTAGACCCTGCCACATACCTCTTGTGTCTGAGCTGTTGAATTGTGACTCTACTTTGTCTCTATACTGGGACTTAGCTTGTTTGATTGCCTTGCGGAGGGAATAGCTACACTGTTTGTATTTGGTCATGTTTCCAGTCACCTTGCCCTGATTAAAAGCAGTGGTTCGCGCTTTCAGTTTTGCGCGAATGCTGCCATCAATCCACGGTTTCTGGTTTGGGAATGTTTTAATAGTTGCTGTGGGTACGACATCGCCGATGCACTTGCTAATAAACTCGCTCACCGAATCAGCGTATTCGTCAATGTTGTTGTTTGACACAATGCGGAACATATCCCAGTCCACGTGATCGAAGCAATCTTGAAGCGTGGAATCAGATTGGTCGGACCAGCATTGAACCTGCCTTGAGCGCGTGAGCTTCCTGTTTTAGTTTCCGTCTATAGGCTGGGAGCAACAAAATGGAGTCGTGGTCAGCTTTTCCGAAAGGAGGGCGGGGGAGGGCCTTATATGCGTCACAGAAGTTAGAATAACAATGATCCAGGGTTTTACCAGCCCTGGTTGCACAATCGATATGCTGATAGAATTTAGGGAGCCTTGTTTTCAGATTAGCCTTGTTAAAATCCCCAGCTACAATGAATGCAGCCTCAGGATATGTGGTTTCCAGTTTACATAGAGTCAAATGAAGTTTGTTCAGGGCCATCGATGTGTCTGCTTGGGGGGGAATATATGCGGCTGTGATTATAATCGAAGAGAATTCTCTTGGTAGATAATGCGGTCGACATTTGATTGTGAGGAATTCTAGATCAGGTGAACAGAAGGACTTGAGTTCCTGTATGTTGTTATGATCACACCACGTCTCGTTAATCATAAGGGATACCCCTCCCCTGCTCTTCTTCTTACCAGAAAGATGCTTGTTTCTGTCGGCGCGATGCGTGAAGAAACCAGCTGGCTCTACCGATTCCGATAGCGTGTCTCGAGTGAGCCATGTTTCCGTGAAGCAAAGAACGTTACAGATTTAATACATTTATTTCCTTATATGAACGGTAACTCAGTAAAATCTTTGAAATTGTTGCATGTTGCATTTATATTTTTGTTCAGCATACATCCAAAAAGCAGTTCAACAACATCCGGAGTTCCATATGCACTGGTAATGATGAATGAAAGTACCGTTGACGTGAGACAAACTACCATAAGAAGTGAAACTTCACAGTGGATTTGGGTGGGTGCCCTCTACCCATGACCGTGAGGAATCAAGTTGGCAAGCAAGTCAGATAGAGACATGGGAAAAGACAGCAGAGGTATGCAGCCTTAGCCGACTGATCAATAGCTGGAAAACTTCTATTGATCAACTGTTTTTATCCTCCCTTTGGGCAAAAAAAGCAACACACTGGAATGGGAGACAGTTACGTGTATTTTTTTTATTTCTTTAGCAGACAATAACCGTTGATCAAGTTCAGGTGGTCATGGACCTAAAAAGGCAACGGCTCAGATTATGTATGCAAAGTAGTTTTAAAATATATATCAATAACTGTATTTCTTGATATCAATATAATTTTCAATATCAACCATTTGAATGGTTATATCAGTAATTCCATTTTTTATATAAAAATGTAATTATCAATATCATATTCAAAACATATATATTAAACACAGAATAATTTTAATTATTGATATCAGAAATAGGTTGATATCAAACATTACAATTATTGAAAGATATTCAAAATGTTTTATTTAAAAAAATGGAATATGACAGATAAAAGATTGTTATAAAAAAATATAGATTTATTTCATTTCCCCCCCCATATTTTTCAAAAAAATTGATTTATTTATATCGATACTTCTATTATTTTTTTTATATCAGAATTGCATAATTCCAGACTGACCACATTTTCCCTGAAATTATATAACTTGCAGGCGGCAGAAGCCACTAATTTGTTTATGTCCCTGTTAGTGATTATTTCTCCTTTGCCATGTTAATCCATCCACCTGACAGATGTGGCAAATCAAGAAGCTGATTAAACAGCATGATCATTACACAGGTGCACCTTGTGAATGTTCAATTCTCTACCATAAGCCACCTCCAACATAATTTTAGAGAATTTGGCAGTACGTAGAAACGGACAAAAAAAAAATCAGACCACTTGTAACCACGCCAGCCAAGGACTCCACATCCGGCTTCTTCACATGCGGGATCGTCTGGGACCAGCCACCCGGACAGCTGATGAAATTGAGGAGCATTTCTGTCTGTAATAACACCATTTTGTGGGGAAAATCCCATTCTGATTGGCTGGGGCTGGCTCCCAAGTGGCTCTCCTAGGCCCACCCATGGCTGCGCCCCTGCCCAGCCATGTGAAATCTACAGATTAGGGCCTAATTTATTTACTTAAATTGACTGATTTCCTTATATGAACTGTAACTCAGTAGAATCTTGAAATTGTTGCATGTTGCATTTATTTTTTTTGTTCAGTATAATTCAGGAAAAAACGTGGCAAAGCAACTTACTTTTTGTCTTGGATACAAAGTGTTGGGGCAAATCCAATACATTACTCAATATCACTCTCCATATTTAAAAAAAATTGTGGTGGCTGCATCATGTTATGTAATCGCTTGTAATCGTTAAGGACGGGGGAGTTTTTCAGGGAAATAAATAAGCTGAATGGAGCTAAGCACAGGCAAAATCCTAGCCGGGAATCTGGTTCAGTCAGACACTGGGAGATGAATTCACCTTTCAGCAGGACAATAACCTAAAACAGGCCAAATCTACACTGGAGTTGCTTACCAAGACAACATTGAATGTCCTTGAGCGGTCTAGTTACGCTTGACTTAAATCGGCTTGAAAATCTATGGCAAGACATGAAAATGGCTGTGTAGCAATGATCAACAAACAACTTGACAGAGCTTAAAGACTTTGAAAATAATAAAATGGGCAAATCTTGTACAATCCAAGGTGTGGAAAGTTCTACAGACTTAGGCAGAAAGACTCACAGCTGTAATCGCTGCCAAAGGTGATTGTAACATGTATTGACTCAGGGGTGTGAATACTTATTTAAATTAGATACCTGTATTTAATTTTCAATATATTTGAAAAAATGTCTAAAAACATGTTTTCACTTTGTCATTATGGGGTATTATGTGTAGATGGGTGAAAAACACAGTTATTTAATCAATTTTGAATTCAGGCTGTAACACAACAAAATGAGGAATAAGTCAAGGGGTATGAACACTTTCTGAAGGCACTGCATCTTCCTTAATGAAGACACGCTACGTTGCTTTCTCTTATCTATATAAGAGCACTAGGAGGGAGTCTTGTGTGTAAGGGAAATAACATTCATTGAGTTATTTTCTTCTGAAAGCCAAGTGATCAAAGGAAGCCAAAGTACCCCATGAAAAGGGACATTGAAAATGGGGACATGGGGTTCAAGATCACTTCAGGCACAAGTGTATCAGCTACTGGAGTGGGAGACATCTGTGCATTCTCAACAGGAGAGCCCTGGACTTTTATATTAGGCTACATCAAACATTGTGACTGGCTCCATCACAAGCACTCCAGAACATGGTCAGAAAACTGTCACAGTGATACATAAAAATCTTATTTCTAAAACAATATTAGTTCACAATGGTGACTTAGTGACCACCCTTTCCAGTGCGAAATAAAGGCAACAGTCACCCTGAAATAAAAATAAGCTAGATACACTACCGTTCAAAAGTTTGGGGTAACTTAGAAATGTCCTTGTTTTCCATTGATGTATTTCACCTATATTTAATCAGGTAGGCCAGTCGAGAACAAGTTCACATTTACAACTGCGACCTGGCCAAGATAAAGCAAATCAGTGCGACAAAAACAACAACACAGAGTTACACATGGGATAAACAAACGTACAGTCAATAACACATTAGAAAAATCTACGTACAATGTGTGCAAATGTAGTAAGATTAAAGAGGTAAGGCAATAAATAGGCCAAAGAAGCAAAATAATTACAATTTGGCATTAACACTGGAGTGATAGATGTGCAGATGATGATGTGCAAGTAGAGATACTGGAGTGCAAAAGAGCAAAAAAATAAAATAAATAACAATATGGTGATGAGGTAGTTGCGTCTCCAGCTTCAGTGATTTTTGCAATTCGTTCCAGTCATTGGCAGCAGAGAATTGGAAGGAAAGGTGGCCAAAGGCTTTGGGGATGCCCAGTGAAACATACCCGCTGGAGCACGTGCTACGGGTGGGTGTTGCTATGGTGACCAGTGAGCTGAGATAAAGGTGGGGCTTTACCTAGCAAAGAGTAAAAAGATAACCTGAAGCCAGTGGGTTTGGCGACGAATATGTAGCGAGGGCCAGCCAACGAGAGCATACAGGTCGCAGTGGTGGGTAGTATTTGGGGCTTTGGTGACGAAACGGATGGCACTGTGATAGACTGCATCCAATTTGTTGAGTAGAGTGTTGGAGGCTATTCTGTAAATGACATCGCCGAAGTCAAGGATCGGTAGGATAGTCAGTTTTACTAGGGTATGTTTGGCAGCATGAGTGAAGGGTGCTTTGTTTGCGAAATAGGAAACCGATTCTAGATTTAATTTTGGATTGGATATGCTTAATGTGAGTCTGGAAGGAGAGTTTACAGTCTAACCAGACACCTAGGTATTTGTAGTTATCCACATATTCTAAGTCAGAACCGTCCAGAGTAGTAATGCTAGGCGGGCGGGCGGGCGCGGGCAGCAATCGGTTGAAGAGCATGCATTTAGTTTTACTAGCATTTAAAAGCAGTTGGAGGCCATGAAAGGAGTGATGTATGGCATTGAAGCTCGTTTGGAGGTTTGTTAATTAACACAGTGTTCAAAGAAGGGCCAGAAGTATACAGAATGGTGTTGTCTGCGTAGAGGTGGATCAGAGAATCACCTGATCCACAAGAGCAAGATCATTGATATATAGAGAAAAGAGTCGGCCCGAGATATGAACCCTGTGGCACCCCCATAGAGACTGCCAGAGGTCCGGACAAAAGGCCCTCCGATTTGACACATGAAAACATACATGAAAATATTTGCAAAATGAATAGGAAATAGTCAAGACGTTGACAAGGTTATAAATAATGATTTTTAATTGAAATAGTAATTGTGTCCTTCAAACTTTGCTTTCATCAGAGTGTCCTCCATTTGCAGCAATTAAAGCCTTACAGACCTTTGGCATTCTAATTGTCAATTTCTTGAGGAAATCTGAAGAGATTTCACCCCATGCTTCCTGAAGCACCTCCCACAAGTTGGATTGGCTTGATGGGCACTTCTTACGTACGGTCAAGCTGCTCCCACAACAGCTCAATAGGGTTGAGATCCGGTGACTGTGCTGGCCACTCCATTATAGACAGAATACCGGCTGACTTCTTCCCTAAATAGTTATTGCATAGTTTGGAGCTGTGCTTTGGGTCATTGTCCTGTTGTAGGAGGAAATTGGCTCCAATTAAGAGCCGTCCACAGGGTATGGCATGGCGTTGCAAAATGAAGTAATAGCCTTCCTTCTTCAAGCTCCCTTCTACCCTGTACAAATCTCCCATTTTACCACCACCAAAGCACCCCCAGACCATCGCATTGCCTCCACCATGCTTGACAGATGGCGTCAAGCACCCCTCTAGCATCTTTTCATTTTTTCTGCGTCTCACAAATGTTCTTCTTTGTGATCCGAACACCTCAAACTTAGTCTATCTATAACACTTTTTCCAGTCTTCCTCTGTCCAGTGTCCGTGTTCTTTTGCCCATCTTAATCTTTTCTTTTTTTTGGCCAGTCTGAGATATGGCTTTTTCTTTGCAACTCTGCCTAGAAGGCCAGCATCTCAGAGTCGCATCTTCACTGTTGACGTTGAGACTGGTGTTTTGCGGGTACTATTTAATGAAGTTGCCAGTTGAGGACATGTGAGGTGTCTGATTCTCAAACTAGACACTAATATACTTGTCTTCTTGCTCAGTTGTGCACCGGGGCCTCCCACTCCTCTTTCTATTCTGGTTAGAGCCAGTTTGCGCTGTTCTGTGAAGAGAGTAGTAGACAGCGTTGCACGAGATCTTCAGATTCTTGGCAATTTCTCGCATGGAATAGCCTTAATTTCTCAGAACAAGAATAGACTGACGAGTTTCAGAAGAAAGTTATTTGTTACAACCTTACCGTGAAATGCTTACTTACAAGCCCTTAACCAACAATGCAGTTCAAGAAATAGAGTTAATAAAATATTTACTAAATAAACTAAAGTTTCTTTTTTAAATCAATCAAAAAGTAACAACAAATGTACATAATAACGAGGCTATGTACAGGGGGTACCGGTACCGAGTCAATGTGTGAGGACACAGGTTAGTCGAGATCATTTGTAAAGTGACTATGCATAGATAATAAACAGCGAGTAGCAGCAGCCTATGCTTTAAAAACGTAACAATTTCGTAACAATAGGGTGGTCAGGTGTTTTTTTGGCTAACAGAGATGCTAGCATGTCATTGTAGGTCTTTAGCTAATGCACTGGAAGCGTATCACGGAGGAAACGGGAGCTACTTTATCAATGAGTTTACAATGTCTAAAATTGGGATAATAGATGGGATACAAACAAATATTTTTAAGGATGGAGGGGCTTCACATTGACATCCAAGGAAATAGTCCACAAGATTCCAATATTTCACACAACATGAGGGAAACTGCATTGCAGAAAATCCAGTATGCACTACGACTGAATACTGGCCTTATATTTTGTATTTTTAGCCCAGTAGAAAAGCTTAGCCTACCTTGTTAGACCACTTGTAAGCCTGAAGGAGCTGACTGTACAGCGGAGTCTTGTCCTGAACTGGGTCCAGACTCAGCAGGCCACTGTTGTGAAGGGGATGACTCTCTGAAGGTCTGCCAACCAGCGTACTGAGGCGTTCCAATTCACTACGCAAGTACATAGAATAGCAGCTGTTAGAATAGGCTTGTTGTTCCCTTTAACACATCAATAAAAAGACAACAGAATAGATTCACCACAATGGAGCCAACACAGAAATTATATCAATACACATGTATATTAATCATCTAAGATTTACTAGACTATCCAAAGAAAACAGCGCACATAGCAAATGCCCAATATTTTCAATTAAAAGTGCTTTTCTGTTAATATTTTACAAATCTGATGTAATTTATACTTTTGCAAAGTAGTCCACAAAAAAATCTTGATTTTTCAGCATATTCCTTTGTGGGAGATTAATATTTATGTTAGAGTCCTTCACATCAACAGTAGCTAGCGAGCGCAACAAATGTTTCACATTCAACCAGGTTTCCATCCAACCTTTTTATGTGAGTAAAGTAAGTCAGATACAAAATGTCATGACAGGCCTGATGGAAACAGAATTTTTGTTGGTAAACTTTCCAAATGTCTACAAAACAGAATATGCTAGACAAGGTGAGATCTTTTTGTGTCTGTAAAATTATGCGAGAAATGTTGCTGGAAAGCTTATGGGCAAATATTGATAATAACCATCATATCAAAGTAAACTTGGATTCACACGATGACATGTTGTGTGGTCCTCCCACTAGACTCGTTGGGAAAGCATGCAGTTTATTAGGCTACAGATTAAATAAATTGTGATGAACTTCAGTGTGGTGAAAGTGCAGTGATGAGCTTGATGCTCCTTTCCAATAAACATTGGGGGTCTTATTCGGATGACACCATTCTGTATACTTCTGGCCCTTCTTTGGACACTGTTAACTAACCTCCAGACGAGCTTCAATGCCATACAACTCTCCATCCGTGGCCTCCAACTGCTCTTAAATGCAAGCAAAACTAAATGCATGCTCTTCAATCAATCGCTGCCCACACCTACCCACCTGTCCAGCGTCACTACTCTGGACTAGAGATCGACCGATTATTCGGAATGGACGATTAATTAGGGCCGATTTCAAGTTTTCATAACAATCGGAAATCTGTATTTTTTTTTACACCTTTATTTAACTAGGCAAGTCAGTTAAGAACACATTCTTATTTTCAATGACGGCCTAGGAACGGTGGGTTAACTGCCTCGTTCAGGGGCAGAATGACAGATTTTCACCTTGTCAGCTCGGGGGATTCAATCTTGCAACCTTACAGTTAACTAGTCCAACGCTCTAACCACCTGCCTCTAATTGCACTCCACGAGGAGACTGCCTGTTACGCGAATGCAGTAAGCCAAGGTAAGTTGCTAGCTAGCATTAAACTTATCTTATAAAAAACAATCAATCAATCATAATCACTAGTTAACTACACATGGTTGATGATATTACTAGTTTATTTAGCGTGTCCTGAGTTGCATATAATCGATGCGGTGCGTATCGTTGCTCCAATGTGTACCTAACCATAAACATCAATGCCTTTCTTAAAATCAATACACAGAAGTATATATTTTTAAACCTGCATATTTAGCTAAAAGAAATCCAGGTTAGCAGGCAATAATAACCAGGTGAAATTGTGTCACTTCTCTTGCGTTCATTGCACGCAGAGTCAGTGTATATGCAACAGTTTGGGCCGCCTAATTTGCCAGAATTTTACGTAATTATGACATAACATTGAAGGTTGTGCAATGTAACAGGAATATTTAGACTTATGGATGCCACCCCTTAGATAAAATACGGAACGGTTCCGTATTTCACTGAAAGAATAAACGTCTTGTTTTCGAGATGATAGTTTCCGGATTCGACCATATTAATGACCTAAGGCTCGTATTTCTGTGCGTTATTATGTTATAACTAAGTCTATGATTTGATAGAGCAGTCTGACTGAGCGGTGGTAGGCAGCAGCAGGCTCGTAAGTATTCATTCAAACAGCACTTTTGTGCGTTTTGCCAGCAGCTCTTCGCTGTGCGTCAAGCATTGCGCTGTTTATGACTTCAAGACTATCAACTCCCGAGATTAAGCTTGTGTAACCGATATGAAATGGCTAGCTAGTTAGCGGGGTGCGCGCTAATAGCGTTTCAAACGTCACTCGCTCTGAGACTTGGAGTGGTTGTTCCCCTTGCTCTGCATGGGTAACGCTGCTTCGAGGGTGGCTGTTGTCGTTGTGTTCCTGGTTTGAGCCCAGGGAGGAGCGAGGAGAGGGACGGAAGCTATACTGTTACACTGGCAATACTAAAGTGCCTATAAGAACATCCAATAGTCAAAGGTTAATGAAATACAAATGGTATAGAGAGAAATAGTCCTATAATTCCTATAATAACTACAACCTAAAACTTCTTACCTGGGAATATTGAAGACTCATGTTAAAAGGAACCACCAGCTTTCATATGTTCTGATGTTCTGAGCAAGGAACTTAAACGTTAGCTTTCTTACATGGCACATATTGCACTTTTACTTTCTTCTCCAACACTTTGTTTTTGCATTATTTAAACCAAATTGAACATGTTTTATGATATATTTGAGGCTAAATAGATTTTATTTATGTATTATATTAAGTTAAAATAAGTGTTCATTCAGTATGTTTGTAATTGTCATTATTACAAATACATATTTTTTTTATATTAAAATCGGCCGATTAATCAGTATCGGCTTTTTTGGTCCTCCAATAATTGGTATCGGTATCGGCGTTGAAAAATCATAATCGGTCGACCTCTACTCTGGACGGTTCTGACTTAGAATATGTGGACTACTACAAATACCTAGGTTTCTGGTTAGACTGTAAACTCTCCTTCCAGACTCACATAAAGCATCTCCAATTCAAAATTAAATTTAGAATTGGCTTCCTATTTCGCAACAAAGCATCCTTCACTCATGCTGCCAAACATACCCTCGTAAAACTGACTATCCTACCGATCCTTGACTATGCAATGTCATTTACAAAATAGCCTCCAACACTCTACTCAACAAATTGGATGCAGTCTATCACAATGCCATCCGTTTTGTCACCAAAGTCCCATATACTACCCACCACTGCGACCTGTATGCTCATTGGCTGGCCCTCGCTTCATATCCATCGCCAAACCCACTGGCTCCAGGTCATCTATAAGTCGTTGCTAGGTAAAGCCCCACCTTATCTCAGCTCACTGGTCACCATAGCAGCACCCACCCGTAGCACGTGATCCAGCAGGTATATTTCACTGGTCACCCCCAAAGCCAATTCCTCCTTTGGCCACCTTTCCTTCCAGTTCTATGCTGCCAATGACTGAAACGAACTGCAAAAATCACTGAAGCTGGAGACTCATATCTCCCTCACTAGCTTTAAGCACCAGCTGTCAGAGCAGCTCACAGATCACTGCACCTGTACATAGCCAATCTGTAAATAGCCCATCCAACTACCTCATCACCATATTGTTATTTATTTTGCTCCTTTGCACTCCAGTATCGCTACTTGCACACTCATCTTCTGCACATCTATCACCCCAGTGTTTAATTTGCCATACTGTAATAATTTCGCCACTATGGCCTATTTATTGTCTCACCTCCCTTATCCTACCTCATTTGCACACACTGTATATAGACTTTCTCTGTTGTATTATTGACTGTATGTTTGTTTATTCCATGTGTAACTCTGTGTTGTTGTTTGTGTGACACTGCTTTGCTTTATCTTGGCCAGGTCACAGTTGTAAATGAGAACTTGTTCTCAACTAGCCTACCTGGTTAAATAAAGGTGGGGGAAAAAACATGATGATCGATGCTTGTTGCCATTTGACAAATAAAAATAAATCTCACTCTTTTGTCCATAATAATTTAATCATGTAGGCTATATGGCGCTGTTGGCTACAGCGCACGTGCCAATAGCAGAGTGGGCACTCACTATATAATGCAACATTCATCAGTAGAGTTGAAAATGTGATGGAAACCCATTTCATTTTCAATATATTTGCAAAAAAGTCTAAAAACATGTTTTCATTTTGTCATTATGGGGTATTGTGTGTAGATGGGTAAAAAAACAACTTTCAATACATTTTGAATTCAGGCTGGTTAAATGGAAACCCATTTAACTTGTATTTTTTTTATCAGTAGATGGGAATTTAATCCCAATAGGTTTTTTTTTTTTCACACACCGCCTTTTATCTGCAACAAGTCAATTTTATGGAAACACATCTCTGGTGGGAAAATGCGCATATTATTTTCATGCTGATTTTAGAATATTTGCATAAAAAACTTTCGCCAATTGGATGGAAACATAGCTATTGACAATCACCATGCAATGGAATACACTTGGGGTGTGCATGTAAGACTGCCAGTGTGCTGGGGTTAGCTAACTAGTTGCCATTATGCGTTTTTATGAATTTTTGTAACGAAAAGCGCTATATAAAATACATATATTATTATTAATTGCTCTTGAGCACACACAAGCTAACGTTACATATATACACACACACCATTTCTACTTCAACAATACATTCCTCACGGACTATAACTAAACAGCATGCTGTCTGTTTACAGCAAATATTTCGCATTTTCTTCGGTTTACAGCTAGCTACGGCTAACGTTACTCACTTCAAGTCGCGATTCACAGACTGCAGGTTATCTTGAAACTCGGTAATAAAAACCTTTTCGCGTCCTTCAAGGGTTTCTTTGTTTTTCATCCCATCTTTCAGAGAGTCAAAAACCCTTGTTACACTCGAACGAAGTGCCTGAATAGCATTTATTGCTTGAGAAAATGCTTCTAAATTCACACCGACGTTCATTGCGTCCGCCATTGTTTCCACACGCTGGGACTGTATGTCGCATAAACAACGTCATTGATTTGGATTGCATGTAGCAAGGGAATTGTAGTTCTCTCTTCCCATGCCCACACTTTTGCTCTCATTTGCCAACAACAGGTATAACATTTCCCCCTTAATCAATTTTTTTAATCATTGCTAAGTTTTCTGTCTACAAACATTGTGTCACTGTCTGCCTGTGACAATAATTTGGCTTCATGTGCATTGTGTCACTGCCTGCCTGTGACAATAATTTGGCTTCATGTGACCCTGTAGAAATGTGTAGGCTCTACACTCATTGCTTTGCTCTGCCCCCAAGTGGCGCAGCGGTCTGAGGCGCTGCATCTCAGTGCAAGAGGCGTCACTACAGTCCCTGGTTCGAATCCAGGCTGTATCACATCCGGCCGTGATTGGGAGTCCCATAGGGCCGGTGCACAATTGGTCCAGCGTCGGCTAGGGTAGGCTGTCACTGTAAATAAGAAGTTGTTCTTAACTGACTTGCCTAGTTAAATCAAGGTTAAATTTACAGCAACAAATAAAGTGTGTGTGGCCATCAGGACCATGGACAGCTCAACTTAGTGTTCCTTAAGTAAGAAGCTCCCCTTGGCTTGATGCTATTACTTGAATTACACCTATATCCAAAAGTCGCACCTTTAGGGTTAGGTTACTTTTTCGTTTTATTGTCCATCTTAATTATTCATTAATGCAATTGTCAACAATAAAAAAGCATAAGCTAGCCTACATATTCCTCTAGAGTTTTAGGCTACAGGCCTAGACTGTATAGCATACATAGGCAATACTTTTCAAGAGCTATAAAGGAACTTCAAGTTGTTTAACTGTAAAACAATTTGCGTTATTCTATTGCTGAGTGAAAACTAGATATCCATATCTGCCTTGAGTGACTCGTTTGAGCTGTTCCTTTAAGCAGGACAGGTAGCCGGATCGACTCATGGGATGGTTATATTACTGGGCGGTAGATGAAGTTGCGCACCCTCTTCACAAACACGTAGTTTGCAGATCAGATTCTGATAGCCAAATATGGAGACGAAAAGAGCGCAGGAGAACAAGAGCAGTAGGGGATTTTTGAAATAAGATAGTGTGTTAATGCATGGGGAAAGTGAGGTCGAAAGAGAGAGAGAGAAATTAAGCTATTTTCTTCTGCCCTTGAGCGCGTAGGACAAAACTGATATCGTAAAAAGTAGGGGAACATGAATAGACGCAGTGCCATTCCTGAAAAAGTATTGAAATATGATATATTTAGAAGAAGTCATCTATTTCGCGTACGGGATGTAGTCGGTATCATCCTAACAACGCACTGCTTTCCTCAAAAGTGTCAAACAGAAGAGAAACAAACAGAAGGGGAGAGCATCTCATCTAATCCTCTTACTGAAGGGAATACAGTTAAATACAGTGACGTTAAGCTTATTTTTAACGACGAAACAAGGTGCGACGGCAGGCTTCAGAATGCTGACAACACTTTTGCAAAGGGATGCACCCATGGCAGAATATAAACATGCCTACCCTCTCGGAGCAATTTGGTAAGTCCCGTGCTATTCGAGTTCTACCTAGAACATGAGGAATTGATGGTGCTTATTTATGTATCTATTCGAGACTAATTGCACCGTCAAAAATGAATAACGCTTGCAACCATGCAGTAATGACTAGCCACATATTTCGTATTACCTTAATACATTTGGAATCAGAAATACACTACAGAGAGCTTTAGAGGTTTGACATAGGCTGTAGTGTCAAAGTTGAGAACATCCGTCCCCCACCTGGGAAACGAAACATTTTCAAAGTTTATAGAATTTGTCACAATGCGACATTTCTAGCGTACTTATTTGCAAAGTGTAGCCTAGGCATGTCTCCATTTGCCTGGGAGAAATGGTCGACAGTTCCGTTACCTCTAATGGCAGAGTATATGAGTTCAACAGTCATCCTTCTGTGGGGACGTTGGATAACTTTTTGAACTTGCATTTGAGTTACGAAAATGCATCAATTATGGTAGTCTTATGAATATGAATTGGTTGTGAAAACAAATTGAACGGCTACAACATTTCAGATTTAGGTCTACACCAATATTTATTATAAAGGGTTTCAAATATGTTCAAGTTTCTCTAATTAAAGATTGATGTTTGTTAGTTGTCTTAAAAAATTATAATAACAATAAAGAAGTAGCAGTAGCCTACAGTAGAGTTTTAGTGTGCCATCAATTCAACGTCTATTTCACGTGGAAACCACGTTTATCGTCCAGTGTGTGTTAAACAAATTGTCTTTTCTCCTTCTCGATATAGCCAAAGATGGAGCCTGTAAACCCATCATTTGAATGACATTAAACTCAACAAAATCTCATCAAGAGGGAGCTTCTGAGTGGACAGCGGGAATATTCTAAATGGTATAGGACACTCATGGACATGCGACTGCTTTTAGTGTGACTTGCCTGGAGTGCCAAAGGTGTTTGATCTGAGCAAGATTTGCATGTCACCAATATCAAACACAACAGGCTCCTTTTACCGTGCAACTAACTATACTTTAAAGGAATGCTTTCATTGATGTAATTTCAATTTAGGACAACACATATTTCGAAACTGAAGTACATGTAGCTTATTTGGGAAGGCATAGGCCTAGATTTGTATAGACATCCAGCAGAGTTAGGTCGTATCCTACAAGCGGCAGGTGTCTCAACATGAAAACCTCAAAACCGATTCGAAGTTGATCCTCTCTGTGTGTGGACCGACGGTGGCACATCTTGCCTCCCTCCGGACACTCGGTCTTGGACCATGGATGTGGTCTCTACGAGTGCCATGTTCTCACAGGTGGTCTTTCTTCTGCACTTTGTGACTTTGACACTTGGCCAGTATGACATATGCAAGAGCCTGGTTAGTATGGATAATGGACAAACATGGGAGTTTTACGCATGCCAGCCCAAACCCACGGCTATGAAAGAGTTCATGCAAATTACGGTGGATCCCCCCGGCATCACTTGCGGCAATCCCCCGGAGAGGTTCTGTACTCTGGTAAGTTTCAGGTTCATGATTTTTACAATAGGCCTAAACTTTGAAGTGTTGTCTCTATAACAGAAAATTGACATGGAAGGAGTTGTTAATTAGGATGTGGGTAGGGTATCTGATCCTTTTACCTCGAGCTAATGGTAGGACAATGATGGCATGACAATGTACTTTTTCTATGAGATAACTCAGGACAGGAGAGTTGAAACCTACTTTTAATTATAGTGAAAAATGTAAACAAGACTTAAAGACAATTAAAATTGTGTGGAATCACTGTCTCCATAAATGCACCAATAGAATATAATAACTTAACTTAATATTATAACTTATTTTATATAAATATTAAATATATTAATTTTAATATTATAATATATATTTTTTTAGCAGCAGAAATACACTGAAACAAATCAGAAAATACTTTATCTTCAAAATCGTCAGGTAATTGAACATTAGTACATTGGACAATGTTACACAGGTTTATGCATCAATACAGTAATTTATTACCTAACGGTTGCATACTAAAACCCACTAAGTCTATCTCTGGTTATTTAACTAAATTAAAATGTGTTTGATTTTCAAACAATATTATTAGATTACATTTGTATTGTGTTTGTGGAACTCTGCCTTCCTACGGGACTTACGCCTGGAGAGATACTAGGTACTGATATTAATTACTATTCTATGATTTGCAATTGGATACTGCGGTTTTATTGGGATTTGATGTTCCAAACATATTGCTCACTATACTGTGTCTGCTGCAGAGGGACAGGAGAGAGCATGAGAAAATTAGTTTTGATCAGTCATGGAAATAAAAGTGCTGAAAACATGTTGGCTCACAATTTAAAAAGAAGATGGAGAAGTCTTAGGATGCAAAATACCAGATTTTTAGCACAGGTACAGCTGACTAGGTAGACTTTTTTTGTTTGTTTACAAATCGATACTTGGAGTCAAGCATTATCTTCCCCAAATATTTCCATACTGTATGTAACTAACGATTTCCCACGCCCCATCACTAACTTATAACCAACATTGTTTAACAGGACACACTAGACTATGGGGCTATGCGAGGTGCACTATCATGAGCGCATGTGAATGGTATAGGGCTACATTCACATTTCTTTGTAGTATTTTGTATCCTGTAAAGTTATACGCTTGTTTATGTGTAAGCTCAGTTTTTTGGGGGAGGTGGTACTGACAAGGGTCTAAGAGAGGCTCACAATGTTGCTGTGGGCAACCAGCTGGCTTGATTGTAGAATAAACAGATGTATAATTTGTCCAGCTGGGCTGTACTACATGGGGACAGAAACAGTGAACTGTAGAACTGCAACAAAATGGCAAATAATATTTTGGAACCCATGAAGAGAGAACTTCACAGGTCAAATAATGATCACAAAGCATACTATGTACATTTTGATACTGTGTTATCTGCAACTTCTGTTGATCAATTGTCATATAGCCATAGACTTACTCACTGATTTGAGCATCTGTCTGTGTTTAGTGACAAGTCACTTTTAACATCCTAAATATCCCCAATGGTAATTATGATCATCACATTTGCAACTAAACATGCAGCAATATGTAGCATATACCTGGGTAATGCTCACAGCAGCTTTCTTTTTGCCAGATTGCAAACCTCACATTGGCTGTGGTAGTGGAGAGGTTAGGATGGATTGTGCCAAATTGAAAGGGGGATAATTAGAGATAGCCATGATAGTATGAGCCAGGTTGCGACATCGAACCTAACACCCTGTCTCTCACCATGATTGATAAGGGATCTTTAGAGGCCACAGGGAGTCAGATTTTAAGTGTCATCCAATGAAAGGTGACAGGAAATTAGCATTGTATCTGTGTGCTACTTCAGAGACAACATCAGTGTGAATGAGCAAATCTTATATGGGTCACATGTAAAACTGAGTGTGGACAGTCATAAAAAAAATATTGTATATACACTGAAAAAAATATAAACGCAACATGTAAAGTGTTGGTCCCATGTTTCATGAGCTGAAATAAGATCCCAAGAATGTTCCATATGCACAAAAATCTTATTTCTATAACATTTTGTGCATGTCCCTGTTATCAGGGGCGAAAATCTGATATCAACCTTGGAGGGGACAATTACATGAAATTTTCTCAGGAGCAATTCCTGAGGGGGACACCAAAAGTAGTGCTGTAACACATATACTATGTTGTAATATGTTAAATGTATATTGAGGGACCATAATCACTACTACTGGATAATTGTTAGGTACAGTAGTTAACTGAAGGGTTGTCCCAACTTGTTTAAATCATTATAATACTACTAATAATAATAGTTATAGCAATGTTCCTTATCAGTGCAGTGTTCCTCTCTCTTGAAACGTTTGCAAGAGTTTGCGGTTCTATAAATTGTGGGTGTGGCTGATATGGTTTTGTGTCATCACTGAGGTAACTGGACGATGCTGTGCCACTGTCCCCTATACTGGTGCTGCTGGCAACAAGGGTGACACCTGGTCCTGCCGTGGCTGTGACACTGTCCTCTGAAGTCTCTCTCCTTGGCTCTTTCCCTTTCACCACCCTCACTGACTCAGTCTGTCTCCTAGAAAAGAAATAAGGTGTTTGCTGTACTCCTAACTACCGGTACCCAAAACTACACAATTAATCACAACAGCAATACCATTGCCTTAAACAAATCTTGGTTCAGTCACCAGTTTAAATTGAGAGTGGGGGTATTCATGGCATTTTCCAATTATGTCCCTATTTTACAAATAAAAAAAATGGAGAACCTTTCATAATGTTGCCAAACAAAGACTCAACAAACTTACCTGAGACTCCCTGTCTCTGCCAGTCTGTCCCTGCATATCTGTCCCCAGCTCTGCTGTCTGTGTGCCATCTGTTGCCTGCTCTGCCTAATGACATCATTGTGAAATATTTCCATTAGCATTTCACTTCTTTCTTATGAACATTTTATCAACTGGTCTTTGAGATATTAGGCTACTAGAGTTCTTACTTTGCGTTTTGGTGTACTGAAAAATACTCTGATGTCCGTCTTTTTACTTTTTTCTGACATTTTTCTACCTGGCTGGCTGGCTGACCGGTCTAGCTGCACACACACATTTACACAACACATGCTGCAACGTTTTGAAATTTTAACATAGTTTGTTTCATATTGGCAGGCTTCCAACAATAGCTGAATTTGCAAAGCTAGCGAGCACCAATTCCGTTTGTGGTGTTTGCTATAATCTTTGCTACCTGGTTAAAGGTGAAAAAAATAAAAAATTCACTAGCGACAATTTAGCTTTTGCAACGAGACCATTAAATATATTTAAGACAATGGTATAAGAGAGTGTAGTTCTGTTCAGTTTGGACTTCAGTTTATCGCTAACCTTATCACAGGGACTTTGAAGCACTACAGCTGCATGCTAATCTTGGAATAAACTGACGATAGCAAATATTCCATCTTTGACGACGCCACATAAATGGAATAGGTACTAGCTAGCTTGATAGTTAATGTTTGCTTTAGTTTGCGCGCTAGCTCTGCAAATTCAGCTAGTGTGTGAACCCTGCAACATTAAAAAAATATATACATTGCTAAGGCGCGATTGACTGGATTACCTCACGTCAGTTACGTACATTGAGTGCCTTTCGGACAGTAGATACGAGCCCTCTATTACCTTGCCAGCTAAAGAACTGGCAGTGGATCAAACCATTGTGAGGCAAAGGGCGGGGGGGGTCGCAATCTTGTGAAATTTAAAAACGCGCTATTAAGTGTCTATAATCAGCACAAGTGCTTTCATTGCGTATTATTAATATTATTGAAATTACATAGTTATGTTTACAGTGATATATTGGGGGGGACAAATCATATTTTCCCCAGGATGGGGGGGTCGTGTCCCCCCCGTCCCCCCTGGGATTTCCGCCTATGCCTGTTATTGAGCATTTCTCCTTTGCCAAGATAATTCACCTACCTGACAGGTGTGGCATATCAAAAAGCTAATTGAACAGCATGATCATTACACGGGTGCACCTTGTGCTGGGGACAAAGACCACTAAAGTGTGCAGTTTGAGGGAGCATGTAATTGGCATACTGGATGCAGGAATGTCCACCAGAACTGTTGCCAGGAAATTAAATGTTCATTTCTCTACCATAAGCCACCTCCAACATAATTTTAGAGAATTTGGCAATATGTCCAACCGGCCTCACAAACGCAGACCACGTGTAACCACGCCAGCCCAGGACCTCCACATCCGGCTTCTTCCCCTGCAAGATCGTCGGAGACCAGCCACCCGGACAGCTGATAAAACTGTGGATTTGCACAACTGAAGAATTTCTGCACAAACTTTCAGAAACCATCTCAGGGATGCTCATCTGCATGCTCGTTGTCCTCACCAGGGTCTTGAACTGACTGCAGTTCGGCATCATAACCGACTTCAGTGGGCAAATGCTCCCCTTCAATGGCCACTGGCACACTTGAAGTGTGCTCTTCACAGATGAATCCCGGTTTCAACTGTACCGGGCAGATAGAAGACAGCTTGTATGGCAGCGAGTGGTTAGCTGAAGTCAACATTGTGAACAGACTGCCCCATGGTGGGGTTATGGTATGGGCAGGCATAAGCTATGAACAACGAACACAATTGCGTTTTATCGATGGCAATTTGAATGCACAGATATCCCATCACGAGAACCTGAGGCCCATTGTCATGACATTCATCTGCCGCAATCACCTCACATTTCAGCATTATAATGTACGGCCCCATGTAGCAAGGATCTGTACACAATTCCTGGAAGCTGAAAATGTCCCAGTTCTTCCATGGCCTTCATACTCACCAGACATGTCACCCATTGAGCATGTTTGGGATGCTCTGGATCGACGTGTACGACAGCGTGTTCCAGTTCCCGCCAATATCCAGCAACATCGCACAGCCTTTGAATAGGAGTGGGACAAGATTCCACAGGCCGTAATCAACAGCCTGATCAACTCTATGCGAAGGAGATGTGTTGCGCTGCGTGAGGCACATGGTGGTCACACCTGTTTTTTTTTATCCACGCCTCTACTTAAAAATTTCAAAAATCATAAAAATGGTTAAAGCAGGTTGCCTATTCTGAATGCACTGGGTGAGGTAGGTGCTGATACAGAAGCAGGTGTCCCAGTTAGACGACGATAGGGAGAGCGACGTCAGGTTGCATTTTAGAGTCTATGCTCCCGTTCATTTTCTTCTTTCAGTCATAATCCATTCAATGTCCATTATTGACTTGTGTGTGGCTGGATACTGTGACGCACAGATAACAGAAATAAAAGGATAAATGCGGGAGAGTTCTTCACAACTGCATGGCTTGTTTGGCACTGAACTAAAAGACAAAGGAACGCGGGTATTTAATGAGGGAAATTGGTTGCAGGTGCTCTCAGAGCATAGAGATGTATAGAGATCGCTAATGCTCAATAGCCTGTATAACACAGGAAGTTCCATTTGAGGACTGATACGTAGCGATCTCTACACATCGCTGTGGCTCAGAGGTGCCTGCAATTATAGGGAGAGTTAACAAAAGGGAGAGTTAACAAAACATTTACATTAAAGGGACAGTTAACTAAAAAAGCAACTTCATTGCTTAGAATAAGTCATCCCCCTATTGAGTATGTTGACTTTCCTTGGAAAAGCTTTCCTGCTCATGAATGATTTAGAGCAAATACTGTATCTGTCAATGTAGGCCCACAGGAAATGCCATTGCATTTTTACTCAGTGCTGGGAGCAGAGCAGACTCTGTATATACCATTGCTGGGAACAGAGCAGACTGCATGTAGCATTGCTCAATGAGAGGAGGGAAGAGGGAAAGTAATACTGAGGGAGAGAATCAGGGAGAGAGGGAGGGAGAGAATGAGGGAGGGCGGGAGCTATGCAAAACAACAAAAATCAGACCCACTTCTGATGTAATTATACACACATTGAAAGACAAAGAGAGGAGACAGACAGTGTCCATATGTGAAGTGAGGCATCACTGCCACTCTCAATCCTATGAGCTCAAATTATTATTTACCAGTACTCTTTTTCAACAGAAATGCCCTACATTAGAATGTAAAAACATCCAAAACTAAAAATAGCACTGCAGGTTACAACACAGGGGCTTCAATTTGGTACACTATTTGCAGTGTGTTATGAGAACTGTTTAGATTAGATATGTCACCATGGTGTATTTATCCTACCGGTGTAGAGGTACTGTATTGTCACAAATGTGCAGCTTTGGCCAGTTTTGTCCTGTGTCGTGAATTATACATAAGTCCTGGCAGCTTCAGCCCCCCTCCTGTGCTCCCAAAGGGGAAAGATTTCATCCCATTTGGCTATGACCACATGCAATAATCTCCATCTGCCTGTTGTCATGCAACTGGAGGTCTTGGGGAATTCTTCAAATTAAGTTGTTAGTGTGGTAATCGTCTACGTCACCTTTCAGGGAATTACAAGATTTTTAGGAAACCAACATGAAAAAATTTGGGTTTTTGATTGATTACATTCTGATTTTGAACAGCCCTTTTACAGTGCTATGAACATCATAGTGTGTGCGTGCAGATTAAAATACAGTAGGCTGTGGTCCATGCTGGGAAAGGTGAGGCTCTTGTGAGGCTTGTTTTCTCTCTGGTATAATTAGGCTGCTGTTTCCCAGCTGTTATATCAGCAGCCCTCCCACAGGAGCTTCTTTCACTGTAATTAAGTCAAGCAAGAGAGCCAGAGAGGAGAGGAGACACATCTCTCCAGGTGGGTAAATAGCAGCGCTAAACACTAGCTTCCCATACAGTACATGACTCTCCATCCACACCAATGCAGTTGGGCATGTTTGTAGACTGTGGTCCTGTCCAAATCTCTGGGCTCTCTTCTCTTCACTTATCCTCTCCTCTCCTCTCTACATGTCTCTTCCTTTTTCCTATTTCGGTCAGTGCAGTTCCACAGATGTCCCTCTGATTGGACTTAAAGACAATGTCTTAACAATGTCTTAACAATGTCGACTGGCTGACTACGATTGGGATTAATAATGTCGACTGGCCTCTGACTGTGTGAACAAACTGGTGAGGTAATCTTCAGGGTAGGTCAGAGGTAGGGTTGCAAACGGTCGTAAACTTTCCGGCAATTTTTTTTCTGAAATTTTCCATGGGAAGTTAAGCCGGGAATTTTGCTTAAATTCATAAAAAATGTTAGCTTATAACAGTGAACCTTTTTTGTGGGATACACAAGGCAATTCTAGATCTTGTGGCATATTTTGGTTAAACTATCCCCAATTCAATGGAATTGCAACCCTCTGCATGCACAGTGCATTCTTCCATCACATGTACAGTCGTGGCCAAAAGTTTTGAGAATGACACAAATATTAATTTCCACAAAGTTTGCTGCTTCAGTGTCTTTAGATAGTTTTGTCAGATGTTACTATGGAATACTGAAGTATAATTACAAGCATTTCATAAGTGTCAAAGGCTTTTATTGACAATTACATGAAGTTGATGCGAAGAGTCAATATTTGCAGTGTTGACCCTTCTTTTTCAAGACCTCTGCAATCCGCCCTGGCATGCTGTCAAATAACTTCTGGGCCACATCCTGACTGATGGCAGCCCATTCTTGCATAATCAATGCTTGGAATTTGTCAGAATTTGTGGGTTTTTGTTTGTCCACCTGCCTCTTGAGGATTGACCACACGTTCTCAATGGTATTAAGGTCTGGGGAGTTTCCTGGCCATGGACCCAAAATATCGATGTTTTGTTCCCCAAGCCACTGAGTTATCCCTTTTGCCTTATGGCAAGGTGCTCCATCATGCTGGAAAAGGCATTGTTCGTCACCAAACTGTTCCTGGATGGTTGGAAGAAGTTGCTCTCGGAGGATGTGTTGGTAGGCAAAATTGTGAGTGAGCCCACTCCCTTGGCTGAGAAGCAACCCCACACATGAATGGTCTCAGGATGCTTTACTGTTGGCATGACACAGGACTGATGGTAGCGCTCACCTTGTCTTCTCCAGACAAGCTTTTTCCGGATGCCCCAAACAATCGGAAAGGGGATTCATCAGAGAATTGCATGACTTTACACCAGTCCTCAGCAGTCCAATCCCTGTACCTTTTGCAGAATATCAGTCTATCCCTGATGTTTTTCCTGGAGAGAAGTGGCTTCTTTGCTGCCCTTCTTGACACCAGGCCATCCTCCAAAAGTCTTCGCCTCACTGTGCATGCAGATGCACTCACAACTGCCTGCTGCCATTCCTGAGCAAGCTCTGTACTGGTGGTGCCCCAATCCCGCAGCTGAATCAACTTTGGGAGACGGTCCTGGTGCTTGCTGGACTTTCTTGGGTGCTCTGAAGCTTTCTTCACAACAATTGAACCGCTCTCCTTGAAGTTCTTGATGATCCGATAAATGGTTGATTTAGGTGCAATCTTACTGGCAGCAATATCCTTGCCTGTGAAGCCCTTTTTGTGCAAAGCAATGATGACGGCACGTGTTTCCTTGTACGTAACCATGGTTGACAGAGGAAGAACAATGATTCCAAGCACCACCCTCCTTTTGAAGCTTCCAGTCTGTTATTCGAACTCAATCAGCATGACAGAGTGATCTCCAGCCTTGTCCTCGTCAACACTCACACCTGTGTTAACGAGAGAATCACTGACATGATGTCAGCTGGTCCTTTTGTGGCAGGGCTGAAATGCAGTGGAAATGTGTTTTGGGGATTCAGTTCATTTGCATGGCAAAGAGGGACTTTGCAATTAATTGCAATTCATCTGATCACTCTTCATAACATTCTGGAGTATATGCAAATTGCCATCATACAAACTCAGGCAGCAGACTTTGTGAAAATTAAAATTGTGTCATTCTCAACTTTTGGCCACGACTGTACAGCTGATTCTCAAGATCTTGCACACTATGTAAGATGCTATGGAGCCCACACTACTACACTGTCTGAGCCAAGGACTACATGCTTTCTGGTAAGTTTTGATTACAATACTGGGTGGGGTGAATATATTTTATATGATATACAGAATTTTTTGTTAACTAGTAAATAGTAGCCTACAGCAAAGTGTGTTTAAATATTTTCTGAATTGATAACAATTTCTGCTAGTTAGTTTTTGCTCCACGTGGGTTTTAGCTTGCTTAACTAACTGAGGAGTGTTAATTCACCTGTTTCCATACATGTTTCATTTTAAAACATTTATCTTACAAAGGAGTTGTTTAATCTAACTGCTTAACAATTTATCTGTACATGGAATTGTATTATTATTTTTTTACTCATTTATTTCTCATCTTTACCGTAAAATGCCACGGGCACTATCTGATGTGTGGAGACATTTCACTGTAGCTAATGTAGAAGGAAAAGCAGTGTACATTTGCAAATACTGTGCCAAATCATATGTGAAGAATGCAACAAAGAGGCAGATTCATCTGGCCAAGTGCATAAAGTTCCCTCAACCCTCACAACAAGCAACCTCTGACAAAAGTCACTCTACTTCTATTTGAGGTGAAAATGATAAATCGATAGCAACAGCTCATGGTCCTCCTGGAATCAGAAGTTTTTTTTGACTCAATGGAGGAACGTAGTCAGAGAACTGCTGATGAATGTCTTGCTCGAGCTGTGTATGCAACTGGTTCACCGCTGATGCTCACAGGCAATGTGTATTGGAAGAGATTTCTGAATGTTCTTCGCCCAGCATACGCCCCTCCAACCAGACATGCTTTATCTACTCATTTGCTGGATGCAGAGTTCAAGTGAAGGTCAAGCAAATCATAGAGAAAGCAGACTGTATTGCAATCATCTCTGATGGGTGGTCAAATGTTCGTGGGCAAGGAATAATGAACTACATCATCTCCACCCCTCAATCAGTATTCTACAAGAGCACAGACCGAAGGGACCACAGACACACCGGTCTCTACATTGCAGATGAGCTGAAGGCAGTCTTCAATGACCTTGGACCACAGATTGTATTTGCACTGGTGACAGACAATGCTGCGAACATGAAGGCTGTTTGGTCTATAGTGGAGAAGTCCTACCCTCACATCACACCCATTGGCTGTGCTGCTCATGCATTGAATCTGTTCCTCAAGGACATCATGGCACTGAAAACAATGGATACACTACAAGAGAGCCAAGGAAATGGTTAGGTATGTGAAGGGTCATCAAGTTATAGCAGCAATCTACCTCACCAAGTAAAGTGAGAAGAATAAGATCACCACATTGAAGCTGCCCAGCAACACCCATTGGGGTGGTGTTGTCATCATGTTTGACAGTCTCCTGGAGGGGAAGGAGTCTCTCCAAGAAATGGCCATATCACAGTCTGCCGATATGGACAGCCCCATCAAGAGGATACTCCTGGATTATGTATTTTGGGAGAGAGTGGTAAGCAGCCTGAAACTCCTGAAACCTATAGCAGTAGCCATTGCAAGGATTGAGGGAGACAATGCCATTCTGTCTGATGTTTCGACTCTGCTTGCAGATGTAAGAGAAGAAATCCTTACTGCCCTGCCCACTTCACTGGTGCTCCAAGCAGAGGAAACTGCAGTTCTGAAATACATCAAAAAGCTTGAAGACTTCTGCCTGAAGCCCATACACGCCGCAGCGTACATGTTGGACCCCAAGTATACTGGCAAGAGCATCCTGTCTGGTGCAGAGATCAACAAGGCCTATGGTGTCATCACTACAGTGTCTCGCCACCTTGGCCTGGATGAGGGCAAGGTTCTTGGCAGTCTGGCAAAGTACACTTCCAAGCAAGGGCTTTGGGATGGAGATGCAATATGGCAGTCGTGCCAACATATCTCATCAGCCACCTGGTGGAAGGGACTTTGACGATCTGAGACTCTTTCCCCTGTTGCTTCTATCATCCTCCAAATCCCACCAACATCAACTGCCTCAGAGCACAGCTGGTCCTTGTTTGGGAACACACACACCAAAGCACGCAACAGGCTGACCAATACAACGAGCCATCCTCAACAAGGTTGGAAAGTGACAGTGAAGATGAGGCCTCAGAGTCTGATGTTCAAGAGGTGGACATTGAGGAGGTCCAGGGAGAATACATGGAAGACTGAGAGGAAGACAACCACAGCTTTAGAGTTTCTAGACTATAATTTTACAGATGAATGTTGAAAACGTTTTTGGGAGATGTGATGGATCATTGGGGATCATTCAATATTCCCTTTCTATAGTTGTTCAGTGAAATCATCCCATGTGAAGAGTCAACTCATTTAATTAAAGTTTAATTCGTAACTAAATTGTATTTTTATTGATATAGGAAGGATTTAATCATTTGCAATTATGTCTACTTATGATGAGGTAAAATGTTTATGTTTCTGTCTCCATATGATATGGTAAATATATCCAATACAAAAAACATCTACATTTGAAATCAAATCAAAGTTTATTTGTCACGTGCGCCGAATACATTTACATTTAAGTCATTTAGCAGACGCTCTTATCAATACAGCAGGTGTAGACCTTACAGTGAAATGCTTACTTACAGGCTCTAACCAATAGTGCAAAAAAGGTATTAGGTGAACAATAGGTAGGTAAAGAAATAAAACAACAGTAAAAAGACAGGCTATATACAGTAGCGAGGCTATATTAAGTAGCAAGGCTACATACAGACACCGGTTAATCAGGCTGATTGAGGTAGTATGTACATGTAGATATGGTTAAAGTGACTATGCATATATGATGAAGAGCGAGTAGCAGTAGCGTAAAAGAGGCGTTGGCAGGTGGTGGGTGGTGGGTGGGACACAATGCAGATAGCCCGGTTAGCCACTGTGCAGGAGCACTGGTTGGTCGGCCCAATTGAGGTAGTATGTACATTAATGTATAGTTAAAGTGACTATGCATATATGACAAACAGAGAGTAGCCGCAGCGTAAAAAGAGGGGTTGGGGGGGCACACACAATGCAAATAGTCCGGGTAGCCATTTGATTACCTGTTCAGGAGTCTTATGGCTTGGGGGTAAAAACTGTTCAGAAGCCTTTTTGTCCTAGACTTGGCACTCCAGTACCGCTTGCCATGCGGTAGTAGAGAGAACAGTCTATGACTGGGGTGGCTGGGGTCTTTGACAATTTTTAGGGCCTTCCTCTAACACCGCCTGGTGTAGAGGCCCTGTATGGCAGGCAGCTTAGCCCCAGTGATGTACTGAGCCGTACGCACTACCCTCTGCAGTGCCTTGCGGTCAGAGGCCGAGCAGTTGCCGTACCAGGCAGTGATGCAACCAGTCAGGATGCTCTCGATGTTGCAGCTGTAGAACCTTTTGAGGATCTCAGGACCCATGCCAAATCTTTTTCGTTTTCTGAGGGGGAATAGGCTTTGTCGTGCCCTCTTCACGACTGTATTAATATGAATTAGTATTAATATTAATGGTATTAATATTAACTTACATATATTTTCATTAATTCACAGAAAGTTTCCACCTCTGAATATTCCCCAAAATGTGCAACCCTATTCAGAGGTCAGCGATCCTTGGTTACAGGCCGTAGTGCCTTACTAATGCTATTAGACTACATCTTAAAGGGGGGGGGATCAGTGGAGGGCTTCCGCTCTAACAGAGAGAGAAACCCCTCTGTTATCAGAATAGATAGAATGTTGGATCGTCTTAAAAATACACAAGACCTGTTGGTCACTGAAAGGGGATCGAGGTGCACGATCCCCTCCAGTTTGTGTGTGTACGAGAGAGCGAGAGCGATCCATTCTGCGTTTGTTGACAGAATTCCCCATGGCTGTCACTGAGAAGTGGGGTACAGTCTGCTTAGCGCTGGGCTGCTCTTTAACTGTGACAGGAATCCTGTGTGGATAATTGCTGGAGCGGTTTAGTGGAGAAAGCCACCTGGTGTAGCAGTTGGAATGGATTTGTGTGCTCTGCAGAGGGAGGCTAGGATTGTTGGCTAGAGGTAGAGGAAACTGTGCACCTGTTGTGTGTGGTTCTCATAATGCCATGAACATACAGGGGGATTACTATCCTTTGTACCACTATCCTGTGTGAGCAGGCAATAATCCTATAATCTGGCATGCATACATCCACGTAAACACACATGCACTTTCATACTCACACACACACATTCAAAAAAGCTGTGGTTTTTACAGTACTCTAGCCAAATCATGTGAAGCCATCAGACCTAGGTTGAAATACCACACTGAACAAAAATATAAACGCAACATGCAACAATTTCTAAAACTTTACTGAGTTATAGTTCATATAAGGTAGTCAGTCAATTGAAATAAATTTATCAGGCCCTAATCTATGGATTTCACATGACTGGGAATACAGCTATGCATTTGTTTGTCATAGATACCTTAAAAAAAGGTAGGGGCGTGGATCAGAAAACCAGTCAGTATCTAGGATGACCACCATGCTGTCGTACACGTCGATCCAGAGCATCTCAAACATGCTCAATGGGTGACATGTCTTGTGAGTAGGCAGGCCATGGAAGAACTGGGACATTTTCAGCTTCCAAGAATTGTGTACAGATATTTGCGACATGGGGATTCATCCGTGAAGAGCACACTTCTCCAGCGTGCCCGTGGCCATCAAAGGTGAGCATTTTCCCACTAAGTCGGTTATGACGCCGAACTGCAGTCAGGTCAAGACTCTGGTGAGGATGACAAGAACGTAGATGCGCTTCCCTGAGATGGTTTCTGGCAGTTTGTGCAGAAATTCTTCATTTTGCAAACCCACTGTTTCATCAGTTGTCCGGGTGGCTCGTCTCAGATGATCCCGCAGGTGAAGAAGCGGATGTGGAGGTCCTGGGCTGGTGTGGTTACACGTGGTCTGCGGTTGTGAAGCTGATTGGACTTACTGGCAAATTCTCTAAAGCGACATTGGAGGCAGCTTATGGTAGAGAACTGAACATTACATTCTCTGACAACAGCTCTGGTGGACATTCCTGCAGTCAGCATACCAATTGCACGCTCCCTCAAAACTTGAGACATCTGTGGCATTGTGTTGTGTGACGAAACTGCATATTTTAGAGTGGCCTTTATTTTCCCCAGCACAAGGTGCACCTGGGTAATGATCATGCTGTTTAATCAGCTTCTTGATATGCCACACCTGTCAGGTGGATGGATTATTTTGGCAAAGGAGAAATGCTCACTGCACAACATTTTAGAGAAAGCTTTTTGTGCGTATAGAACATTTTGGGGATATTTTATGTAACATGGGACCAACACTTTACATGTTGCGTTTATATTTTTGTTCAGTATATTTGAAATATATCTAATGCCTGTCTGTCTGGAGTTACAGGAAGCTGGAGTTTAAGACATTTTGTAGACTTTTTTATTGGTTCAATTGCAACAGGCAAGCTCAATCAAGCACAAATACAGTATTTGAGATGATTTGCACACACTTAATGTATTGTGAAACCTGTTGTAAAATGTATTTTAATGTTACCTTTTTTTATTATAATGTATATTACTGGCTTAATTTTTGCTGGACCACAGGAAGAGTAGCTGCTGCCAAGGCAGCAGCTAATAGGGATCCTTAATAAATACAAATACAAATTCAAATAGTATTTGAACCCAGGCCTGGAAGCTATGTGGGTGAGTATGACTGTTGGTGACGAGTGTGACAGTTTGCACTCAGGCAGACCAATGTGACGTATTGACACTGGGATTTAGAGGTCAGGGATGACCACATAGCAGGCAACCCCCCTTGTTGATCCATTCCGTGTGTAATCCATCTGTGTCAGTAGATTAGTGTTACACCTCAACACTGTTGAAGCTATCTATTTTCAGACATTTAGGTATGCAACCCATCTCATTAGTCTTTCTGATGTTTTTTGTTGTTGAGTGATGTCATTTGATTAAATGGAAACACTAATTCACAATGTTCATTAAATGAGTGTTGTTATAACCAGAGGCAATGATTCCTGCATACGGGGCAATTCCCAGATGGATATTCACCAAACACAGCCTACAAAGTGTTTAATGGAGACATATGCTGAGCGTGTTAACATGTTGGGACAAACACACAAACATGGTCCCAGGGGGACCCATTAAAAAGGTTGGCCAGATTGTTTAGGAAAATCTGTTTCCAAGTTGTTTCAGGTTTCTTTGTTGGGGGGGAAGTAGCCTATATAAGATAATGCAAATGTTACTTTCATTTTATCTGACTTGTTTCTCATAAGCAAAGGCTTCCAAAGAACCAATAAATACTACAAAAACATCAGTTGCGTACTTTGTGAGCTTGTGGGAACCTTTAGGGAGTCATTCCTACACTAAATAAAAGGTGCTATCTAGAACCTAAAAGGGTTCTTTGGCTATTCCCATAGGAGAACCATTTAAAGAACCCTATTTGGTTCCAGGTAGAACCATTTTGGTTCTAGGTAGAACCTTTTTTGGTTCCATGTAGAAGCCTTTCCACAGACGATTCTACATAGAACCCAAAAGGATTCTACTTGGAACCAAAAAGGGTTGTTTTATGGGGACAGCCTAAAGACGCTTTTGGAACCCTTTTTTCTCAGATTGTATAATTCATAGACACTATGCTGAATGAAATAAAAACTCAGTATGGATTTAGAATGTTATAAAATGGTGAGATCGTAAATGTGTACTATATTCTAAAGGGAAGGGAGTAGAACAGTGTTTTCCAACACTGACCAGTTGTCTTTTCCCGCCTGTCCCTCTTTCAGGAGAACCCGTACCTGTGTAGTGACGAATGTGACGCCTCCAACCCGGACCTGGCTCACCCTCCCCAGCTGATGCAGGACCGTGAGAGCAGCGGCCTCATCACCTACTGGCAGACGGTGACGTGGAGCCGCTACCCGGAGCCCCTGCTGGCCAACATCTCCCTGGCCTGGAACAAGAGCTTGGAGCTAACCGATGACATCCAGGTCACTTTCGAGTATGGCCGCCCCACCGTCATGGTGCTGGACAAGTCCCTGGACAAAGGGCGCACCTGGCAGCCCTACCAGTTCTACGCCGACGACTGCATGGACGCCTTCGACATGCCCGCCAAGCGGGTGCAGGACCTGTCGGCGACAAACGTGACTCGGGTCATCTGTACCGAGCAGTACTCTCGCTGGGTGGGCTCCAAGAACGAGAAGGTGCTGCGCTTCGAGGTGATGGCGCGCTTTGCTATCTTCGCAGGGCCCAAGCTGCTCAATATGGACAGCCTGTACACACGCATGGAGAGTATGAAGGGCCTGAGGGACTTCTTCACCTTCACCAACCTGAGACTGAGGCTGCTGAAGCCGGCCTTGGGGGGAACCTACGTCCAGAGAGACAACCTTCTCAAATACTTCTACGCCATATCCAACATAGATGTACCAGCCAGGTAAATACACACAACCTTACCTTTCTTTGCCTCTTTGGACAATATCTCTTGCAAAGATATTTGAGTAAGGGTCTTTTTTTGTAGTCAAATGGCAAAATGCACAGTCCTAATGTTATACCGTACAGTGTACACTGTATACAATAGTCCAGAAGGAAAGAGTGGCCAAGGTCTTGGTTTCTGATGAAGAGCTGTGCAGGAAATTGTCTGAAACACAAACCGGCTTGATACTGTCAAAGAAACGGTCGCTCTTTCTACTGACAGTCAAATCTATAACAATCCAATCTTAGTGCTAAATCAGTAACCTTTGCTAATATAAATATTGATAAAAATGTATGAATTAGCCCCTCCAGGCATCATTGCATTGCCCAAACCTCCGGTAACACAAGCTGTCAATCAATAGTTATTCCTGTATGTCAAAGAGCAAATTGTTTTTAAAGGGGGTTGAGGATGGGGGCAGGGGAAGTTGAGCCGTCAAATGGACCCATGACTGATGTTCACTGGTTTATAATGATCAGGGAATAGGGACATGTTAAGCTAATAACCACCAGGAAATTCTTCTTGGATATTTTGATCATCCCTAAGTATTGAGAAGCGCTTGCAGTGTTTAAATAAAGGGGATGGGACGGCCTCCCTGATGGCCTGTGTGTGTGTGCCTCCCTACATGGACTGCACACATGGATGGAGGAGGCCCAGGGCTCTATAATGACATCAGGACCATCAGCACAGGGATGGAACTGACTCCTTCTCTTACTCCCCCTTTTCTCTCCTCGCCTCCCTCTTCACTTCTTCCTACTCTCCCTTTTCTCTCCTCCCCCTCCTCCTTCTCCACCCCCCCCCCCCCTCCTTCTGCTCCACCTCCTCTTCCCCTTCTCTCCTCCCCCTCCTCCTTCTCCACCCCCCCCTCCTTCTCCTCCACCTCCTCTTCCCCTTCTCTCCTCCCCCTCCTCCTTCTCCACCCCCCCCTCCTTCTGCTCCACCTCCTCTTCCCCTTCTCTCCTCCCCCTCCTCCTTCTCCACCCCCCCTCCTCCTTCTCCTCCACCTCACCTTCCCCTTCCTCCTCTCCTCCCACTGCTCCTTCTCCTCCCTCCCTCCTTCCTCCTCCCTCGTTCCTCAAAGTGCTAGTTTGAAGCGGCCTCAAGGAGGAAGGACCATAGCTTGCCTGTCCTTAGATGGCACATATTATTTTGACAAACAGCGTACTAGAGCAAACCAGATATATCTGTTTCTCTCATTCTGTCCGTGCGCCTGTTAAAAGAAGGATAGAACAAGAAGAAAAGAAGGAAACCATTCTCAGACCTCCACTCTGGTCACTCAGCGTGCACGGGATCATTACTATCCCACAGTCTGAAATTAATCTGTCTGCTTATAAAACGACTAAACCGCACACACACACAAGCCTGATACGGCAATATCTAAATAATCACCAGCTGGTGTGGATGAAGTTGAGCTGGCCGGGTAGTCTACAAATAGAACATTACAAAATCTGTATGGTGTGGAGCCTATTTGTGTCCAGAAGGCATTTGAAAACCCTTGGCTTGTATTATACAAACACATATCTAAATGAATCATATTGTGACAATCAGGAAACTATTAAATAAAGGGTGGAAATAGGGACGCTGTCATTGATAGGTGGATTGGGGTGAGAGTGACCTCTGTCCAGCCCCCAACAACCAGATGTTCCAGTTTTAAGGGGAAATGGAAAGAGAGCCTGTGATGCGACTTCCACTTTTGGACATTAACAAGGTGACACTCCATCTTAATTCCTTCTCCACATTTACTGGATTGGTTGAACAGCACAGAAGATAAAACTGTCGGGGAAGGTTTTTATTTATTTTTCTTCTTGTCAAGACCAATAAGTAGGGGATATAGTTTCAGGTGTATCTTTTACGCCTGCTACGTTAGGTTAGTGTGAGAGTGACCCTGGTGCATACAGTATTATCTTGTTTCGAGATGGCTCCAGTTGTTGGGTGTAATATATTGGCATAGCCATCATCCGTCTGACCTCCTCGCCCACCTTCCTCTAATACACAATGATAGGAGACGTCGAGCTGTCAGCAGAAACCCAAGTGTCAGACAGACAGAGGCCCCACTAATGCTGTCTTCATCTGCCTGGGCTCTGTGAGGTGGTCTGTGTAAACTTTGGTCCTGTTTCGGGCACCTGTCACAGTGGGGAAAAGGACCTTGACACTAACAACTGTTTATAATTAATAATTTTCCACGAAAGCTTGAAGTTCACAGGCTTGTCTCAAGTTAGGGTTCCAGACGCTAATTTTTGCCTGTTGGGTTTCTGTGATTTTTTTTTTCTTTTCCAAAACCTAGGTAGTGAGAATGTAATACTGTATAATGTTAGGCCTGATCCTCCTTCCACACAGTCTAATTAAGTGACTGTGGAACAGGGGATTTCCTTGGGCTGGGACTAGGGAGACACATGGGCAACCTGATTATATAAGTGTGGAGGAATACCTCTGTGTGCTAACATGATTCATTTTTTCCCACAAGGATCCTGTAGGCAGAGCTGACAGTGACATTTTGAACTCTCTCCCTTTAAATCTCCTGCTTCCTCTCCCGTTGGAAAACAGCTCCATGTAAAAAAAAAAAAAAAACATGTATCCAGACGGTAAGCTCTTAGAAAGTAAGTGGATTATGGGAGAGACCAATAGGACAGACATTATATTTCTCTCCAGATCCTCCCAATCCAACCACCTCTAAACATGCACCACCCCAGCCCACAATGGCTGTTAATAATATAGTAATATACAGAACACAGGCATTACTTTGTTAACTGTGTTTAGCAGTGTTGGAATGAGAACTCTACCATTGGAGAGAGTTTTCCAGCCAATCATTTATATCCACACAGACAGTCCAGTCGGCATGGCGTCCAGATAGTTGTCAAACGGTGTCCTCTCAGGCCTGTGTACAGGAGCTCGGAGTGGCTTTTCTCCATTGCTGGTGTTGCTGCACTGTGTTGTGACTGTGGAGGGATTTGAGCTGTGAAGAAGACAGGGTGGCTGATATTACGAGGAGCCCAGAGAGAGTGTCTCCCTAAGATGACAGTCTGTCACACGTGACAGTGACAGCAGTGACCCTCTCAGCCTTATGGGCCTGTCCAATCACAGATGTGAAAAGTATTATGGGATATATCCTTAACTGTCACTGTGACAAAGGGCTGGTCTCTGACACCATTATTTTACCTGCCTATGTCCTTGTAAGGTCATTATTTGAGTGGGGGTAAAAAGGACACGTGTATCTGGAACTGACTCAACTGAGGGCACACTCTGGATAGATCTCTGTAGAGCACAGAAGAACAAATGTCAGTATGACCTCAGCACAACTTTCTTGTCTTGGGTAAGGCAAGGGTAGGGATGAAGTTAGTGCACTGCTGCTACTGTGTCTATAGGCTACAGTCTTTCTGTACATTTTTGCTTTGGTCTGCAATTGGTTGTGCATGATGCAGGACTTGGCCTAGTTTTGGGAGCATCTTGTGCTTCTAGAGCGGAGTCGTGTGCTGTGGAGCAGTAGTATGAGGAAAAACATTATGAATGTAATGATTGCAGGTTGGGAGTGAGGGGAGAGGTCACTTAAACCTCTCCCCTCGTCATGAGACTACTGAGTTTGCTTCTAAAAAATCCTTATGCCATCACAATCAGTGCTGTCTGTCAAACATCCAGCAATGGGCCTTGGCTTCAGTGAGGGCGAGGTCAAATGCTCAATCGCGCCCTGTCTGGAGTCGGTAAACCACAAGAGAATGGATGCCTGCCCTTCCATTGTACAAGTAATTATATACAGTACATATATCATTACTGGTATGTAACCGACAGATTATCAATAATGATATGCTTCTGGAGGAAACTGCAAGGCGTCACTTAGTTAGTGCACATACAGTTTGTTTGTCTGAGGGATTCTGCCGATAGAGCCGAAACCTGGCTGGCATGATGACACCTGTGCACGGCATGAAATGGCACACACACACTCACACAGTGGCATGGAGTGTAGTAACATTTTGTGGAATCATGCTGACTCAGCACTTGATTTTGTGATTCTGTGAACTTTGTGTTGCTTTATCGAGGCACATGCTCTTCTCATTTACATTTTTTTTAAATATATTTTTATTTAACCTTTTATTTAACTAGGCAAGTCAGTTAAGATCAAATTCTTATTTACAATGACGGCCTACCCCAGCTAAACCCGGACGACGCTGGGCCAATTGAGCGCCGCCCTATGGGACTCCCAATCACGGCCGGTTGTGATACAGCCACTCGGCTATTCCCAACATTTTCAAGACTGTCTGCAGAAACGGACCGTTCTAGAAAATGTATGTGAAATGCATTGTGTTATTATGTCTGTTTATAACTTTAATTTGAAAGCCTTTTAAGGAATTGCTGTCTGCTCCTACTGAATGTATAGTAGGCCTACAATATATCAGAACAGTATGCCTGTTCACAAGACATAAGACATACTGTACTGAACCATAGTTTTCCAACAGTTATTTTCTCTCTGTGTTTCCCTGTAGGGGAGTAGCTTATTGTATGACTAATGATGCTCTGCCCAGGCTTAGGATGATAACAGAGTTAACCAGTCCATGCTTTCTGCCCTGTCGTTGTCAGCTTTGGGTTGCAGATGAATTATGAAAATAGAAAACACTGCTCACCGTCTGGTACTCCAACACTTACAGTTCAACCCTAATGCGGCTAATGAAATTAACATTTCAGGGGGTTGGAACATGAGGAATTAATGCTGTCATCTCAGGAAGTAAGCTCTGTATGAGTGGAGAACAGCACACTCTCTCCCACGCTCGCTCTTCCCAGTCCCCCTGCTCTGCTATCCGGTGTATGTGACAATAAAACATACTTTTTGGGGGGTTGGTTACTGTTGGGGCATCATTACCCAATGAGATGAAACAGCCATTTGACACTGTGAGCTTCTAGTGTGTCAATTTGTGAATAAAAAAGTAATCCTCTGACTAGCTTTGCATTGCAATAAAGGTAAAAAAAATAAAATTTGAATTGTCACAGCAGGATCATTTTGGGTCTGTTATCGTTATAGTTTATTTATCAAAAACTCTATCTTCCAGATTGCTGAAGTAAGATGTTATTAAGCAAGAGGATAAAGGTTTCTATTTGTAGAGGGAAATATTGAAATGTAAATTTACAAGGGCTTAATTGAGGGAGTAAAGCATCATTTGAAGTGAAGAGTGGTTTGTTTCCCCAATGATGCCAGTTTTTTCAAAGGTTACTCTGCGGACAATTTGTCTCTTAGGAAAAGGCTGGAAATGTCTGGTTTTTATGCAGCAAGCAACGTTTGCAGATATGGGATCCTTGAAAGGCTGCTAAGTGTGGGATCCTACTTGTATGCCAGCAGCACCTCAGGCGTAAATATCATGGCAGCCTACATGGATCCCATGCCCCCAGGGGCCCAAACAAAAGAGGGTGTCCTTATGAAGGCAAACAGAATATTTCAGCAGCACGCTGTCCCTCATCAAATTTTCATCTGCCCAATTCTATGATGAGGAGGACTATTTTTGGTGCAGCTCCATCACAGTAGGAGATCCCTGGCCAGCCAACCTGTCCACCCGTCCTCTAATGATCGAGAGCATACGGTTCATTATCATTACCCAGCTAGCACATTTGGTTCTTTGGAAGTTGTGGGAGCGCAAGTTTTTGGTTTCCCATTGGTTCTGGGAACAAAGCCATACGTACCTGACCGCTTTAAAAACGTTCAGTTTTACCGTTCTGAGAATGTAAGTGAACATTTCACCTGTTCTGGGAACATACATTTTTAGGTTGCAGGGAGGTTCTAAGAACATTTTACTATTGTTCCTTTAACCTTTTACTGGGAGTTTATTTTTATTTTTTTACGTTTTGAGAATGGAAATTATAGGTTATTTGAGGTTTTTGAATAATGTTTCAATAAGACTTTTGATAACACTGCTAGATTAGGTTAACTGTTTTGAACTCATGCTGTGTTCAAATACTCATACTAACCATACTATTTGTGACGTAAATTGAGTATATAGTATGCTTATTGGTCATATTATGGATATAGTGAGTATGCCAAAAGTTCCCGGATGTTGTACTACATTCGCCAAAATACGAAGTATACAAGCAGTGGACACTATTTCTGTGCTTTTAGGGCCCATAATGCAATTCTTCAGAAAATGGCCATGGCTTCACATCGTTTTCAGATTTGAAGAAAATGGCGTTAAATATGCAGCCGAAGTCCAACGTCAGCGGATACAAATTCATTGCTTTAACTAATTATGACAAATGTTAAGAAAATGTTGAGCAATGTAATAAAGCTATGCCTTTTCAAATAAGTTAGCTTACACGTTATGTTGGCTGACAATTTGTTAGCTACGTTATCCTTATGAACCACATAGCATATCATTACAGCAGTATGTACCGGTATGTTAGCTAGCTACCTAACGTTAGTTGGCTTATAATATATCAAACTTACCAGTATATTAACTATATGCTATCTAACTAATTACCCAACATTTATTGACTTGATTATTCCCATCATTCTTAGCTTAGCTAAATGGTATAGTTGTTGTGCATTCTCAATGGACATTCGGGTGCTTTCGTAAATTCGCTCTGGTGATCTACTCCAATTTCAGAGCACTCTCCTCTGAGTGTACCAGAGCGCAAAATAACTGATGAATTTACGAACACTCAACACCCGTTGAATATGGCCAGTGTCAGTAAACATAAGCAACATTAAATTGTTGCCAGCAGCACAGTTAGTCACCAATGGTCTGGATAACATGAAAACCGCCTAACCAGCTCTGCTAGGTTGAGTAAAATGGTCAGTGAGGTGTTCTCTCATTTGTGTCTGGAAGTAGCTAGCCAGTTAGCTTGGGTGCTTGACTGCCGTTATGAGGCCAGAAAGCTCGGGTCAACCCTACTCCTCGGACAGAGCATCCAGTGTGCGCTCTGAACACCCCGAACTTACAAATGGACAATCTGACAATGCTCTGAATTTATGAACGCCCAGAGCGCACTCTGAGCACCCGCTGGTGCTCCAGATTGAATTTAAGAAAACACCTGAAGTCGTAAAAGAAACAAGCTAGCAAGAGGTTGCATAGCAACAGCATCAACTTTCGGTAGACAGGCAAAGCTCTAGTACGCTCAACTGAAAGGATACCGTTCGTTTACAGCAGTGGTTTCCAAACTTTTTATAGTCCCGTACCCCTTCTAACATTCAACCTCCAGCTGTGTACCTCTCTAGCACCAGGGTCAGCGCACTGTCAAATGTTGTTTTTTTGCCATCATTGTAAGCCTGCCACACACACACACTATACTATACATTTATTAAACATAAGAATGAGTGTGAGTTTTTGTCACAACCCGGCTCGTGGGAAGTGACAAAGAGCTCTTATAGGACCAGGGCACAAATAATAATATAATAATAATCAATAATTTAGCTTAGTTTTTAACCATATTACATATAAAAGCTTATTTGTTCATCGAAAATTGTGAATAACTCACCACAGGTTAATGAGAAGGGTGTGCTTGAAAGGATGCACATAACTCTGCAATGTTGGGTTGTATTGGAGAGAGTCTCAGTCTTAAATAATTTCCCACACACAGTCTGTGCCTGTATTTAGTTTTCATGCTAGTGAGGACCGAGAATCCACTATCACAAAGGTACTTGGTTGTAAAGGGCATCAGTGTCTTAACAGCGCAATTTGCCAAGGCAGGATACTCTGAGCGCAGCCCATTCCATAAATCTGGCAGTGGCTTCTGATTTAAATTCAACTTTCACAGAACCGCTTGTTGCAATTTTGATGAGGCTCTCTTGTTCAGATATCGGTAAGAAGACTGGAGGCAGGGCATGAAAAGGATAACGAATCCAGTTGTTTGTGTCATCCGGTTTGGGAAAGTAATTGCGCACCCAACTCCCTCAGGTGCTTCGCTATATCAGATTTGACATTGTCCGTAAGCTTGAGTTCATTTGCACACAAAACATTATACAGTGATGGAAAGACTTGTGTGTTGTCCTTGTTAATACAGACAGAGAAGCGCTCCAACTTCTTAATCATAGCCTCAATTTTGTCCCGCACATTGAATATAGTTGCGGAGAGTCCCTGTAATCCTAGATTCAGATCATTCAGGCGAGGGAAAAACATCACCCAGATAGGCCAGTTGTGTGAGAAACTCGTCAACATGCAAGTGGTCAGACAAGTGAAAACTTTAAGCTCGTCTCTCAATTCAAACGGTGTCAATACTTTGCCCATTGATAACCAGCGCACTTCTGCGTTGTAAAAGCGTTACATGGTCACTGCCCATATCATTGCATAGTGCCGTAAATACACAAGAGTTCAGGGGCCTTGCTTTAACAAAGTTAACCATTTTTACTGTCGTGTCCAAAACATCTTTCAAGCTGTCAGGCATTTCCTTGGAAGCAAGAGCCTCTCGGTGGATGCAACTGCTTGCACGCACATTACCACTCCACTATGTCTCCCTGTCATGGCTTTTGCGCTATCAGTACAGATACCAACACATCTTGACCACCAAAGTCCATTTGATGTCACAAAGATGTCCAGAACTAAAAAAATATCCTCTCCTGCTGTCCTGGTTTCCAGTGGTTTGCAGAAGAGGATGTCTTCCTTAATTGACCCCACATAAACGTAACGGACATATACCAGGGGCTGTGCCAGGCCTGCCATGTCTGTTGACTCATCCAGCTGTAACATATAGAATTCACTGGCTTGTATGCGAAGCAGTAATTGTTTCAAAACATCTCCTGCCATGTCACTGATGCGTTGTGAAACAGTGTTGTTTGTTGAAGGCATTGTCTGTATAGTTTTTTGGGCCTTTTCCCCCAGCATTGTCCTAGCCATATTCGCGGCAGCAGGAAGAATTAAGTCCTCCACAATAGTATGGGGCTTGCCTGTTCTAGCCACTTGGTAGCTCACTATATAAGAGTGTCACGGTCGTGATAATGGACGGACCAAGGCGCAGCGTGATTCGAGTTCCACATCTTTATTTAAAGTGAAATTTCAGCAAAACAATAAACAAACAACGAAACGTGACCTACGTGGTGCTACATGCACATACACAAAACAATATCCCACAAATACAGGTGGAAACAGGGACACCTTAAGTATGATCCCCAATTAGAGACAACGATAATCAGCTGTCTCTAATTGGGAACCATACTCAAACCCAAACATAGAAATATAGCGACTAGAACACACCCTAGTCACGCACTGACCTACAAGGGCTCTCAATGGTCAGGGCGTGACAAAGGCGCTTCTAGCCCCTTCTTATTAATGATATCTGTTGCTTTTATACATGTCTTACTAGTCGAAAGTCGTCTTAATTCTCGCTCAAAAAACTCCCGTGGCTTATAACTGGACTGTTTGAAAATGTGACATATTTTTTTTAATTTTTTTTAATTTTTTAATACGTGTACCCCAGTTTGTACAGTGCCTTGCAAAAGTATTCATCTCCCTTGGCGGTTTTCCTATTTTGTTGCATTACAACCTGTAATTTAAATTGATTTTTATTTGGATTTCATGTAATGGACATACACAAAATAGTTCAAATTAGTGAAGTTAAATTTAAAAAATAACTTGTTTCAAAAAATACAAAATTGAAAAGTGGTGTGTGCATATGTGTTCACTCCCTTTGCTATGAAACCCCTAAATAAGATCTGGCGCAACCAATTACCTTCAGAAGTCACATAATTAGTTAAATAAAGTCCATATGTGTGCAATCTAAGTATCACATGATCTGTCACATGATCTTAGTACCTGTTCTGAAAGGCCCCAGAGTCTGCAACACCACTAAGCAAGGGGCACCACCAAGCAAGTGGCACCATGAAGATCAAGGAGCTCTCCAAACAGGTCTGGGGCAAAGTTGTGGAGAAGTACAGATCAGGGTTTGAACATCCCACAGTTGTGGAGAAGTACAGATCAGGGTTTGAACATCCCACAGAACACCATTAAATCCATTATAAAAAAAAATGGAAAGAATATGGAACCACAACAAACCTGCCAAGAGAGGGCAGTCCACCAAAACTCACGGACCAGGCAAGGAGGGCATTAATCAGAGAGGCAACAAAGCGACCAAAGATAACCCTGAAGGAGCTGCAAAGCTCCACAGCGGAGATTGGAGTATCTGTCCATAGGACCACTTTAAGCTGTACACTCCACGGAGCTGGGCTTTACAGAAGAGTGACCAGAAAAAAGGCATTGTTTCAAGAAAAAAAAAGCAAACACGTTTGGGGTTCACCAAAAGGCATGTGGGAGACTCCCCAAACATATGGAAGAAGGTACTCTGGTCAGATGAGACTAAAATTGAGCTTTTTGGCCATCAAGGAAAACGCTATGTCTGGCGCAAACCCAACACCTCTCATCACCTCAAGAACTCCATCCCCACCATGATGTTGGTGGCAGCATCATGCAGTGGGGATGTTTTTCATTGGCAGGGACTGGGAAACTGATGGATGGCGCTAAATACAGGGAAATTCTTGAGGGAAACTTGTTTCAGTGTTCCAGAGATTTGAGACTGGGAATGAGGTTCCCTTTCCAGCAGGACAATGACTCGAAGCATACTGCTAAAGCAACACTCGAGTGGTTTAAGGGGAAACATTTGAATGTCTTGGAATGGCCTAGTCAAAGCCCAGACCTCAATCTAATTGCAAATTTGTGGTATGACTTAAAGATTGCTGTACACCAGCGGAACCCATCCAACTTGAAGGAGCTGGAGCAGTTTCGCCTTGAACAATGGGCAAAAATCAGAGCTTATAGAGACATACCCCAAGAGACATGCAGCTGTAATTGCTGCAAAAGGTGGCTCTACAAAGTATTGACTTTGGGGGGGTGAATAGTTATGCTTTATGTTTTTTTTGTCTTATTTCCTGTTTGTTTCACAATAAAACATATTTTGCATCTTCAAAGTGGTAGGCATGTTGTGTAAATCAAATAATACAAACCTCCCAAAAATCTATTTTAATTCCAGGTTGTAAGGCAACAAAATAGGAAAAATGCCAAGGGGGGTGAATACTTTCGCAGGCCACTGTATGTAGTTTACTGTATGTTAGTATGGGTTTTTCGAACACAGCTGTGGAAATGTATTTGCTTAGGCATTAATCATGCAAACACATTTGTTTTTTTATTGTGGCAAGGCTTCAGTGATATTTAAACTTATGATCTCTGAACATTCTGAGAACATGACTTTAATTAGAACCATGAAGAAACCTCTAGGAGACGTTATGCTGAAATACTGATATTCACGCTTGGCACACCTGTATTTGGGGAGTTTCTCCCATTCTTCTCTGCAGATCCTGTCACGCTCTGTCAGGTTGGATGGGGAGCGTCACTGCACAGCTATTTTCAGGTCTCTCCAGCGTCGTTCGATCGGGTTGCTGCTACTTTGCTCCGTTAATCTTTGCCTCTATCCTGACTAGTCTCCCAGTCCCTGCCGCTGAAAAACATTCCCACAGCATGATGCTGCCACCACCATGCTTCACTGTAGGGATGGTGCCAGGTTTCCTCTAGAAGTAACACTTGGCATTCAGGCCAAAGAGTTCAATCTTGGTTTCATCAGACCAGAGAATCTTTTTTCTCATGGTCTGAAAGTTTTTAAATGCTTTTTGGCCAACTCTAAGCGGGCTGTCATGTGCCTTTTACTGAGGAGTGGCTTCCGTCTGTGTCACGATCGTCGTATGGTGGAAGAGAGGAGGACCAAGGCGCAGCGTGAAGTGAATACATTCTATGTTTAATGACACGAAACGAAGAACACTTGACAAACTAAACAAAACAACAAACCGACGAATGTGACGCTATAAACAAATAGTGCTGACACTAAACACTACACATAGACATAGACAATAACCCACGAAATACCCAATGAATATGGCTGCCTAAATATGGTTCCCAATCAGAGACAATGATCAACAGCTGCCTCTAATTGAGAACCAATCTAGGCAGCCATAGACATACAAACACCTAGACTAGACACTGCCCCATCAACATACAAAACCCCTAGACAATACAAAACACATACATCCCCCATGTCACACCCTGACCTAACTAAAATAATAAAGAAAACAAAGATAACTAAGGCCAGGGCGTGACAGTCTGGCCACTCTACTATGATGGCCTGATTGGTGGAGTGCTGCGGAGATGGTTGTCCTTCTTGAAGTTTCCCCCATTTCCACAGGGGAACTCTAGAGCTCTGTCAGAGCGACAATCGGGTTCTTGGTCACCTCCCTGACCGAGGCCCTTCTCCCCTGATTGCTCAGTTTGGCTGGGCAGCCAGCTCTAGGAAGAGTCTTGGTGGTTCCAAACTTCTTCCATTTAAGATTGATGGAGGCCAGTGTGTTCTTGAGGATCTTCAATGCTGCAGAAAGTTTTGAAAGTTTTTGGTACCCTTCCCCAGATCTGTGCCTCGACACAATCCTGTCTCGGAGCTCTATGGACAATTTCCTTCGACCTCATGGCTTGGTTTTTGCTCTGACATGCACTTTCAACTTTGGGACCTTATATAGACAGACAGGTGTGTGCCTTTCCAAATCATGTCCAAACAATTGCATTTACCACAGGTGAACTCCAATCAAGTTGTAGAAACATCTCAAGGATGATCAATGGAAACAGGATGCACCTGAGCTCAATTTTGAGTCTCATAGCAAAGGGTCTGAATACTTATGTAAATAAATACATTATTATTTTTAATTTAGAATTTAATGTAATATCTTATGTTGTTCTTGTCTATATCTGTTCTGTACTTTGTCATGTATTAGTATGTTATATGTGGACCCCAGGAAGAGTAACTGCTGCATGTGCAGTAGCTAATGGGGGTCCTAATAAACTAAACTAAACCATTCCCAGAAAGTTGTGGAAAGGTTGTATGCAAAATAACCATAGGACAATCACGCTCTCACCAAGCTCTAAGAAACTTATGGTTCTCAGAATGTTATGTGCTAGCTGGGTATTATTAGCCTTACTACCAGGATGTACAGCTCAAAGCAGTGATAGGCCACATCCTGAACTTTCCAGGGACCTTATAGGATTGTCATGGAAGTTGTGACCTGGTAATGATCTGTCTGACTCAGACACAGATGTTTTGGCTGTGCTTGTGTCACATGGAGAGGGTACAGACAGTGTGTGTCAAATAATTTACAATGACAATAATTACTTTGTCATATAGCTTTTTACTCTCTTCACTTGCTGTAGATATAAATTGCACAGATACAGATACACTGTGTCAGAAGCGTCTCTGCCTATATGCAGACTACGCAATGTGCGTAGGGCCCCGTGGCAGCTAGGAGTTTAGAAACTCAACTTACTGTTGAGAGTTAAAAAAGTAGAGTACACAATATGCAATTTCAAAATTTGGCAGCGCATCAGCAGTTTTCCACTGACAGTTACCCAATTAACCCATGTCAGCTAAACATTTTTAGATTGCTTGGTAAGGTAGTCTAGCCAGCTATCTAAATCTTGTAGTAATCATCACCAAATTACTGACCAGGCACGCAGGGCATGTGCTCAGTAGTCCTGATATCATATGAACATGGTGTAAGTATTGACAAAATGTGTAGAATTGCAGGAAATTAGCTTTAAAACTGCAAAAGTTTCCCACCAATCCATGGCAAAATCTGTAGAATGGCATGAAATTAGCTTCAAAACTGCAATATTTTCAATAAAAATGTTGCCCACACGGTGGGGGACCCTCAAACCAAACCTCGCTTTTTGGCCCCAAAAAGGCTAGATGTGCTTCTACACACGGTGTGCTGTTTTAAGAGGAGGGAGGAGATTTTTTTTAATGAGCATGGCCTTATTTCTATTACAGCATATTGGATGACCCTCATTCATATTCCATTCACCCAGTTCAATGTAACAGCGATAGGTTTAGGCTACCACATGATAGTAACATTTCCCCTATACCCATCATGAGGTTGCTATGACAGAGCCTATGAAATTAAAATGTACAACATAGGTGCACACAGGTCGAGAGACAAATTTGAGTTTACTTCCGTTTAAGAAACGTTTTTCAACAGAATCGGCAGAATGAACACACCCCTGATCCCACGTAAACAGAGTTCACTCTCATAACAGCCAAGCCAAACCTCTACAAACAGGCTACATCGTTGTCACCATATTAGCTAAAGTAACGTCATAGTCAGCATAGCTAATAGAACTAGCGCGTTTGTAAACCCTCTACAATCATTCAGTAACGTTAGTGTACAGTCAGTAAGCAGTTACACCTTGACTTGGAAGAGTTCCAGTTTTGTGTTGGAAAGTCATAGCCAGCTAGCTAACATAGCACCCCTCTGTTTGAGCAGGGTGTTTCATTAGGCTTCTCCTTCATTTTGGAAGAAATTAATTTGTTCAAAACTGTTCAACTACTGTCTTTCACTCTCTTTTGAGTCAGCTACTCACCACATTTTATACAATGCAGTGCTAGTTAGCTGTAGTTTATGCTTTCAGTACTAGATTAATTATCTTATCCTTTGATTGGGTGGACAACATGTCAGTTCATGCTGCAAGAGCGGAAGCTAGCTGTCCTCTGGCTACACCATGGTACTACCCTACAGAGTGCTGTTGAGGCTACTGTAGACCTTCTTTACAAAATAGTGTATTCAGTTATTTGGTGATGTGACTATATTTAGTATAGTTTTATCTAAAAAGGATAACTTAACTTTTTTACAATTAAAAGTTTTATGAAATTCACTGAGGAGTATGGTCCTGCCCTTCCTCCTCTGAGGAGCCTCCACTATGGTGTATAGTGGGAGAAGTGCAGGGGATCCAGTCCCTAATTGTCCCTGCTGTGGACAGTTGCACTGCGGGTGCTTTCGGCACATTCTGGTCATAATTGGCAGAATCCCACTGAGACTCAACCCACGGAGCCCACAAATTAATTATGCAAGGACGGACCCTTTTATTTTCCCAGTGTGCTTTAACTATTTTGGTGTGCTCTTGGAAATTTGAAGCCGTCTCCCTTTCTAAAGCTCCCCTTTGTCTACACTTCTCACTTACACTATGTATCTACAGTATATCTCTGCCTATCTGCATATCCCTTCAGGAAAAGGAGCTGCGCTTTGCATTTGACTTCCGCCCTTGTTGGTTGGGAGTGCAGTAAATGTTGTTTTTTTTGCATCCTGTGTGAATAATTTAAAGGAGATGTCCGTGCCAAAGCTTTCAAGGTCGTTGGCGATTGGTAGTAAAAGAGCCAGCAGCTTGATGTTGTAGAAGGGTTGCTGCTCCCTTCATGAGGTGGTGTCTCCCTGGGCCGTGCTGGCGCTCACCAACACTTAAATCGCAAAATTCTCCGGTAGGGGCAAGGGTGAAAAATGTGGAGAAAAAGTCTCCTGTAGATGTCCATCCCTCCGGGTTGCGTTGGGATCCAGTGCTCTCGCGGGTATTAGCTGGAAACAGCAGGGTTTTGTTTTCTTCTCATATCTGACGTTCCTCAGAGCACAGTGAAAGAGAAAAGAGAGAAAATGCAAAAAGCATGTGGAGCAATGAACTCTGTATGACTGCCTCTCTCAGACATATTCCCTGGCAAGGGGCTAGCAGCATTCTAAAGCCTGTGCCTCAGAACCTCTATAAGAATGTACAGGGGCTGTTAGTTTCACTGTTAGTCAGGTGAAATGTTACCTCCAGTGGATAGCTGTTGTGAAAACCTTGAGCAGGTTATCATTAGTGGAGGTCAGAGTCCTTCTGGTCCCAGGCACAGATCTAAACCAAAGCAGAAAAGGCTGTTTAACCCTCCTGTTGTGTTCGTTTCATGTTAATTAATTCTGTGTTCCCAGTCCAAAATGACCGCCCCCATTATAGCTGATTATAAATCCATAATAATACATATATTACCACCTAATGTTGTGTTAGATCTCTTTATCAACTTAAGTTCTTGTGAACATTACAGGTTTTGAACTTCTATTTGCTATTTATGGCCTGTAGGCCTCATTAACCTGAGCTCATACAACTCGTTTTTGAGTAAAAAAAGCATAATGTATGGATTATTTTGATTATAACAAACACTCAGATGAAACATATTCTGCTATTTATCACAGACAACTTTGTGTCAAAGTTTAACAAGGACTCTCTCCTCCTCACCAGTGTCATGATCAAAGATATGATCAAGAGCCTCACATATAGTATATCGTTTGGTCATTGTGCTGCCACAGAATGAATTGTGAGCAAGGCCTCAAAAAAGCTTTATATACCAGAGCTGCGAGAAAAGATTGATATATTATTGAAACAATGTTGCGATTGTCTGTGAGAATGCCAACAGGTGTGGTTCCCGTGGGGGAAAGATTCTACTGAGGAAAGGTTCCTGTGGGGGTTGCCATGGAGGCCAAGAAGGGGAGTGTGTGTGTGTGTGTGTGTGTGTGTGTGTGTGTGTGTGTGTGTGTGTGTGTGTGTGTGTGTGTGTGTGTGTGTGTGTGTGTGTGTGTGTGTGTGTGTGTGTGTGTGTGTGTGTGTGCTCAAACACACATGCATGTGGGGGTCTGGGAGAGGAAGTGTATCCATCTGATGAATGGGCATGTGCCTGAGCTCAATTTTATACACTAATTTTAGTCTCACCCATTCATTTCTAATCACTGGTCATTTTTGACCGGGAACACCACAGGTGTACAAAAGTTAAATAAAACACCCAAAATTTTATGAAAATAATCAAAATGTATTTTGTGTGTTCAGATGCGCTGTGTGGACAAAGTCATGGAACCTTATGATAATCAGATCAAATGAACTACATTTTTCAGAGAGAACTTGTAAATCGGTCCAATTCGACCAGAACACAGCAGAAGGGTTAAAGCCAATTCTACATATCCTCTTCAAGGCCCATGGAGACAACCTGTATTCCTGAAAATCAATATGAGTAGCAGTACAATGTTCCTCCTAAACAACCAATACTGATATACAGAATGAAGTCATGCAATTTCTTTTATCCTCTCAGATTCACCGACCATCCCAGTAGTCAAGTGTAGCCCACTCTATAAATGCATCATGGTGGTTATGAGCCTAGTTTTGACGGCTGAGTAGTAGGTTATCTTTAACTCTGCATTGTTGAAAAAGGACCCGTAAGTAAGCATTTAACTGTTGTTTACAAAGCATGTGACAAATACAATTTGATTTGATTTGAAAAAGTGATTGTACATTTCTACGTTTGAGTGTTTCTGTCCTTCTCTTCTCTTTCTTTCCTTCTCGAGGAACACTCGTCTTTCTATGCATGAACAGCCCCACTAGGGAAAGAAGTGAGTGTTAACAGCTGTAACAATGATGGTTGTGGCCCCCTCTGTGCAGGAGGGTGAATCGGAAGGCACCATTTGTTCCTGTGTCCTCGCTATCCATTCTTATTTGGGATTAAGCAAGTCATCATGAGGCAGTGGGAGTGGACGCCCGGCAATTCTCACGAGAGAAATTGAGGAATTAAATACAGCTCCCATTAACGGTAGCTCCCAGCTGTGAGCGAGCGGGGCACCTGACTCTACGCCAGCCTTTGATCTGTCTATCCATATTTGTTTAGCACTTGCTGTTATTTACTCACCTAAATGCGGAATTTCTCATTTCCGGCAGATGCAAACCTTTTTTTGCGTGTTTCTTATTGAAAGGTGGAGCTGGCGTCTCTGGCTCACCAATGGTAATAAACATTCAGCTGTTTACAGGCTGTGATTATGTCTTTATATTAGGTGGATTAAAAACATTGTTTCTAAGTATGTGTTTGAAATTGCAACTGACTTCATATGACTTCAAGCCGTGCGTTGTAGCAGTAGTGTGGCCTGGCCGGGGCCACCTCTCCCCTCCCATCTCACTCCCTCTTCCCATCCTACCAACCAACATCCCATCCCAGCCCCCCCTCCCCACCCCCTTTGGAGAATAAAGGAGCAAGGATGATTTATGAGGAGCTGACGGATGCTTCGGTTATCGATCCTGCATCCCAGGGCCGCTGCTGTCGTAGTGCATCTGGGATTAAAATTACATCAAAAAGGGTCAATCAGGATTTTATTGGGCTGATCAACACTCTGAAAGGCTCTGAAAATCAGCCGATTATCTCTGGTCCCGTGCTGTCGCTGGATTGTGGTTACGAAAGGTTCAGCAGGCTCTTAGCACTTCATATCTGGCTTAAAGACTACTGCCACTCTGTTGGCATAACTGTTATTGACAATTTCTGCACTTTTTGGAAACAAAAGATGCTCTACAGAGATATTGGACTCCACCCAAACCATCTAGGAGCCTGAACCCTCTCTTCACCTTTTCAAGGCCGCGTTAAGATATTGACTCAGTGACAGACCAAACCCGCTCAGGTAATACTTCCCATCCTCTCTAAGCGTTATCGTCGTACTGTTATCTATACTGCCAGGGGTGTCGTCAGTTGTAATCTTGTACCTATTTGTTTGAACTCCACTCTTAGATCTGCTATTGTTAGCTCAAAATAGGAGCCCACTGTGGTCTGCTCACCCAGTGCTTTTAGTTCAAATGTGAATTCCATAAACTTTAATACTCCATCGGTTTCCAAATCACATAGAGGCCTTGGGCTGTTGCACGATAGCAACCAAAGCCCATGTAAGTCAGTTTATAACATTCTATCATTGGTTACTCTGAGAGTCCCTCATATTGACATTGGCTGTGGCCTCAGGCCCTTTGGTGCTAACTTTAGAAAAGTAATTGGAAAAGTCATTCAAATGTATTTTCCTTCCTCTAATACTAATAGGGATAGATATACCAAATGGTGCAGTTCTATGCAATCTTATAGCCATACCAACTATATCAATATCAACCATCAAACAGGGTCTGCAACCGCCTATTGAACGTACAGTGACTTGATTGAGTTGGAGACTCCATGTGACTTTTAAAAAATCGTAAAGGACTTGGGTTGATGCATCTGAACATCAGGATTTTACTTCCTAAACTGGATTACATCAAGATTTGGGCTATGCAGACGAATCCGGACATTCTGGTACTGACGGAAACTTGGACCTCTGGGGACATTCTGGATTCTGATATTAATATTGAGGGTTATAATGTGTTTAGAGCTGACAGACAGGGTAGAGGTGGTAGACTGATCATTCTTCATTCTTGAAATGTTTTTTTTGCTACCATATTTAAGCCTTCTCTCTGGAGAAAAATGTATCCATAACTGTTGTAGTGGTCCACCGACCTCTGCTAATCTTTGTGTACTCGAGGAGTTAACTAGTTGTCTTCTTTTACTAAATCAGAAATTATCCTGGGTGACTTAAATTATGATTGGGAAATGCATTCTTCAGACAATCTAAAATACATTTGTAATGAACTAAACCTAACCCAGATGATGACTAAGCATACACAGCCCAACCCTAAAGATCCTTCAAAGTAAACTCTGATTGATCTTATTTGAATGAATACACCAAAGAAATATGTTTCAACTGGTGTCTTCGCCCAAGACATTAGTGACCTTTTCCCAGTTGTTTGTGTTAGAGATGTGAGAATACAAAAAGTGTAAGCCTCTTGTCATCACAAACAGGAACTTTAAAACGTAAGTGAACAAGCTTTTTTTCACATTATCTTTATTTTAGTGACCTTGATTGTATTTCAGATCCCTGAACTTGATTTAGCTTTGAGCCTGATTTAGCTTTGTCTTCAATACTATTGTGGATAATCATGCTGCCTTCATAAAATGAAGGGTTGAAGTTAGATCGAATGCCTGGTACACTCCGGAATTATCAGAAGTCATTCATAAAAGAGTTGATGCTTGGGTCAAGGCCAGGAACATAGACTTAGGCCCAGACTGGCAATTGTTTAAGCAACTGCGGAATCATTGTGTAAGACAAATCAGAAAGGCTAAATCTGATGATTATGTTTTATTTATTTATTTAACTTTTATTTAACTAGGCAAGTCAGTTAAGAACAAATTCTTATTTTCAATGACGGCCTACCCCGGCTAAACCCAGACAATGCTGGGCCAATTGTGCGCCGCCCTATGGGACTCCCAATCACAGCCGGATGTGATAAAGCCTGGATTTGAACCAGGGACTGTAGTGACACCTCTTGCACTGAGATGCAGTGCCTTAGAATGCTGCGCCACTCGAGAGCATTATGTAACCACTCTTTTGGATTGTAATGGGAACCTGGCTAAATTATGGAAAACTGTCCAAAAAAAACTGGGTCTGCTTCCTCTCTGCCACAAAAAAATTATTCAAACACTGGCCTCATTAAGGGAAAAAATGACATCATTGATGCATTTAATAACCATTTTATTTCAGCAGACTGTCTCTTTGAAATAACTTCTAAGCCTATTCACAATGATATTGTGCTGGATGCTGATAGGGGAAATTTGGTGAATGTTCAGAGAAATGATAGTCAAAGCTTTTCTTTTAGGCTATTTACAGAAGAAAAAAGTACTGGATGCTTTACTAGCAATAGACAACAAGAAATCCACAGGGGCCGACCAATTGGATCCTGGTCTGCTTAAGTACCCACATTTTTTTATTTAACAATGTTATCAGGAAATATTCCAAAAGTATGGAAATCAGTTCTTGATCTGCCACTCCATAAGGACGGGGATAGTAGTGATCTTAATCATTATCTACCTATTTCAAGGCTTCCTTGTCTAGCTAAGATTCTTGAATCGTTGGTAAATGTACTGTTGTGGAAATTCTTACACAGGGACACTCGAAGTCAATCTTAAATGAATCATTGTTTATTGTCAGCACGCTGGAGATGTTCCAAGAAGCTTGATGAACATCTGTCAAGGGCTCTAATGGGGCAGTCCCGTTAGTTCCCTTATATCCCGTTAGTTCCCTTATATACTTATATACTGAGCTCTGAAGTCATATTTGCATGATTTAGCTTATTCATAATTAATTAATCATTAGCATTTGCTTCATTCATGTGAACGACCAATACCTCACAAGGCTTCTCTCAAAGCTGAGACCTTGAAACTGAGATGTCTTTCGTTCTCAAAACAAGGTCTGGGCGTACTACCAAATTGCAGATACTGATAAGTGAGGATTCGTTCAATCAGTCACTTGCATGAAAACAGAAATTGGTTATTAGAACAGCACAAGTATAACATTTCCATCACAGTACTTTGCTCTTTTTTATTTTAGAAATGTATTTTGAATGTAAACTAATCAGGGTTTATGCCTGGGCATAGCACTATTACAGCAACCAGTTAATGATCTTGTCCATGCTTTAGACACTAAAATTAAATGTTCTGCTTTATTTGTGGACCTGTCAAAAGCTTTCGATACCGTTGATCATACTATTTTATTGAATAAGTTGTCCTTGATAGGCCTGAGCTCTAATGCCTGTTCATGGTTTTATGATTATCTTAGTGACAGAACTCAGGCCATCATGATTGATGGATTTAAATCTGAATTTTTAAAAGTACATAAAGATGTACCACAGGGGTTGATTTTGGAACCTGTTCTGTTCACTATTTATATAAATACCATTGGTCAATCTGTTAAAAATTGTAAACTTAATCTACATGCGGCTGATACTATTATACTATTGCCCTAACTGTAGATCCGGTCTGTGTCTAAACTACAGTCAGATTGTATAGCTATGCAGGAATCCCTTGCTGATTTAAAACTTGTGCTTAATGGGGGCAAAACCGAATACACGTTGTTTTTAATCTCTCGTAAGAATGTTTCAGATCTACATGTTCACTCATTAGATGGTTCTCCAATTGAATGTGTTCCCGCATATAAATACTTTATATGTATTTATATGGATTTGACGTTTTAAAAAACATATAGATGAACTGGTTAAGAAGCTAAGATTTAAAGTTGACTTTTTCTACAGAAACAAATGGTGCTTTTTTCTAAGTAGTAGGAATTACATTTTCAGTCAACCTTTTTATCTGTTCTTGATTATGGTGATATTATTTATCAAAGTGCAGCTGCTACTATTCTTAATCCATTGGATGCCATCTACAGTACCATAGTGCCCTTTGTTTTGTTACAGGTGACAGTTTTGATACTCATCACTGCATCCTGTGTCAGAAGGTTGGCTGGACTTTGCTAAAAGACCCGCAGATCTCTGCATTACTTCCTTCGTGTTTACAAGGCCCTACTTCATAAACTTCTGTCTTATCAACTTTGCTGTTGAAGTATATACCTGAGTTGCCTAACCTGTTCATAGGATTGGTTAACTCTTGATGTTCCTAGGGTCTCCACCGAGCTAGGTAAATCTGCTTTTAGTTTTAATGCACCGTATTGCTGGAACAAACTTATAAACACATTTCATCTTGATGTTCTGGTGCCGTTTGGGCAATTTAAAGTATTGATTGGGGACTTATTTGTGGAGGAATGCTGTTTTTCCAGGTGGTTTGTAATGTTTTATTAGTGCTTCCCATGACTGGGTTTTTCTATTTTAACGTGTGTGTATATATACATATATATTTTGTGTATAATGTGTATATTTATATTGTATTATACAGGCCCCATTTGAAAAAGAGACCTAGGTCTCAATATGTCTTCCCTGTTAAAAAATATGTAGAATGTACGGTCCTGTTCCTTCTTCCTCTCCAGATGGCCAGATGGGGGTTTGATCCTGGCCCAATAGCAGGGCCTGGCTGGCGCTGGCCCTTAACATGAGCTCATGAGCCCAGGCAGCGGGGGTGTTGCCCTGCAGCAGCCGGATATAGCTGCCCTGGTTCTGGGAAGGAAGGAGAGCATTTTCCTCCGAGAGTACAGGAGTGAGGCTCCATCCACAATCATAACGGGGGGTTTCTGAAGGCACTTTGAAAATCCTACGCACACATCCTCACACCTTGACAAAATAACTATTTCCGCACACTGTTTTTGCGCTTGAAAATCTAACATGGTCTCAGTAATGAATGACTGTGTGTGTGTGTGTGCGCTTGTGTGTGTACTTGTGTGACTGTGTACGTGTGTGTGACAGCCACTGCGTGAAGGCAGGATACTTCCTGAATGTAGAGCGTAGTGTGAGCAGAGCCATTAATATATAGTATACGGCTTGGTGTGAGGGTCTGTTCTCTATTCCGCAGCCACCCCCATGCTTCAGTGACTTCTCAAAGGAGAAGGGAAAACAATATGTTTTTGTCAAAGGCAGAGCGACCTTGTCCATATTGTCCTTTACAGTGTAGCAAATGATTCATCCTGTCCTTGGCTCACTCTCCATGTTTAATCATGGGGCTTTACTGTCCACTTTGCACTTTTGTGAGGTGTCAATAATTTGTAATATTCATGTTGATGGTGATGCATACCAGTCTGCCTACTAGTGTGTGCACATTGCATAGTGTTTCACAGTCCATAACTAAGCACATTTAGAATATGCCAGCAGGCATTTATTCTGCCATCAGACAAGACAGATCTATTTTGCATCAGATGTTTTTTAGAGCTTGCACTTTCTCCTGGAAGCATTACAGTCAGGGATAGGGCTTGAGTAGGGTCTCTGTCATTAAATAAGGCACAGTGGCTTTGTTACAGTAATAAGGGACCATCCAGTGGATGCAAATGTTCATGCAGTATTTGTAAGCATAAATTGTGGAGGAGGATGTAAAATGTTCCTATGAAAGCCAGAAATGGTTTGGGAAAGACTGTATTTATCCAATGTTTAGAGCTTTCTTGCAAAATAGTTGATGAGCAAGTTCCATGGGCATGTTAAGGAGTGAATAAGATTATCTTTGTTCATAGATGTTTGGTGGGAGATCGCTAACTGCCGAAAGAGTTCTGTAATTGATTAATAGTGTAGCTAAAGTGGAGGACCTAGTGATAAGCTGGAGCGCCGGTGGTTTTCACAGAGGGCACTGAGACGAAGTGGGCTGCTGATTTATTTGTAATGAAGAGGCACTTGATGGGAGTTCTGTTTCCAGGAGCCCTGGGATGAAAAAGCCATGCGATTGTCACCAATTTTTTAATTATGGCTTAAAGGTCTCAAGAGGGTGGGAGAAACTCCAACAGTTTCCAGAGGGGGTTTTGAAAACAGACTTAATTTAAGTCAATCGGTTTGGAATGAAACCAGGCTCTGTCTGTCAATTATCCTCCTCATTGTGTTCAGTTTGAAATGAGAAAGAGCCACATCTTCATATAATCCACCCTTGTATCTATCTTTACCAGGAGGAAAGTATATCTAACCTTTAAAACCTCTACGGGATCGGTGTCCCTATACCGGGACGGTTGATGCTAATGTGCGCTAATGTGACTAATTTGTTATTTTTATTAGGATCTACATTAGCTAACACCGTAACGCTAGCTAATCTTCCTGGGGTCCAACACCAATTAACAAGACATTACAAACAACCACAAATCAAGACTTCACAAACATTCAACAAGTAGACAATACAGACAATTAAAATACCTGACAGGAAACACATTTAACATTCAGTTGATGCTTTCTATTTCCTCTCCAGTGATATGGTCTATAGCGTTAGATGTTATTTTAATTTTTTCTTGAAGGTGGATTTACTCTTTGCCTCAGAAATATGGATTGGTAAAGAGTTCCATTCAGCTATGGCTCTATATAAAACTGTAGATTTATGGTGATTTGTCCTTGCCTGTCTGGTTTGGTGGTTATCGTGTTGCTAGGATGTACTAACTGGCCAGAAAAATACTGTGGTTTTTAAAAATATATAACATTCCTAAAAAAAATCAGAAGACTGGATAGTAATTTGTTTTCAACGTGAAGCCATGAGAGATTCTGATGCATTTGGATAATATTCATACAGAGCAATGAAGCGCGAATCTGGCAGCCCTGTTTTGAGCGATTTTGAGCTTTTTTATATCTTTCTTTGCTGCAGATGACCATATAACTGGACAGTACTCTAAGTGTGATAGGACAAGGGATTTAATCACCTGATTCAGAGTGCTAGATGTTACATACTCTGAACATTTTCTTGTAACAGCAATTCCCTTACCCATCTTAATAATAATAGTGTCTATGTGTTCTGACCATGATTAAGCTGCGTCGAACATGACGCCTAGTAGTTTAGTTTTTTCACTTGCTCTACATGTGTTCTATTCAACGACAAATTCAATTGGGGATCATCAGCAAGCATATATCTTGAACCAAATACAATACATTTAGTTTTAGAAATGTTCAACACCAATTTGTTCATATCAACCCACTCAGACACCATTCTTAGTTCACTGCTCAGTACATATGTTAGCTCATTGCATTCTGATGCTAGAGTCATCAGCATACATGACCACTCTTGCTTTATTCATTACTGAAGGTAAATCATTAGTAAAGATAGAGTAGAGAAGTGGGCCTAGGCAACTTCCTTGAGGAACACCACAGTGTATATCTTTACTGTTTGAAAAGCTACCATTAAAGAACACTTTTTGCCATCTCCAGGATAGATAGCCTTCCATCCAGGAGAGAGCTGCAGACTTAAAACCATAACATTTGAGTTTACCTAGTAACAGTTCATGATCAATTACATCAAAAGCAGCACTGAAATCTAGCAACAGTACACCAACTAACTTCCTGTCATCCATACTCTTTAACCAATCATCTGTCGTTTGTGCTAAGACCGTACTCGTAGAATGCCCTTCTTTGTATGCATGCTGGAAACCCGTTATCAGAATGACATTGTAAGTAACAGCAAACTTTCCAGGACATAGACATGTCTTAAATGGGCAGAAAGCTTAAATTCTTGTTAATCTAACTACGGTGTCCAATTTACAGTAGCTATTACAGTGAACAAAATACCATGCTATTGTTTGAGGAGAGTGCACAACAACAAAAAACGTATCACAGCAACTGGTTTGATACATTCACCTCTGAAGGTAAATAATGTACTTACATTCAGTAATCTTGCTCTGATTTGTCATCCTGAGAGTCCCAGAGATAAAATGTGGCATAGTTATGTTTGATAAAATTAATTTCATATTCAAATGTAGGAACTGGGTTCAACAGTTTGAACCCCTGCTGTCTCTGGCTCCATACCTACCCCGCCCGGCCATCTAGATGTGTGAAAATTTGTGTATAAGCTAATGATCCATCATGTATGACATTCCTGGCAGTGTGTAAACTTATATTTTGTATTAGCATATCATTTTTGTATCTTCTCTATAGTTATGTACTTGAAAATGTATCAATTGACCAATTCGGCACTTTTGTGCAGACTTGATACAAAATACTGTACAGTATTGCAACTCTTCACTGGATCAATCTGAAACTTTGCACACACACTGCTGCCATCTAGTGTCCAAAATCTAAATTGCGCCTAAACTGAAACATTATATTATGGTCTTTCTCTTGCATTTCAAAGATGATGGAACAGAAAAAAATAAGAAATCGCATGTTTTTTTGTTTGTATTATCTTTTACCAGATCAAATGTGTTATTCTCCTTCATTCATTTCTAATTTCCACAAACTTCAAAGTGTTTCCTTTCAAATGGTATCAATAATATGCATATCCTTGCTTCAGGTCCTGAGCTACAGGCAGTTACATTTGGGTATGTCATTTTATGCGAAAGTTGAAGACCGTGTGATGACATATTCACTGAATAAAACGCACCCGAAAAGGTGATAGCCTACAGTACAGTCGTGGCCAAAAGTTTTGAGAATGACACAAATATTAATTTCCACAAAGTTTGCTGCTTCAGTGTCTTTAGATATTTTTGTCAGATGTTACTATGGAATACTGAAGTATAATTACAAGCATTTCATAAGTGTCAAAGGCTTTTATTGACAATTACATGAAGTTGATGCAAACAGTCAATATTTGCAGTGTTGACCCTTCTTTTTCAAGACCTCTGCAATCTGCCTTGGCATGCTGTCAATTAACTTCTGGGACACATCCTGACTGATGGCAGCCCATTCTTGCATAATCAATGCTTGGAGTTTGTCAGAATTTGTGGGTTTTTGTTTGTCCACCCGCCTCTTGAGGATTGACCACACGTTCTCAATGGGATTAAGGTCTGGGGAGTTTCCTGGCCATGGACTCAAAATATAGATGTTTTGCTCCCCGGGCCACTTAGTTATCACTTTTGCCTTATGGCAAGGTGCTCCATCATGCTGGAAAAGGCATTGTTCCTCACCAAACTGTTCCTGGATGGTTGGGAGAAGTTGCTCTCGGAGGATGTGTTGGTACCATTCTTTATTCATGTGTTCTTAGGCAAAATTGTGAGTGAGCCCACTCCCTTGGCTGAGAAGCAACCCCACACATGAATGGTCTCAGGATGCTTTACTGTTGGCATGACACAGGACTGATGGTAGCGCTCACCTTGTCTTCTCCGGACAAGCTTTTTTCCGGATGCCCCAAACAATCGGAAAGGGGATTCATCAGAGACAATGACTTTACCCCAGTCCTCAGCAGTCCAATCCCTGTACCTTTTGCAGAATATCAGTCTGTCCCTGATGTTTTTCCTGGAGAGAAGTGGCTTCTTTGCTGCCCTTCTTGACACCAGGCCATCCTCCAAAAGTCTTTGCCTCACTGTGCATGCAGATGCACTCACACCTACCTGCTGCCATTCCTGAGCAAGCTCTGTACTGGTGGTGCCTCGATCCCACAGCTGAATCAACTTTAGATGACGGTCCTGGCGCTTGCTGGACTTTCTTGGGTGCCCTGAAGCCTTCTTCACAACAATTGAACTGCTCTCCTTGAAGTTCTTGATGATCCGATAAATGGTTGATTTAGGTGCAATCTTACTGGCAGCAATATCCTTGCCTATGAAACCCTTTTTGTGCAAAGCAATGATGACGGCATGTGTTTCCTTGTACGTAACCATGGTTGACAGAGGAAGAACAATGATTACAAGCACCACCCTCCTTTTGAAGCTTCCAGTCTGTTATTTGAACTCAATCAGCATGACAGAGTGATCTCCAGCCTTGTCCTCATCAACACTCACACATGTGTTAACGAGAGAATCACTGACACGATGTCTGCTAGTCCTTTTGTGGCAGGGCTGAAATGCAATGGAAATGTTTTTTGGGGATTCAGTTCATTTGCATGGCAAAGAGGGACTTTGCAATGAATTGCAATTCATCTGACCACTCTTCATAACATTCTGGAGTATATGCAAATTGCCATCATACAAACTGAGGCAGCAGACTTTGTGAAAATTAATATTTGTTTCATTCTCAAAACGTTTGGCCACGACTGTACATCTTCATGGTATCAAAGTGTCAGTATTTGGATATGCTAAGTACCAAATTCCAAATTCCAAATTCTGATTCTATTGTATTTTCACTCAGAATTGATTGATAATATTCAGATTTTTTTTTTTATATGCCTCTAACAGTATGATTTGTTGTTGGACAATGTTGACACAATGTCGTTGTGTTTGCTGGACATCTACAGACAAAGAGCAATCCTTTGGAGAGTTCAGGAAGTTCACTGTAATCTCAATCAGGTTTTTCAATGGAATTCTAGCTAGCTATAGGGCACAGTAAGTGTAGATCAGAGGAGATGAGTAGGCAAAGAGGGGCGAGGAGAGGAGACGAGATATCTGCAACCCAAGAATAGTAAAGCACCCTTTCCTGGCTCAAACTGCCAACCAATCAGCCTGTTACCAACCCTTGGTACATTTAAAAAGAAAATTGTGTTTGACGAGGTACAAAAAAAACGGACATTCAGCACGCTTATAAGGAAGGGCACTCAACATGTACGGCACTTATACAAATTACTGATCATTGGCTGAAAGAAATTGATAATAAGAAGATTGTGGGAGCTGTCTTGTTAGCTTTTGACATTATCAATCATCATCTGATACTGGAAAAATTTATGTTATGGCTTTCCATCTCCTGCTATATCGTGGATAGAGAGTTACCTGTCTAGCAGAACAAAGAGGGTGTTCTTTAATGGAAGCCTCTCCAACATAATCCAGGTAGAGTCAGGCATTCCCCAGGGCAGCTGTCTAGGCCCCTTTACTTTTTTCAATCTACACTAATGACCTGCCACTGGCACGAGTAAGGCCTGTGTGTCTATGTATGCTGTCAGCTACCACAGCAAGTAAAATCTCTGCAACACTTAACAAAGAGCTGCAGTCAGTTTTAGAATGGGTGGCAAGAAATAAGCTACACTCTTAGAAAAAAAGGTGCTATCTAGAACCTAAATGAGTTCTTTGGCTGTCCCCATAAGAGAACCCTTTGAAGAACCCTTTTTGGTTCCAGGTAAAACCCATTTGGATTCCGTGTAGAATCCGTTCCACATAGGGTTCTACCTGGAACCAAAAAAGCGTTCTACCTGGAACCAAAAAAGGGTTCTACCTGGAACCAAAAAGGGTTATCTTATGGGGACAGCCGAATAACCCTTCTGGAACCCTTTTTTCTAAGAGTGTAGTCCTACATATTTTAAAACCTAAAAGCATTGCATTTGGGACAAATCATTCACTAAACCCTAAACCTCTGCTAAATCTTGTAATGAATACTGTGGAAATGGGGCAAGTTGAGGAGACTAAACTGCTTGGCTCAGCCCTGCATTATAAACTATCATGGTCAAATGTATTGATGCAACGGTAGCTAAGATTGGGAGAGGTCTGTTCATAATAAAGTGCTGCTCTGCTTTCTTGACATCGCTATCAACAAAAAGTCCAACAGTCCCTAGTTTTGTCACACCTGGACTACTGTCCAGTCATATGGTCAAGTGCCACAAAGAGGGACAAAAGCAGCACGGCTGGCCCTTAAATGTTCACAGAGACCTAACATCATTAATAACATGCATGTCAATCTCCCCTGCATCACTACTTGTCTTGCGGTTTAAATTACTAGCACACTGCTCAGACACCCATGCATAACCCACAAGACATGCCACCAGAGGTCTCTACACAGTCCCAAAAGTCCAGAACAGACCATGGGAAACGCACAGTACTTACACAGAGCCATGGCTATATGGAACTCTATTCCACATCAAGTAACTCATGGAAGCAGTAAAATCAGAGACAAAAAAACAGATAAAAATACACCTTATGGAACAGTGCATCCTGTGAAGAGGTACACACACAGTCAGACACATGCACTCTACACACACCTACATTGCAATATTGTTATATTGCTGTATTATGGATGTTGTATTGTAGATATGTTGTGGTAGAGTAGTGTGTAATAATGTGTTGTATTGTAGAGATGTTGTGGTAGAGTAGTGTGTAATAATGTGTTGTATTGTAGATATGTTGTGGTAGAGTAGTGTGTAATAATGTGTTGTATTGTAGAGATGTTGTGGTAGAGTAGTGTGTAATAATGTGTTGTATTGTAGATATGTTGTGGTAGAGTAGTGTGTAATAATGTCTTGTGGTGTAGTAGTGTGTAATAATGTGTTGTGTGATGTACTGTTTTATTTTGTATGTAATTGCCTTAATCTTGTTTGGAACACAGGAAGAGTCGCTGCTGCAGGGCAGCAGCTAATGGTGAACCGTAATAAAATACAAAAATACAAATCCTTGTGGAGGTGTGGAGGTCCGTCCTATGAATATTTCATGCAAATGAAGGGTGGTCGGCTCACCAGAGTGGAACACTTTATATTGGAAGTGACTCCCTCATCTGATTATGATTGTTATTCAAATGTCACCATTACCATGCTATCCTGCTTTCCACCTCTCTCGCCATCTCAATCTTACCCCTTCAAAAAATGATTTGGATGTAAATGGCCTGGTAATTTCTCGAGATCAGAAAATGTTGTTTGACCTGGTATTTTTTTATTTTCTTATCTATTTATTTTATTCTGTTTCCCTGAAAGATTTAGCTCTTGCCACTTATAAAACATGCAAATGCATACTGCTGATTGTCAATCACGATCTTCAAGAACGTTTTATCTCTTGTGCTCCCTCTCTCTCTCTCTCTCTCTCTCTCTCGTCATACTCTTCTTTGAGCTCACAATAAATTAACAATGTGCTATAAATCGTACTCTTTAGGCTTACTCTTTAACACCGCAATTTATCCAGGAAGGCAATTTATAAAAAATAATATTGATCAAAAACAATGTCAATAACCGCAAGGTGTACTTGATCATGCATGATTAGCGCAGGAGTTGTTCAAGTGAGGCCATAACAGTGTTGTGGATTGACGTTGCTTCTACCCCCCCCCATCTTGCCATAGGTGTAAGTGTAACCTCCATGCTGGCCAGTGCACCTTTCGGGAGGGCAGCCTGCAGTGTGACTGTGAGCACAATACGACAGGCCAGGACTGCACTCGCTGTGAGAGGGGCTTCAAAGCCAAGTCATGGAAACCTGGATCCTACCTACCCACCCCCAACGGATCCCCCAATACCTGTACGTAGCTGACAGCTATACACTTCAAACATCATATTATACCAAAAATACTGTATCAGGCACGTTACTTGATGGATGAAGTAATGGCTGAAAAATAATTTGGGCCATCTGCTCTATACAGCCACAGAGTGGTGCAGCCGAAGCTGTCACATTTCACAGGAGAGAAGTCCGTTTTCTTGAGGAATTCTACAGATGTACACTGACACTGTATGCAGAAGCACCCTATTCTAAACTCACAAACTACAGCGGGAATGGGGGCTTGCCGCTTCCAATGACAGATTTGGTGCCTGATGTTCTGTACATTAAGCACTGAAAGCTGAAAAGCCTTCATCTATAAAAAAAATATATACAGTATATATAAATAAAGTCACTGATTCTCAAAAATAAATGAGTAAATCTCCATTTGTTTCTCTCACTCTCTCTCTTTCTCTGTCTGTCTGTCTGTCAGGTGAGGCTGCTGGGACTCTTGGCAGTAAGTAACAATCCTAATCAAACGGGATAGAGCTTGTTATCATTTCTTTTTCATTCTCTGTTCGTATGCCATAAAAATTATTGTCTATCATATTATATAATTTATGTCCCTCCCCTCTGGTGTTGTGGTGGGTCCCTTCATGGTAATCACAATGATCACACTCACAACACATTTTTCCACAGTTTTATATCCCTCAGTGCTGGTCTATAATTCAAATGGGGGGAGGGGATTCAAAGTGTTTCAGTGTAACAGGTTTTGTAGATGAGGGCTAGCCCAAGGACATGGTGTGAGAGGGACTGTGAGTGTATGGGGGTTCTGTGCAGACCTAAAGATGTAAGATCTTAATTTAAGCCAGTTTGCTACAGCAGGACAATAATGCTGCAGCAACAGGAAATGTAAACTATTATATGGATCATAATTAATGGACATTTTTGTAGGGGTTGATACATTTTTTGTAAGGGAAAATCAAGTCTGAAATTTCAAAGTGGAAATTTAACTTCAGAAGTCTTTTTAAACCTCAAATGCACAATAAGTTTTACATTTCCTGTGTTGCAGAAAAGTTTTTCCAAATTAAGATCGTACATCTGTATAAGAGATGCTGTACAGCCACAGCGGTGGTGGAGTAACCATATTGTTGAAAGCAAGGTGTTCTCCACAACGGCCAAACAAGTGATGGCTCTGTACATGTCTGTGGCAAGCGCAATCACATAATGGGTTGATTTGATGGTATATCCATGATCCGGATATTCCCATGTTAGTGCATCTGTTGATATAATTTGACTGTTTCTCTCTACCTTCTTGGTGTTGTGCCCTCTCAGCCCCCACAACAGTCCAGCCCCTGCCAACAACCACACCTGCGTTGGCAACTACAGCGAATCCACCCACAGACCAACTGCCCACAGTTGCCACTAGTATAGAAGGTGGGAGAGCAACTATGGTTGGAGTGTCTGACAGCCAGGCAGAGTGCCTGTCTAAAAGGAACATAGGCTGCATCCGAAATGGCACCCTATTCCCTACATTGCCTATATAGTGCACTACTACTACAGAACCCTATGGGCCCTGGTAAAAAGTAGTGCACTATGGGCCCGATTCAGACTTAGGAAATGTACGCCTTTCCTACGCACTTCTCAGAAGTTGGTATGCAGACGTACATTTTTTAGCTGCGTAACAGGCTTTGCAGGCGTGGTTCCCTTGCGTGCTCTGAATGAATTGAACTGCTGAAAACCTCCCACTTGCTGGCCAATATAATTTCTAGTGGAGTTTTCATTCAATAAGGTTTTCAGTACATTTATCTAAATCCATCCATTTAATATGGGGTAGCCTACCTTAGTTAGAAAATATACAGGAAAACATTTCAGAATATTACGGATCAATAAAAGGAAACCATGTAGGCCTAAATGCATATTCCTCTCCTTTCAGCACCAATTGGTAGATTTCAAAATATTATTATTATTATTTATAAAATAATATTTATATTATTTAGGGTTAGCAAAGTATTTATGAATTTAAAAAAAAACATTTTTGGAGGGCCTTTATGCACTAAATATATTGGTAAATCAAAAATACAGTGGTTTGATTCATCCTGAAAGTTGCCATATTCAATTACTCCGTCCATGAATTATTGGACGGTGAGAAAGTGTACAATAGGGGTTGAACGGTAGTCCTATAAATCTACCCTAATAATCCTCACTAATCATGGAACTGTGATGACAACGGTCCAGTTGTTGTGAACCATGCACCAGGATCCATGTCTGCTATGTATGGTCTGCGTTCCATAATGATTCAAATAGGTTATATTGTTCCATATTATTGCACAACTTGTAATACGTTAGCCACTATTGCTAGCGATCCTCAGGAACAACCACACAAACGTGACAGAGGAAAGAAAGGTAAACTAACCATGTAATAGAATGATGCAAAATGTAAGGAAACTAACACTAAAGTCAGTGACAGTTATAAATGTATGTTGGTATAACTGACGGTGGCTACCGATAATGGCTAGTATTTTTTTCTAAATACAGAGAATAGTCTGCCGATTTATAAAAATTCATGAATCAACTTGGTAGGTTTGGCACTACACTGTCATTTGCGATAGGCTACAAAAGCCTATTGCTTGGGTCTCCACATTTCATATAAGTTATAAGGCCAGCATTTTATAAATGTCACTGTGGAAAAGGTGATATGTTGATATTCTTCAGTTTGCCACCATGTGACTGGTTTCACATTTGTCACCAGCGATCATATGGTCAAATAGATCTAAAACAACTGTCATTAATATTTTCAATCCCCTTACCTGAACAGATTACTCATGTACCTAGCTCTTATTTATAGCTCTTATCAATTTGTAAATTACAGTGCATGGAGAATGGTGTTTTTTCTATCTGAAAAAATGATGTAGATGATGTTCCACTTGGAACCAACAGGTTGCTCGACCTTATTCATAATTTCATCGTGCGTAAAGGTGGTGGAGTTATGAGGGAATTTAAGTCGAGGTCAGAATACGTTGTATCTGAAGACACACTTTCATTTCTTTGATCTCCTCCCCCAACGAATAGTGAGGTGAATAGCATGCTATTCTCATGCCTGTTCAAGATCAGACTACGCGTTGAGAGAAAATCGCATTAAAAAAGCAATTACGTTCCATTTAAGTGCACTTACTATAACTCGGGTATATGACAGACACAAGGTGCCATTTCAGACGCAGACAGCCTGAGAGCTCATCAACCTCCTGCCTCCTATTGACTTTTAAACCAGAGTACATTTACTAAAGCACACATACAGTAGAATGCGTCCCCGGTACATTCCTGATGACCAGGAAATGTGTAGTACTGCAAAGCTGAAAGGGAAGTATACTATAGTGTTGACATAGCACAAAGGCAAAGGAGAGGAGAGGAGTTGATGAATCTTGGTCATTTAGTTTGTAGTAGTAAAGTGGCTGGTTGAGTATGAGTGTTGTATATCTCACCCATAGTTTTTATCAGCCCCACTACAGTAGTTTATGATGCATAGCATACTGGAAAGAATAGAACATCTTCATATCTGCATGTGTGTTGTGTTATCAGAGGAGTAAAGATGGCGTTATTTATAGTAAACATTTTCTGTGCGTGTCTGTCTGTGTGTGTTTGTGTGTGATGGTTTGCATTCATGCACATTTCTGTTTGTATTTGTATGCATTAATTTCTGTATGTGCGTGTGAGAGAGAGAATTTGTGCTGAATTATACTTCCATAGAACTGGATCTCCCAGAATGTCAGGCTGGACACAGGCCTAGTGATTTCTGACGCGTGTGTGTGCGTGTGCGTGTGCGTGTGCGTGTGCGTGCGGCTCAGTAGATTGGAACCACCTCATGGCTCTGTCTACTGCCTTGAAGTGACAAACTCTCACAGGCGCTGAGTGTGAGAGTTTTTACAGCTTGTGTTCCCTGTCAGTAGTGACTTCAAAACCTCACAAGTGAAAATGTCAAATTCCACAATACACTTGCACAGAATAAATCTTTTAGTTTAGCTGTCTGAAAATAGAGAAATTCTAGGCTAGTTTGTAGAGTGTAGTAAAGTCTAAGGACAATCCCCACGGGAACAGCATAGGACAGGATACTGTACTGTGATTATGCCAGCTACTGTCCATTGGGAAAGTGATATGGTGTTAACAGTGGAGAACTTCAGGGTCAGTTGTCCATTTAGCTTTCACTGAAATGGGTCTTTCTAATGTCAAGGGCTCATAGTTGTACTCTGAGATGTTTAAAATGTTCATGATAGCTTGAACTATTCTAAGCTCATGGGAGGAAATTAGTCATTTTTTTATTTCATAATTGGAAGCCTATAGACACGTACAGGGCCGGATTAACGCAGAGGCTTACCAGGGCTAAAACCCAGGCCAGTGGGGGGCCGAGGAGGCCGGAAAACAAAAAAATGTAAGGATATATATTTCTATGGTTGGTTGCGGCTGTTCGTTTGCCTTTTGCAGATTTCAAAATACAATTGCTGGAAAAACACAGTTTGGTGTTTTGGGGCTATAAAAAAAACGTAATCTTAATCCGGCCCTGGTCATGTCTCCCCCCATTTGTCCTGATGAATTATGGAATATGCTCAATATGAATACTCAAGAGGAAAGGTAATCCATGTTTATTTTTAAGCACCTTGCTCTGATACCTTTCTCTGTGGTGACACAAATCAAATCAAGCTTTATTTGTCACATGCGCCGAATACAACAAGTGTAGACTTTACCGTGAAATGCTTACTTACAAGCCCTTAACCAACAGTGCAGTTCAAGAAGAAGAACATTTACCAAGTAGGCTAAAATAAAAAGTAATAATAAAAAGGAACACAATAAGAGTAACAATAACAAGGCTATATACAGGGCGCACCGGTACTGAGTCGGGGGTACAGGCTAGTTGAGGTAATCTGTACATGTAGGTGGGGGCGAAGTGACTATGCATAGGTAACAAACAAACAGCGAGTAGCAGCAGTGTACAAGAGGGGGGGTGGGGTGTGTCAATGTAAAGTGTCCCTTGGCGATTTTTATGAATTGTTCAGCAGTCTAATGGCTTGGGGGTAGAAGCTGTTGAGGAGCCTTTTGTTCCTAGACTTGGCGTTCCGGTACCACTTGCCGTGCGGTAGCAGAGAAAACCATCTGGAGTCTCTGACATTTTATGGGCTTTCCTCTGACACCGCCTATTATATAGTTCCTGGATGGCAGGAAGCTTGGTCCCAGTGATGTACTGGGCCGTTCGCACTACCTTCTGTAGCAACTTACGGTCAGATGCCGAGCAGTTGCCATACCAGGCGGTGATGCAACCGGTCAGGATGCTCTCAATGGTGCAGCTGTAGAACCTGTGGAGGATCTGGGGACCCATGCCAAGTCTTTTCAGTCTCCTGAGGGGAAAAGGTTTTGTCGTACCGTCTTCACGACTGTCTTGGTATGTTTGGACCATGATAGTTCATGGTGATGTGGACAGCAAGGAACTTGAAACTCCCGACCCGCTTAATGATGGTGTTGGAGTCATGTTTGGCCACGCAGTCGTGGGTGAACAGGGAATACAGGAGGGGACTAAGTACACACCCCGCGGCCCATCAGGAAGTCCAGGATCCAGTTGCAAAGGGAGGTGTTTAGTCCCAGAGTCCTTAGCTTAGTGATAAGCTTCGTGGGCACTATGGTGTTGAACGCTAAGCTGTAGTCGATGAACAGCATTCTCACATAGATGTTCCTTTGTGGTGTGAACGGGCGGTGTGGAGTGCGTTTGAGATTGCGTCATCTGATCTGTTGGGGCGGTATGCGAATTGGTTTGGGTCTAGGGTGTCCGGGAGGATGCTGTTGATGTGAGCCATGACCAGTCTCTCAAAGCACTTCATGGCTACCGACGTGAGTGCCATGGGGCGGTAATCATTTAGGCAGGTTACCTTCGCTTCCTTGGGCACAGGGACGATGGTGGTCTGCTTGAAACATGTAGGCATTACAGACTCGGTCAAGTGAAGACACTTGACAGTTGGTCCGCGCATGCTTTAAGTACACGTCCTGGTAATCCGTCTGGCCCAGCGGCTTTGTGAATGTTGACCTGTTTAAAGCTTTTGTTTACATCGCTACCGAGATCGTTATCACACAGTCATCGAGAACAGCTGGTGCTCTTGTGCATGCTTCAGTGTTGCTTGCCTCGAAGCGAGCATTAAAGGCATTTAGCTCATCTGGTAAGCTCGCGTCACTGGGCAGCTCATGTCTGGGTTTCCCTTTGTAGTCCGTAATAGTTTTCAAGCCCTGCCACATCCGAGCGTCAGAGCTGGTGTAGTAGGATTCAATCTTAATCCTGTATTGACGCTTTTTGCTTGCTTGATGGTTCGTCTGAGGGAATAGCTGGATTTCTTATAAGCGCCCGGATTAGTCTCCCGTTCCTTGAAAGCGGCAGCTCTAGCCTTTAGCTCGATGTGGATGTTGCCTGTAATCCATGGCTTCTGGTTGGGGTATGTACGTACAGTCACTGTGGGGACGACGTCATCGATGCACTTATTGATGAAGCCGATGACTGAGGTGGTATATTCCTCAATGCCATTGGATGAATCCCGGAACAAATACCAGTCTGTGCTAGCAAAACAGTCCTGTAGTGTAGCATCTGCATCATCTGACCACGTCCATATTGAGCGAATCACTGGTACTTCCTGCTTTAGTTTTTGCTTGTAAGCAGGAATCAGGAGGATAGAATTGTGGTCAGATTTGCCAAATGGAGGGTGGGGTAGAGCTTTGTACGCATCTCTGTGTGTGGAGTTAAGGTGGTCTAGGATTTTTTTTCCTTACCTGATTGCACAAGTGACATGCTGGTAAAAATTTGGTAAAACGGATTTAAGTTTGCCTGCATTAAAGTCCCCGGCCACTAGGAGCGTCGCTTCTGGATGAGCATTTTCTTTTTTGCTTATGGCCTTATAGAGTTGGTTGAGAGCTGTCTTAGCGCCAGCTTCGCTTTGTGGTGGTAAATAGATGGGTACGAATAATAAAGACGAGAACTCTGTGTGGTCTACAGCTTATCATAAGGTACTCTACCTCAGGCGAGCAATACCTTGAGACTTCTTTAATATTAGACATCGCGCACCAGCTGTTATTGACAAAAAGACACACACCCCCGCCCCTCGTTTTACCAGAGGTAGCATCTCTGTTCTGCCGGTGCATGGAAAATCGCGCCAGCTCTATATTTTCCATTTCTTCATTCAGCCACGTCTCGGTGAAACATAAGATGTTACAGTTTCACGCAAAAGGCGTGGATCTGGGCCTGTTCCAGTGAAAGCAAGATATCCTTCTCGTCGGACTCGTTAAAGGAAAACGTTTCTTCCAGTAAGCGGTGAGTAATCGCTTTTCTGATGTCCAGAAGTTATTTTCGGTCATAAGAGACAGTAGCAGCAACATTATGTACACAATAAGTTAAAGGATCAGAGGGAGATTTCATATGGTTTGAGCCAGTTTGCTACAGCAGAAAATGTATCCTGCAACAACAGGAAATGTGAATTATTATGTGGATTATAATGGCCATTTTTTATAGGGGTTGATAAATTTTGCATTTCCTGCTTTGCAGGAAAATTCTCAGCAACAAAAACATTGATCAATTTAAGATACTACATCTGTACCTAGTAGACGATTATGAATTTGCTCAAAATGGATGATATGAGAGTAGATTCTACTCTACATCCACCTACGATGCTTGGCAGTCATATTTTTTTCTCCAAATTAATTCGACATGCTTGTTCATTAGACAATTCTCACTTGTTTGTTAAAGTACAAAGGCAGCCTTTTTTTGACTTGGAGGGCTGATCTATGAACAGTTTAGATTATTTGTATTATAAAATCTATAGTCGATTGCATGTAAGTAACATAATAAAAAAAGTCCCCATTCAAATCTGTCAGTTTGAACTAGAGACCTGTTTTTTTTTTATAGGATGCGTCTAAATTCACAGCATCTGCCGATATCTCACTTCCGCATCTACGGTGAAAGGTGGCAGAGTTAGAGAGGTGTTTTGTCATTCCATGAGACATCCCGAAAATCGACCTTCTCACGAAAACGTATGTAGCATCCGAACGGTTTCACCTACAAACTATTATGACCACTCTATGGAAAGGGGAGACTCTCACGATGTTGGTATCCGTTTTCCACAAGTGTCACGGGAGTCGTCTGAAGGTACCCGGAACCGGTTTTAAAGGATGAAGGTGTCACGCCCTGATCTGTTTCACCTGTCCTTGTGCTTGTCTCCACCCCCTCCAGGTGTGGCCCATCTTCCCCACTTATTCCCTGGGTATTTATACCTGTGTTTTCTGTCTGTCTATGTCAGTTTGTCTTGTTTGTCAGGTCAACCAGTGTTTTGTATCTCAGCTCCTGCGTTTCTCTAGTCTCTCTTCTCGCCCTTCTGGTTTTGACCATTGCCTGTCCTGACTCTGAGCCCGCCTGCCTGACCTCTCTGCCTGTCCTGGGCCTGCCTGCCCCTGACCCTGCCTGCTGTCCTGTACCTTTGCCCCTACTCTGGATTACCGACCCCTGCCTGCCTTGACCTTGTTTGCCTGCCCCTGTTGCTGTAATAAACATTGTTACTTCAACACAGTCTGCATTTGGGTCTTACCTGAAATGTGATAGAAGTTAGTTTTTTGCCTACCCAAAAAAGGGTTTAAATATGTGTAAAAATATACAGTATACATGTGTGTATATATATACACACTACCATTCAAAAGTTTGGGATCACTTAGAAATGTCCTTGTTTTTGAAAGAAAAAATAATAATTTGTCCTTTAAAATAACATCAAATTGATCAGAAATACGGTGTAGACATTGTTCATGTTGTAAATGACTATTGTAGCTGGAAACGGCAATTTTTTTTCATGGAATATCTACATAGGCATACAGAGGCCCATAATCAGCAACCATCACTCCTGTGTTCCAATGGCACGTTGTGTTAGCTAATCCAAGTTAATCATTTTAAAAGGCTAATTGATCATTAGAAAACCCTTTTGCAATTATGTTAGCACAGCTGAAAACTGTTGTACTGATTAAAGAAGCAATAAAACTGGCCTTCTTTAGACTAGTTGAGTATCTCTGGAGCATCGGCATTTGTGGGTTCGATTACAGGCTCAAAATGGCCAGAAACAATGACCTTTCTTCTGAAACTCGTCAGTCTATTCTTGTTCTGAGAAATGAGGACTATTCCATGTGAGAAATTGCCAAGAAACTGAAGATCTCGTACAATGCTGTGTATTACTCCCTTCACAGAACCGCGCAAACTGGCTCTAACCAGAATAGAAAGAGGAGTGGGAGGCACAACTGAGCAAGAGGACAAGTACATTAGAGTGTCTAGTTTGAGAAACAGACGCCTCACAAGTCCTCAACTGGCAGCTTCATTAAATATTACCCGTAAAACACCAGTCTCAACGTCAACAGTGAAGGGGCGACTCCGGGATGCTGGCCTTCTAGGCAGAGTTCCTCTGTCCAGTGTCTGTGTTCTTTTGCCCATCTTAATCTTTTATTTTTATTGGCCAGTCTGAGATATGGCTTTTTCTTTGCAACTCTGCCTCGAAAGCCAGGATCCCGGAGTCGCCTCTTCACTGTTGACGTTGAGACTTTTAAAATGATAAACTTGGATTAGCTAACACAACGTGCCATTGGAACACAGGAGTGATGGTTGCTGATAATGGGCCTCTGCACATCTACATAGATATTACATAAAAAATCTGCCGTTTCCATCTACAATAGTTATTTACAACATTAACAATGTCTACACGGTATTTCTGATCAATTTGATGTTATTTTAAGTGGACAAAAAAATGGCTTTTCTTTCAAAAACAAGGACATTTCTAAGTGGCTCCAAATCTTTGAACGGTAGTGTAAATATATTTCCTGAGCTGTCTTATATCTCCTAGATATAGAACAAACACTTCAACACCTTGTTTCGTATTATTAATTTTTTGACTGTTATGAATGTTTTATTCAAAGCGTTTCTCTGGGCTATAGTAGTAAAGGCCAAATTCAATATATATATATACACTGCTCAAAAAAATAAAGGGAACACTTAAACAACACAATGTAACTCCAAGTCAATCACACTTCTGTGAAATCAAACTGTCCACTTAGGAAGCAACACTGATTGACAATACATTTCACATGCTGTTGTGCAAATGGAATAGACAAAAGGTGGAAATTATAGGCAATTAGCAAGACACCCCCAATAAAGGAGTGGTTCTGCAGGTGGTGACCACAGACCACTTCTCAGTTCCTATGCCTCCTGGCTGATGTTTTGGTCACTTTTGAATGCTGGCGGTGCTTTCACTCTAGTGGTAGCATGAGACGGAGTCTACAACCCACACAAGTGGCTCAGGTAGTGCAGCTCATCCAGGATGGCACATCAATGCGAGCTGTGGCAAGAAGGTTTGCTGTGTCTGTCAGCGTAGTGTCCAGAGCATGGAGGCGCTACCAGGAGACAGGCCAGTACATCAGGAGACGTGGAGGAGGCCGTAGGAGGGCAACAACCCAGCAGCAGGACCGCTACCTCCGCTTTTGTGCAAGGAGGAGCAGGAGGAGCACTGCCAGAGCCCTGCAAAATGACCTCCAGCAGGCCACAAATGTGCATGTGTCTGCTCAAACGGTCAGAAACAGACTCCATGAGGGTGGTATGAGGGCCCGACGTCCACAGGTGGGGGTTGTGCTTACAGCCCAACACCGTGCAGGACGTTTGGCATTTGCCAGAGAACACCAAGATTGGCAAATTCGCCACTGGCGCCCTGTGCTCTTCACAGATGAAAGCAGGTTCACACTGAGCACATGTGACAGACGTGACAGAGTCTGGAGACGCCGTGGAGAACGTTCTGCTGCCTGCAACATCCTCCAGCATGACCGGTTTGGCGGTGGGTCAGTTATGGTGTGGGGTGGCATTTCTTTGGGGGGCCGCACAGCCCTCCATGTGCTCGCCAGAGGTAGCCTGACTGCCATTAGGTACCGAGATGAGATCCTCAGACCCCTTGTGAGACCATATGCTGGTGCGGTTGGCCCTGGGTTCCTCCTAATGCAAGACAATGCTAGACCTCATGTGGCTGGAGTGTGTCAGCAGTTCCTGCAAGAGGAAGGCATTGATGCTATGGACTGGCCCGCCCATTCCCCAGACCTGAATCCAATTGAGCACATCTGGGACATCATGTCTCGCTCCATCCACCAACGCCACGTTGCACCACAGACTGTCCAGGAGTTGGCGGATGCTTTAGTCCAGGTCTGGGAGGAGATCCCTCAGGAGACCATCCGCCACCTCATCAGGAGCATGCCCAGGCGTTGTAGGGAGGTCATACAGGCACGTGGAGGCCACACACACTACTGAGCCTCATTTTGACTTGTTTTAAGGACATTACATCAAAGTTGGATCAGCCTGTAGTGTGGTTTTCCACTTTCATTTTGAGTGTGACTCCAAATCCAGACCTCCATGCGTTGATAAATTTGATTTCCATTGATAATTTTTGTGTGATTTTGTTGTCAGCACATTCAACTATGTAAAGAAAAAAGTATTTAATAAGAATATTTCATTCATTCAGATCTAGGATGTGTTATTTTAGTGTTCCCTTTATTTTTTTGAGCAGTGTATATATATATATATATATATTTTATACCTAAAGGGGCCCTAAAATTGAAATCAAATAGCTAAATGATCCATAGTATGACCACCCCCAAGGGCTTAGACTTTTAATAAATAATGAATAAGATTATGAACAGGGGAGGTCCTGATCCTAGATCAGCAGTCCTGCTCTGAGACGCTTTATGAATACAGATCTTGGTGGGGTTCCTATCAATTCCAGGTGTGTAGTCAGTCCCAACCATAGGATTAAAGGTGATTAAAGATTGATTATAACAGAGGATGACTGTATCATTCTATATCATATTAATTCCACACATGATCCCTGTATCACAGTGGCGTTGTTCTCCAAGGTGAGATTCCTCACGGTGACAGAACCTTTCCCTGTCTCCGGGAGGGAGTTGGAATGATGGAGGGATGAGTGATGAATATTTATATCCCTCCATTCTCACCACAAATAGTGCATACTGTACAATACATTCCCCACCAAGGGCAATATTTTTTAGATATTAATACTATAAAAAAATCACAAGACGGTTGTAATAGGATTTACTATACAATACAGTGCCTTTCGGAAAGTATTCAGACCCCTTGACTTTTTCCACATTTTGTTACATTACAGCCGTATTCTAAAACTACACAGAATAACCCATAATGACAAAGCAAAAACAGGTTTTTAGAAATGTTTACTAATTTATTAAAAATAAAAAACAATAATATAACATTGACATAAGTATTCAGACCATTTACTCAGTACTTTGTTGAAGCACCTTTGGCAGCGATTACAGCATTGAGTCTTCTTGTGTATGACGCTACAAGCTTGGCACACCTGTATTTGGGGAGTTTCTACCATTCTTCTCTGCAGATCCTCTCAAGCTCTGTCAGGTTGGATGGGGAGCGTTGCTTGCTGCACAGCTATTTTCAGGTCTCTCCAGAGATGATCGATCGGGTTCAAGTTTGGGCTCTGGCTGGGCCACTCAAGGACATTGAGACTTGTCCCGAAGCCACTCCTGCGTTGTCTTGGCTGTGTGGTTAGGGCCTTTGTCCAGTTGGAAGATGAGCCTTCTCCCCAGTCTGAGGTCCTGAGTGTTCTTGAGCAGGTTTTCATCAAGGATCTCTCTGTACTTTGCTCTGTTAATCTTTCCCTCGATCCTGACTAGTCTCCCAGTCCCTGCCGCTGAAAAACATCCCCACAGCATGACGCTGCCACTACCATGCTTCACCGTAGGGATGGTGCCAGGTTTCCTCCAGACGTGACGCTTGGCATTCAAGCCAAAGAGTTCAATCTTGGTTTCATCAGACCAGAGGATCTTGTTTCTCATGTTCTGAGAGTCTTTAGGTGCCTTTTGGCAAACTCCAAGCAGTTCTGTCATTTGCCTTTTACTGAGGAGTGGCTTCCATCTGGCCACTCTACCATAAAGGCCTGAATGGTGGAGTGCTGCGGAGATAGTTGTCCTTCTGGAAGATTCTCCCATCTCCACAGAGGAACTCTAGAACTCTGTCAGAGTGACCATCGGGTTCTTGGTCACCTCCCTGACCAAGGCCCTTCTCCCCCGATTGCTCAGTTTGGCCAGGTGGCCAGCTCTAGGAAGAGTCTTGGTGGTTCACACTTCTTCCATTTAAGAATGATGAAGGCCACTGTGTTCTTGGGGACCTTCAATGCTGCAGAAATGTGTTGGTACCCTTCCCCTGATTTGTGCCTCGACACAATCCTGTCTCAGAGCTCTATGAACAATTTATTTTATCTCATGGCTTGGTTTTTGCTCTGACATGCACTGTCAGCTGTGGGACCTTATATAGACAGGTGTGTGCCTTTCCAAATCATGTCCAATCAATTTAATTTAGCACAGGTGGACTCCAATCAAGTTGTAGAAACATCAAGGATGATCAATTGAAACAGGATGCACCTGAGCTCAATTTCGAGTCTCATAGCAAAGTATTAGTAGCATAGTATTTCTGTTTTTTATTTTTAATTAATATGCAAACATTTATAAAACCCTGTTTTCGCTTTGTCATTATTGGGTACTGTTTGTAGATTGCAGAGGAATTGTTTTTATTTAGTCACTTTTAGAATAAGGCTGGTAAAAGTCAAGGGGTCTGAATACTTTCCGAATGCACTGTATGTACAAGGTGAAATTCATTGAATTTATGGATGACCGATGACAAATTCAAGCAATGGCACATTGTAGTGGTGTTCATTTACATTACCTTCAAGCACACACACACACGCACGCACACACGTACACACAGACACGTCAGTGTAACTCCACCATCAAGAGGCTGAGAGTGATATATGATCTAGGGATGTCATTCAGGGAGCAGATCTTCTCTGGTAACATTATTCTCTAAACTGGTTGTCCATTGAGGCAGATAGTAAGTGGGGGGAGAGGGGAGGGGTTAGGGGAAAGCTGTCCCAATCTCCCAACCTTCATGTTACCACAGCTGCAGTACATATGAATTGTGACTTGCCTCAGTACCTAGCTCTGCTCCACATACGTGTGAGTCCCATGTAGCCCAGATAGTTTACCACAGGTAAATTCACCTCCAGCAGACATATGATTTCAGCACGGCCATTTGGCAATAATACCCCACCCTAACGAAGCCATGATGTTCCTCTTGGCACGTAGTATTCAGATATGTAAATACAGATCATAAGAAAGCGGAACAGAATTGAATTCCCCACATGGATGCTACTAAGATATGCTCCAGCAGTTGTCCCAAAGTACATGCACAAACATTTCCTTAATGATATGCGCTTGTGCCTGGTGCCCAGCGTGTATTAACTCTTCCCGGCTGATAATTGGGCATCTTTTTAAGTAAAGATTGAATTGAGAGTGTGTCCTTTTGGCCATGTGCTAATGATCAACCACTGGGGAGGGATTCTGCGTTAATAAAACATCAGCCTGCCAGACAGCAGGAATGCTCCCACTGTTCCAAGTGCGCCCCACTGAATCCCAATGCGCCCATCTACAGGAGGAGGGCGAGTCGCTCCTCTCTGCCACGTCTCACTACACTACAGGGAGACTCCACGCTTAGTGCTATACCTGAACCATGTTGACGTTGACGCATAATATTAGTATGATTTGAAATATCGGACATAAGGGATAAAAAAAACATGATTTGGTTATAGGTCAAGCGCAAAGAAACCAATATTGTGTGTGTGTAGGCATGTTTGCATACATGTACGTATGTGTGTGTGTTTTATATGTGCGTGCATTAATTTGTGTGTGTGCTTGTATTTCTGTCTCTCAGCCAATGTACCTTTAGTTAGAAGCATAGCGTTCATTGTTAGAATACTTCAAAATGTCAGACCCTTACGAGACACTGTATGACCCCCATCATCTTCTGTGCCAAATAGACACCAGCAGCTTCACTGCCACAGTGACAGCTGTGGTGGGTCCCACATCCAGCACGCAGCTCAGGGACTCCCTCGCCGACACAGCAGGTGGGAAACTAGTGAGATGAACACAAGTCTCGTAGTAGTAGTAGTATAGAGTATGATCACCTCAAACTGTATATGAATTCAAAGTATTTTAGTCGGGGTACTTTTAGTCTCACTAGGCACACACTAGGATTGCAGTTGTAATATGATGTTAGACAACATCTGGAGAGCATTGGTGTGTAGCTGTTGAAGTTAATGAAAGAATACCTGCCTTATGAATACACAATAAACCTCTCAACCTAACTACCTCATTACTGACTCAGTAAATGCTCTCCAATTGCTCCCTCAAGTGTTGCTTGTGGCAACTAACCAAACCTCCACTATACCAGCCACTGTGCCAGTCTCTGCCAGTCCCGACCAGACAGATAGCCCATCGTTAAACACAGTGACCTCGCCACCCCTGGAGGTAACACCCCCCACAACCACAGTGAAAGTGCAGCCGAAAGGTAAGTACCCAGATACACCGGAGGAATCCCTGACCTCTGACTTTGCACCCTTACACTACATTAGCTTTGTCACCCTTTTTCTGTAAATGTCTTTTTGATATTGTTTATAGATCTAAACATGTGAATATTGGTTAGACTATTCTTGCAATGCATCCACCTTGGACATACTGATAGTCACAGATTTTTATATGACCTATCATTTAGTACATTTTACAAACGTTTGGACTATAAGGATAGCGAAACACGCCTCACTTGAAACAGATGTGTAAGCGTGACAGGCAAGAGGATCAGAAATCCTCACTGTTTGTCAGAGAAAACTCAAAGAAGCCTGTAGACCCCCTATTTACACCCATTAACCTCTTTCAGTGTGGATCACGACTGCTGGAGGCCATAGAGTGTCTTAATCTCCCCGGAGGTTGCACTGGGGTAAAGAGATTAAACATGATTACGAGGCTAAAGTAGTCCTTAAGGCACGATACGGTATGTGGGCCATGATGCTGCTCTGTTAACATCTCCATGTGCTAGGGTACTTACACTTCAGGGGTTCCTGTCTTGTGTCAGCTACTAGCTTACACTTAGTTGTGTCCCCCAGAGGCTGGGTGAGTATTAGAACAGAGCCTTGTTTTTTTACTCACTGTACAGAGCCCACATTTGTAACCCCCAGATATAAAGAGACAGTGGAGTGAATAGGGGAGTATGGAGAGTATGGAAAGCATACTTTGACAGGACCAATGATGATAAGGTAACTCTATCATTCTATGCTGTTTTTTGTCTATTTTGACAGAGACAGTTTGTAAATACTGAAGGTGAGAAGTTGGCCAGGGGTTTTCTACTCTCTTGTTTGGAAGATTAAATACCTAGCAGGCTCACTATTTCTCAGGAACTGGCAGCATGTTGATCTTATCCCAGGGATTTCTAGAACACAGATGAATGTAGCTACTTTGATTCCATTGGGAATGTTTTATAGGAAAAAGAATGGAACAGATCATTTCCAATCACCTGCAATAAAAACGACACCAAAGTGCTTTGTGGCATTTTACTTTTAAATCAAATGGCCATTCTGTTTGTTGCCCCCTTAGCACCTTCCTCCTGCTTAGCAAGGGTCTGATTATATCCACCGATGCATTGTGTGCTGCCCGCCCAGCCGGTGCTATACCTCACACCGTACAGGGAAAGTGCTGTCACTGGACACAATCAACAGCCAGGGGCGATAAATCATGAAATACGCTATCATTGTGTAACATCATCTCTTTCTGGAGCACAAGGTTGAGCCAGCATTACTGCGCTGGGAGCCAAAGCTCAAGCATTTCTGATCTATTTCTGAATACCAATTGAATGAACAGCTGCTAAATATTTCACAAGCCGAGAGAAGACCGGTCGTGGTAAGGGAGACCAAAACAGGCAAAATTATGGAGCCTGTGGAGATAGATACATACATGAAACCATAACAGGATGGAGGCACAGAACACTGTGCCTGAGGTTGGGCCACAGGGCAGATGCAATGGAAGTGATGATATCAGGGCATGGGGTATTCCATTTCTACTGATACTGACTGAAATGGGGGAAAAGTTAGTGAGCCAACATCAATATATTATTGATATAGTGGTTAATATGCCATCTTGACAACTCATGATTTTTCTGTACACAATTGCAGTTACTCAATCATCTGAAGCAGCTGACGTCACATTTGATGCAACCATTCCAACATCAGATGGATTTACTCAAACACTAGACAGCACAATGTCAACTTCTTACACAGTGACTTCTGACACCAGTCCCACAGCATCTGACACCAGTACCAAAGCATCTGACACCAGTACTACAACATTTTACACAGTGACTCCAACATCTGACATATTTACCACAACTTCTGGCACCGTTACCTCAGCATCTGATGTATTCACTTCGACATCTGGTGTGCCCTTTCTGGCATCGGACACAGTTACTCCAGTATCTGATATAGTAACACCACTAATAAATGGATTTACCTCAGCACCTGATGCTGATACCTCAGTATCTGCTACATTTATTCCAGCATCTAATGGAGATACACTCGCATCTGACGTGGCTACTTCAGCATCTGATGGACTTATCTCAACACCTGATGGAGTTATTTCAATACCAGGAGCAGTTCCTCCACCTCCCGACACAGTTACTTCAGAACCTGAACCTCTTTCCCGGGCACTGGGTGGAGCTACCACCCAAGTACCAGACAAATCTACACCTGATGCTGCTACCCTAGCTCTTGATACAGTTGCGCCTGATGCAGCTGTTCCATCCCCTGACACAGATACCTTAACATCTGATGATCCTACCCAGGCACCTGATGTAGTTACTACAGCTCCAGACTCATCTTCAGCAACCCCATCTCCTGACACAAGTGATCCAGCTCCCGATTCAGTTGATCCAGCTCCCGATTCAGTTGATCCAGCTCCCGATTCAATTGATCCAGCTCCCGATTCAGTTGATCCAGCTCCCGATTCAGGTGATCCAGCTCCCGATTCAGGTGATCCAGCTCCCGATTCAGGTGATCCAGCTCCCGATTCAGGTGGTCCAGCTCCCGATTCAGGTGGTCCAGCTCCTGATACTGGCGATAGTGAGAAAGGGGAAAATAAAGAAGAAAATGTTAAACAGGAAACAGGTACATTGTGATATATATTTTTTCTTCCATTTATAAGTTTATGCATATTCCATCAGTAAACTATGATAACACTGCAAATATTGAAGGAACCACATTTAGAATGAACAAAATGATCCTCTGATGTGCAGTTGTGTATGCAGTCTATATGCTGCTAATATGCAGTCGTGTCAGTACGGTGTTATGACCTTCACACAAGGTGTTGCCTTAATGGCTTCATCAAATAGTTGGGGGGACAATACCCAAAGGTTCATTCGACACTAATAAAGAATGAGTAAACAGTTTGAAGTTGCTATTTATTCTGATCTCTCACAATCTCTCTGGTGTACATAGTTACCCCCAAAACTGAAGCCAAATGGGAAAGCAAAGGAAAGGTGAAAAAGAAAGAGACAAAAAAAGGTATATTGATCTACAGTAGTCTAGTAGTGTTTGTACTGTATGCTAATTCTGCTATCATTAGCATGTCAATTTGTAGCGGTGTCGGTAACCATCCATTTTGAATTCCCTGAACCCACTCACGGTGACTCGGCAATGGGGTTGAAGTTGACGTGTTAGTCGCCTGGTTGCTATAGGAAAACATCCCTAATGGGGGGTCAGAGTGCAAATAGATAATTGATGGACAAAATAGGAGTAGAAAAGCATTGAGACATTTTTTTGGCTGAGCCCATGTCCTAGTAAGATACCTGATCCATGGTTTCATGAGGCTATTGACTCAAAGCACCAAGCTGCTAACATGCATTAGGAGTAGTTTGTGTGTGTGTGTGTGTGTGTGTGTGTGTGTGTGTGTGTGTGTGTGTGTGTGTGTGTGTGTGTGTGTGTGTGTGTGTGTGTGTGTGTGTGTGTGTGTGTGTGTGTGTGTGTGTGTGTGTGAAACCTAATGTATTTTTGTTGTTGACATGTTACAGAATGGGCCACATACTATTGTGTGGGTGATTCTGTCACCACTTAGACTCCACTCATCAGCTGTAGATGAACCAGTATTGAAAACTAGCTTTGGACGGTGATTACAATCACTTCAGGGTGGTGTTCATTAGGCACTAAAACTGAAGATAACAGACTGAAGCTAATTTTTGTTTTCAGTTGTAAAAAAACATTACACTTTTTCCCCATCGCGTTCCCTAATATACACATCCCTAATAAGGCCTCTTACTGCTGGTGAGGTGGATTGTCTGATTGGGAATGAGATGTTGTTCTGGTAGAGCAGTAAATAGCTATACTTTGTTAATTACTGAACGTTGTAATGCACAATGCTTTGTGTTAATGGGTAGATTTACATGGTTGATAACTATTTATGGATTGTATGCTGTCTTTTTCTGTGAATCCTGTGAGATGTCTGACAGTGACTCCCTATTAGCAGGTCGTAACCTCTTGTGTTTGACAGACATTTTGATTTTAGTGGTCCCTATATTTCAGCGACTGCGTAGTAGAGGCGTGTTCACATTGGCATGTTAGTATTAGCTATAACTCAGTTAAATATATGCTTTATTTCTCAAGCGGTTGTCAAACTGTTGATTCCTGGTGGGTCCAAATACAGCCAGTCTAAGGTTGCATACATCCAGTTTCAAGGTAAGAAATAATTTCCCGCATTAGATCTGTTTGGACAAGACAACTGTGGAAAAATGGCCAAAGTTTGTCCATTATTTTCCTTCATTCATTCATCTTTTGTTGTTTCCATGCGTTTCTTTGTTGCATTTTGGTGTTCTGTTTGTTTCATAAGGTAAGCAACTAATTTCCCTTCCATTTTAGTAATACTGTCGTTCCTTTTTATTGTGAACTTAATGAAATCTCACAACCTATAGCGTCTATGTTTCCACTGATTGTGTAATGTCATTAGTGTGGATGTCTGTTTGAACTGTGGATTCATTTGTGAGACAGTTGCCATTCTTTCAACAAACTGTAGGGTAATTGGCCCATTCATATTTGATAAGCTGTTCTTGCCCCCCCGCCCCCCTTGTCCCGCCCCCCCGTCCCACTGCTCTACTCTGTGGCACAGCAGGTCTTCATATTGCACCAGCAGCATCTTCAAAATAACGTGTCAATAATGAATCCCCTCTAAACAAAGAGATGTAACATGAAGCCTGATTAAACAACTAAACCATAATCTAAATCTCCTTGTAAATTTAGCATTATTTAGCTTCTTGTAGTATAATGGAACAAACTGCTAATGCATAATAAGCTCCATTATGACAATCAATTGATCAAGACTGTAATGCAAACAAAATTGAAACAACTTATTTGGTATATTTGCGCTACCATTGATTACATGTTACACCTCTGTAAATCAATGTACAGTATTGAGGCCGGATCGTTAGCTGGTTAAATAATGCAGATTTTGACTTATTGAGGTCAATGGATTTCCCATGGGGCCACAAAGTCAGGAACTGGTTTCTGAACTCAGCATAATTCAGGTCTATGGAGCCTGCTATGTCTTATCCATTTGGCTTTTGTATAATGAGTGAAACAGTTAAGTTGTACACTTAGAAATACATTTGCTATCTAGAACCTTGAAGGGTTCTTCTTTGAATAAGCTTTTTTAGTTGCAGGTAGAACCCTTTTGGGTTGCATGTAGAACCCTTTCCACAGTGGGTTCTACATGGAACCAAAAAGGGTTCTCCTATGGGGACAGCCAAATAACCCTTTTGGAAACATTTTTCTAAGAGTGTAGAGTAAATAACTTTGAGTGCTACCTCTGACTTTGAATTGTTTGAATAGGACCATTCCTCCTCCTCCTCCTCCTCCTCCTCCTCCTCCTCCTCCTCCTCCTCCACTAACCCTACTCCGCTCTTTCCCCTTGTCAGACTGTGAGTGCTATGGCCACTCGAACCGCTGCAGTTATATTGACTTTATCAACATCGTGACTTGTGTCAGCTGCAAACACAACACTAGGGGGCAGAACTGTCAGCACTGTCGACTGGGATACTTCCGGAATATCTCTGCTGAGCTGGACGATGACAACGTTTGTATAGGTCAGGACCTCTCATCAGTTCCTTCATGTACATTACACAATGATATGCACAACGGAAAATGTTTGATAAAGGCAAAACAAGACAGATGTATCATTGTGTATTGCCTTCAATCCCTACTAATCACCTGCAAATCTGTGATGTCTCCTGTATGACCCCTTGCAGGTCAAGAGTATTAAAGCATGATCCCTTGAGCCTATAACAGCTAAATAGAATCATTATAGCTAGCTAATCATTTATTCAGAAAAGGTTGAAAACATTGCGATTCATACCATAGTAACCTAAAATGTTAAGGAATTACAATTACACCTGCTGGATCTAAATGAATCAGCATACAATGTTTGTAAAGCAGCATATGTAACAATACATGAAGGTACCCTGTCTAAAGTTGTTAACTGTTACGTTGTTAAGTATACTTTAAATGCTCTTTTCACATCTATATTAGAATTGTGTTGGTGGAGCCCATTGCCATGCATCCTATTCAACTCCCCATTTATCATAGGTAAGATGAAGAAATGACTGTAACTAAAGAATACAGCCAGTGTCTAAATTAAATGTAACTGTCGACAATTTTAAACAGCATGCAACATTCAGGTGTATTTATAAACAAATGATTTGTAAACCAAGAAAATTACAATTACACAATTTCAACCAATGAGGTTTAATGATTTATATATACTCATAATAAATAGTCTATGAACGTATACACTTTTCAGCCCCTTTATAAACCCTTGATTAACATTTTACTACACAAATACAGTAGCACTACACAAAGTACTGCACAGTGCCGAGCAAGAATGACACAATGGCACACTGACACCTACTGGAGGATCTATCATACACAACAGCAATACTGTTCGTACTGTTAGTCGTGATCTATTGGACATTCAACATTTTGCAATGGAAACAAAATCAGGAAGTTTTCTTACTTGGCAAGTTCCCCCGTTTCAGTCCATTTCCTTGTGTTTGGTAGCGAATGAAGACGACCGTGTCCTACCTTGGGAAAATGCTGAACGTTTGAACAATGAAGTCAGCTGAGCTCTTATCAAATGTTAAAAACGAAGTTTATGATATTTTATCCAAATAAGTTCGTCACAGAATCCAGTGTCAGTGTTATAAGATACAGCTGTGAAGTGGGCCTAATGTTTTCAGGCAAAGGATAAGACATGTACTAAAGTAATATAATATTACAGAGAAATGGTAAAGCAATGCCTCAGGCTGTCAAAGTTTCCTCAGGCTGAGAGACGTGTCATGTAAAATGATTAAACGTGCATAGAATGGTCAGCATAATACCACTGACATGTTTATGTTGATGTAGGTCTATGTGACCGGGGCTAGTGACACTGCTGTTTCAACTAGATTGATGAGCACTTAGCTTATTTACATGTGCTGTGTTGTATTTCTACCCTCACTAAAACAGCAATGTCTTGTTAATCCCTTTGTGCAGAGTGTAACTGTAACCAGCTGGGGTCCTTCCACGCCCGCTGCAACGAGACGGGGTACTGCCAGTGTAGGGATGGCTCCACTGGGCCAAAGTGCGAGGACTGCCTGCCTGGATACAGCTGGAGACAAGGCTGCTCCTGTAAGGAGAGAGAGAGAGAGTGTGTGTGTGTGTGTGTGTGTGTGTGTGTGTGTGTGTGTGTGTGTGTGTGTGTGTGTGTGTGTGTGTGTGTGTGTGTGTGTGTAGGGGAAGTAAAATGGAGGGTATTGTTCTGAAGAGTAGCCTAAAGTTGAGAAGTTTGCCAATGGATTGGTAATCAATGCACAATGAGCGCCATGAGTCCTTCGCAAGGTTGTGTAACAACTATAATCACTAATTCAAGAGAAAATTTGAACTGTACAGGTAAGGTCAGAACAGGTGTCTTGTTAATGTACAGTAACTGTTGCCAGAACCAGAGTATCCTGTATTGTTTCTAGGCTTGAGGCATTCAGCGGGCCACTTTGTTTCCTCCCTCCTTATTCTCCATCTCCTCCCTGTCTCCCCTCGTAGCCAACGTCTGCGACGACGACATGCTGCTGTGCCAGAATGGAGGCACCTGCTTCCAGAACCAGAAGTGTCTGTGTCTGCCAGAGTACAAGGGCCTGCTGTGTGAGCAGCTGCTCTGTGAGGGAGAGAGGGGCTGCAGCGGTGCCTCTGCCTCCTACCTCAGCCTGGTTGCCATGCTGAGTTGCCTTCTAGCCAACACCCTGCTTAGACTAGTCACTGCTTGCTGAGCTACACCCGGCACAGCTGGAGTACACCTGGCTACATTTTTGGGACCCGCCATTCGCAGTGCTTAGCTCAGTCTAACTGTGCTGTTGCATTCTGGGAGAGTGTTTGAGGGATCCAGCCCCCCTGTCACCTTCGCCACGATGAGACAGAGAGAGTTACTCTCTCTCTATGAAAGCCAGTGCTGAAAGAACTTATACCAAAAAAACAAAATCACTATCTTAGAAAAGTTTAGAGCGAATTGTATTGTCGTACATCTAAGTTTGTTCTCACTGAAATACTGCACTTACCCAACTTGCTTTCTGAACAGAGATGGCTGTAATCACTGCTGAGGCCTACTAATGCCAAGTTTATCTTACTCTCAAATTCACATTTCCTTACTTTGCTGCATAGTTTATTTGTTTCCTGGAACAATCATTGAACTGAAAAGTGGAGAAAAAGTAAACTTTTTTTTTTTTTTTACCAGAGTTGATGTTTCAGTAGCTTGTGGTGGAGAATCAATTGTCACATGGAAATCATGAAGCAACGAGAGAGAGTATAACCTATCCAAATCAAACAAATCTATGTATGAATCTTTTTTTGTAGAAATTGTTATTTTTGTTCCAAGTAAACGTTATCATTCTGAAGAAAATGACCCATGATGAGCTTTTTATTATTGTAAACCTTCCTGAGAATGTGACTGTTAGATGATGTTCCTGATGCCATTGCATACAGACAGTTGAAGGAATAAAGCCTGAAGGTCTGAAAGTTGAAGAATTCAGTCCAAGGTTTTATCCAACACACACACACACACACACACACACACACACACACACACACACACACACACACACACACACACACACACACACACACACACACACACACACACACACACACACTCTAATAGGTGAATATAATACTTCTGGAGGAACACATTTCTGGAACCTAGCTTTAGATATTTATTTTGACTTGTTCTTACATTACACGTTGAGATCACAAACGAGCATTATCACGTATGTCTCTAACAAAACATGTACAATGCTAGAGCTTTGACAATTAGGTGCTTGATTTAGGTCACACAATATGAAACCATGGCATTGATACTACAGTATTATGATATGAAACCATGACATTGATACTACAGTATTATGATATGAAACCATGACATTGATACTACAGTATTATGATATGAAACCATGTCATTGATACTACAGTATTAGGATATGAAACCATGACATTGATACTACAGTATTATGATATGAAACCATGGCATTGATACTACAGTATTATGATATGAAAGCATGACATTGATACTACAGTATTATGATATGAAAGCATGACATTGATACTACAGTATTATGATATGAAAGCATGACATTGATACTACAGTATTATGATTTTCTATGTATCCTTATCCTGAGCATCAGAAACCTGGTATGCAAGGGATATCATTACTGGATATTTGTCATGAAATTCTGTTTTGAAACTGTGCATATGAAATGTGAGAGCCCATATCCAAAATGAACAAGATCCCAGCTCTGGATTTTAGCAGCCAATGATTTGTTGGATGACAGTTGTGAAGCACAAAATAAGATTGAGAGACACTACAAATCCTCAATGGAAGAAGAGCACCACAGTCAGAAAATAAGGTATGCAAAATCTTCTATTTTGTGTTTGTGATTTTCCAAAAAATCTATCTTGGTTTAATAAAATGTATATGATAGAGAGCTTATTAATTAATGTGTACATTTGTACTCATTCCTAGAAGCATGACACATGTTAGGTCTTCCCAGTTAGCCATCGGAACAACAGCTATTTTTGGGTAAGAACACACTGATCCTCCAGGGAATAGCAGTGTACTGATACTGAATGGTAAGTGGTGAGGGGCAACGTTCATTTTAAATTCAATTATCCCTCTGATTAACTTTGCAGGATCCTCTGCATGTGCTTTATGTTTGTTCGGTAGACTTTTAGGTATGGCTCTTAAGATTCAGCATGAATAAAGAATTTAATTTGGAATTAACAATACTAACTTTGCTATGTGGTCATTTGGCCAACTCTAAAACAAATAATGCATCTTCTTCATGAACAATACTACTCTTTCTCTTATAGTACAACAGCATCAGTCTCACTTGAATAACTTCAACTACTACAACAAGGGGGTAAGTAGACACTCCTATGGGCAGTGCTTGACTTGGGCAGGAACTCACCGGAGCTGAGTACCGCCACCTAAAATGTTCTACTGCTTGAGCTCCTGCACCTCTTATAGAATATTAGCTCGAAAGTATTGTGGAGCTCCTGCACCTAAATATAAACAGTAGCAGTACCCAAAATGAGTACCGGCACCTACAGTATTTCAGTCTAAGTCAAGCACATGCTATTAACTCTGGGTGTCCAGTTCCCTTCTTGACTTTCTCTTCCACTAAATTATATGTTTAATATTCAAGCACTATGGCTATTATTGACATTTCAGAGTCAGGGATCAATCGATCATTGGGAAAGGAAAGAAAATGGATGTCAAAGAAACCTGGAGACAAATAAAAGTAGAGGTCACCTCTCCTGACAGGTGAGTCATTCAATGTACTTTCAGTAATGTAAAACCTAATTTCCATTCTTGGAATTAAATAAAAAACAATTTTTTAGATGTGTCTACACACAGCACAAATGTATGAATCCAAGGTAACAGTTAATTCACTGTGTTTGCGAACATAAAATTATGAATTACTGAAATCTAATAGAAAAAGAAAAGCAATATGCCAAATGTAGAAGATAGTATTTTCTATGATCATGATTCTCTGTATCTGACTTCCTCAGACACTGCAGAGCTGGAGAGCAGACGTTCTGACAGCGACGTCGTGGTTTGCACCCATCATCTGGGAGTGCACCTTCAATTTAGACATCATTGACAACATGTATCAAAAACTTCACTATAGCAACTACGATTTTTGCTGTTGGAAAGTAAATACATATTATTTACATGAAGTTTCACCAGCGCTGGGGAGCTGAGGCGCTCAGCCAGCTTGTCGCTGCAGTTCACCTATCTTACTACTATGAGAGCCGGGACAAGTTCCTCTACGAACGCAGACCTGCCTCATTATCCTTTGTGCCCCTGAATGAGGGGGACTTCTACTATGACGGAGCAGTGTTTGGAGGGACTGTGGAGGAGGTCCACAAGCTGACTAAGACATGCCAGGAGCATCTGGACAGAGACAGGGTTAATGGCATAGAGGCAGCATGGCAAGAAGAGAACCATCTCAACCGCTACCGTATCTACAACAAACCCACCCGGCTGCTCTCCCGAGTACATATATGGGACTACAGAAGGAGTCATGATGCACCTGAGATCAAGGTCATAAGGCTGGCCTCTGTCATGAAGAATAACGTAGAAATACGACAATGTAAAAATGTAGAGGGTCAATAACCTCAGTTTTGGATGAAAAAAAACGTGAAATACAAATTATTTTAAACAGAGGTCGATCTGCTTTGCTCTTATACCCAATATTATTTTGAACTTTGTTTTGTAAGTTCGCTTTTTTCATTAATATTTTGTTGTATTAAGGCCACAAAGACAACAGGCAGAAATGTTATAACGACTGAATTGATTAATTAAAGATGATCTACCACCACCAATGTATTTTGTCAAACTGAATGCGTTGGTCAAATGTTGTTGGTATAGTCAGAGCCATACAATTGTACAGTGCCTTCCGAAAGTATTCATACCCCTCGACTTATTCCACATTTTGTTGTGTTATAGCCTGAATTCAAAATTGATAACATGTCATTGTTTTCTCACCCATCTACACACAACACCCCATAATGACAAAGTGAAAACATGTTTTTAGAAATGTTTCCAAATGTATTGAAAATAAATACAGAAATATCTCATTTACATAAGTATTCACACCCCATTTCTATGACACTCCAAATTGAGTTCAAGTGTATCGAATTCCCTTTGATCAACCTTGAGACATCACTACATCTTGATTGGAGTCCACTTGTGCCCAATTCAATTGTTTGGACATGATGTAGAAAATCTGTGGAAAGACTTGAAGATTGCTGTTTACCGCCACTCCCCATCTAACCAAACAGAGCTTGAGAAGATCTGCAAGGAAGAATGGGAGAAGATCCCCAAATCCAGTGCAAAGCTGATACAAACATACCCAAGATGACTCAAAGCTGTAATCACAAAGGTGCTTCTACAAAGTATTGACTCAGGGGTGTGAATACTTATGTAAATGTAATATTTCATTTTCAATAAATTTGCTAAAATGTATAAACATTTTCACTTTGCCATTAAGGAGTATTGTGTGTAGATGGGTGAGGAAAACAAATATATTTAATCAATTTTGAGTTCAGGCTGTAACAACAAAATGTGGAATAAGTCAAGGGGTATAAATACTTTCTGAAGGCACCGTAGTTTACGCTGTACTAGAGCCTACTAAATTCTGTATTGTACCTTTAAGACGTAGCTACTGAAATCGTCATATCCATGCGCCCATTCCATAACAGCGAGTATTGAAAAAGAAATGAGCATGTGGAAATGTGTGATACGAAATTAACTTTTTATGTAGCTGATTGTTGTAAAAGCGGTAAAGACTTGGTAATAGTTTGTGGTAATTATTCCGGTGTATAAAATGTATCGTGTTATCTGTTCTAAGTGGTTTATCTCCGGCGTGTCCTTGACTGTGGGAGCTGCTATTGGTGCGTCTCTGAATGGAGATTCGACGAATAGATGCATAAATCCGAGCCATGGATTACTCAATCGAGTACCCGTTATTCCTATTCCAAGTGTGGACGCAGCAACCGACCTTACCACGTACCAAGGAGGCGGTCAAATGGTAGGGTCCCGATCAACAGCTGCAATGAAGTACGGCTTCCCATCTCTCGCCAATATCAAGACGAGGGAGTCCTACGTGACATCTTATGATCCCAGAAACAGGACCGCTGCATGGGTTATAGAGCAACTCAGTCCTGATGGCTTGACTGGACCTTCAGATAGGAAATTGTGCGACTTTAAAGAGGATGATACGGTGCACGTATACCACAGGGCTACCAATGCAGACTACAGAGGCAGTGGATTTGACAGGGGGCATTTGGCAGCAGCTGCCAATCACAAATGGAATCAAAAGGCAATGGATGACACGTTCTATCTCAGTAATGTCTCACCACAGGCAAGTCATGTATTGTGGGGAAACATGGCATATTAGGCAATGTGAAGATGAATAAGTGTTACACAGTGTGCGAGTGGTAAAGGTGGCAATAAAAGTGTGCAGTTTAAAACACTAATGATGAGTCAAAAAGGCTTCAGAATCCCATGTAGCTACACTTCCAGAGCAAAGTGCATGAATCAATGAATGGCTGTTCAAGAAAATCAAGTTTCTTTTATTCACCTCTTGTCTTCCCCTAGAACCCAAATTTAAATCAAAATGCATGGAACAACTTGGAGCAGTACTGCCGTTCACTTACCAAGCACTACATGAATGTGTTTGTGTGCACTGGACCACTTTATCTGCCCAGGTGAGTGCCATTCACATAGTGATCTGCTTTTGCAAACAGGCATTATGCAAGCATCATGATCTGTGTGAATGGGGTCCAAGGTGAGAATGATACAGAAGTCATAACTGTTCCTTCTCTTTGCTTATAGACAGGAACCAGATGGGAAAATGTATGTGAAGTACCAGGTGATGGGGAGGAACCATGTGGCGGTCCCCACCCATTTCTTCAAGGTGGTGATCCTGGAGAAGCAGAGGGGAGAGGTGGAGCTGCGCTCGTATGTGATGCCCAACACACCTGTGGATAACAAGATTCCTCTGGAGCGCTTCCTGGTGCCCATCGAGAGCATTGAGAGAGCCTCAGGACTGCTCTTTGTACCCAACATTATGAAGAGGACAAACAGTCTGCTGGCTATCACTGCTGGAGGCAAATGAGTCTAGTCAGCTCTGTGTAGTGTGGTGGGTCTGGTTCATTAGGGCACACTGTAGCAAAACATTTTTTAGAATTGAAAACAAACATTTTCATTGGACAGTACTGACCCGGTTCACTCTATTTTTAAGAGTTTTCTTCCATTTTTGTCTGCTGAACACAACCTTGGTCATTCAGCTCTGTGTAGTGTGGTGACCATCCTCAGTAAGGATTTACATGTGACTGCACCAAACCCATCTGCTTTGTCAATGTAGTGCTTATCTTGCATTGAATTCAACAAAAAGGGAAACAATCCAATTATTGTCCAGTAGGATGTGATGCTAATAAATATTTAGGAGCATTAGACTAGTTCTGAATGATTCTTGCTTATTATTTTTGACTATCCAAAGGGAACACGCATCTTCACATTAAATAAGCTGTTCCATCTGAAAAGAGTGGGGCTGGCCCTGATACAGAGATACTGGAAAAGGACAAAGCAGAAACGGCATACTGTAGAAATGCTGAAGGCAGGGCTTACACTTTCTAAAGTACTGCTCATTTTTTCATCGAGGATAGGTGAGGACTGTTTTTTTCTACTAGTCTTGGTCTTATTACTGTACCATTCTAGTGATGAAAACATGTCAACCCCTTGATAAAAAGAAAACATTCATATTTCTGTGCATTTTGGTGTGGCAGAGCCACAGAACATACAGATACAGGCGAAGAGCCAATATGTTTCATAGGGAATCATATCAGCCCTACTTGTAACATATCTGCACCATTCTGGATGCTTAAATTAATATCAGGTGTTCTCTCCTTCCTACACACATTGAACCACAGAAAATAGTATGCACAGAGACTTCACCACATGTCTGCAGTCCACATTGCCCATGGCTTCTGTAAGATTCTATAAAAAGTTTACAATGAGTTCATGTATGTAAGTCAATGTATGTACATACGTCCCTGTAAGTTCCTAAACATGTACAGTAAATCCCCTCCACTTTCCACTGTATTTACTTGAGGGCAATTCTACGGTAACGAAATTACAGTAAGACAAAAATGTATGCCAAACAAAAACCATTGATTTCAAAGTTTAACAAACCATACAATACCACTTTAACAATTTACACAGTAAAAAAAAAAAAAAACACTTACTGGAAAAACTGTGGAGATGGAAAGTTAGGTAACAGAATTACAGTAAAATCTCCCTCACTTTTATTCTGTTACCAAACTTTGAATCCGCACAGTTCTTCCTGTAAATGTGTTTTTGGAAAAACTGTTGAAAGTAGTCCGTGCGCATAGAGTTAGTTCTATGGTTTGTTAAACTTTGAAATCAATGTTTTTTGTTTGGTATGCATTTTAAAGTGAAAAACCGGAGTATCTGAGAGTAATTCCATTATCATGGAATTGCCCTTGAGCTGCTATTTGTCATGCCGGGTTATGTTCTGTGTACCTGGCTCAGGCTGGCTTCTCAGACCCCTTGAGACTGTAGTGTCTTTTAGAAGGGACAGAGCTGGAATGCTCCAGAAAATCACGAGGATTAACTTATACTAAACAGATAATTATGCAAGACATGCTTAGGAGCACAAGACATCGCAGCACAAGGAGTAGGCCTATCATTCAATATGATGGATGTGTAGCTTTTGGAACTACTGCCATTTCTCCAGCAAAACGCAACCTGAAGGTACGCTTTATGTTGATGTTTTCCATTTAGAGAATGACTGACCTGCAGTGACACATTATTATGGTAATTGGGGTGGGTGGCAGCATACAGGCATATTTAGCTAAGGGAACTGAATGAAATATGACATGCTTCAGAATACAGCAAGGATTGTTGTTTAATATAAGTCCTGGAATTGCACACAGTGAGATACTGTTACTGTTTTCATATTTTCCTGTCTGAACACTTCTTTTACAACAGATGAATAAGCTCTAATATACAGTTAGAATGGATTTGACTTCACAACCTACCCTTATATGTCTCATGTATCATTTCTCCTTAGGGAAACTGAACATCTGAACAAAATACATATTGGGGAAAGGGAAGCACATCTGCTTAGCAACATACTAGGTAGGCAGAGACCCCAAACTCTCCCTGAAAATGATAATACTGACCTCGTATTATCCGCAAGAAGACATGTACGGGATTTATCATTGAACGCCTTGTCCTGAATGTTCAAACTCATTGAGATCAGAGACCTTCGGAGGTAGAAGTAGCAGAATGATCAAATGTGTGGCTCTGTCAGAATGTATGCTGAGGTACCATGGGGTATGTGATGTGTACCCCGCTGGATGATATGTGCAATGTGTCTGCTGCTGTGGAGAAGAAGGAATAGGCCAGTGGAACTGTCTGAGTTCCCACAGGCTGCATATGAGGGCTATCAGAAATATTCTGGACTGAATTACCCTCCCACCTCTGGGATGATGTCTGGTCAACAGCCTACCTGCAACAGTGATCAGAGCATTAACAGTCTAGATAAGAATCCCGAGTCTACTCTGTATGGATAATAACAGATCACTAAGATGCGCATTTGTCTTTCAGTGTTTTTGGTCAATTGGTGCTTATATTGGTCCTATTTCACACATGTATTAGTGTGCATTATACATATGTGAATTGGAATTTTTTATTTTAATTTTATATATCCCACTGAGACACCCTCGGAGAGTGGGGTCGCAACCAGGAATCAGCCATTATTGACGGTGACCCTGTAGCAATTAGGGTTAAGTGCCTTGCTCAAGGGATCAGACAGACCATCACCTTGTCGACTCGGTTATTGGCCCAATGCTTTTAACCTGCCGGTGGTACCTACAAGTGTGTATTAATACGAATGCGTAAATTGGTGCAAAAAAAGTATGAACATGTATGTAATAGGAGCATCTGCTAATCAAATGTAAAATGATTTATTTTTTATATATCCCAGCTCTCCATGAGACATCCTAGGAGAGTGGGATGTGTATTAATTCTAGATTCATCCCAGTGGACAAGTGATGTCATTAGTTTCTGGTTTCTTGTTGATGTCCATTCAACCAAGTTTGCCTTCTGCTTGTTTTGTGCATACTAATGGTTTAATTACTGTACTTGCTTTATACCACTAGGTGGCAATATTTATATAAAATGTCACTGATCAATGACAGCATTTCAGTTTGTAAAAATAAATACCACATGAGAAACACTACACGATTAAATTAGCGAAATAAATCTTTAATTGTAGTTGCATTTCTACATAAAATTACATACATGTTTTTTACTTTTACGATGGTAGGCCTATTCTTGTTACCATTTACACACATAAAATTATTATTTTAACATTCATAGAAATGTTTCCAGGAGTTTGCAGTAACAACATGGCAAAAATATTGTTCAGTATTATATAGGGCAAGGAAAAAGGAAAGAGAATAATTTTGGTCACTCTCTTGCAAATTGTTGGCAAAACGTCCCTAAAAGAACTGGGAGACAACGAAGATGCACTATACTGTGAACTGATCTGTGGTTTCTATTGCAGTGCAGTATATATTATTTCCTTTCAATAAAATAACACCAAAGCAGGAAGACACACCTTTCGCTTTGAAAGAGAAAATCATTGCTCAATCACATTGCTATCAGAATGCAGATGTTCTATACCTGCAGCACATTGCTATCAGAATGCAGATGTTCTATACCTGCAGCACATTGCTATCAGAATGCAGATGTTCTATACCTGCAGCACATTGCTATCAGAATGCAGATGTTCTATACCTGCAGGACATTGCTATCAGAATGCAGATGTTCTATACCTGCAGCACATTGCTATCAGAGTGCAGATGTTCTATACCTGCAGCACATTGCTATCAGAATGCAGATGTTCTATACCTGCAGGACATTGCTATCAGAATGCAGATGTTCTATACCTGCAGCACATTGCTATCAGAATGCAGACCTGCAGCACATTGCTATCAGAATGCAGATGTTCTATACCTGCAGCACATTGCTATCAGAATGCAGATGTTCTATACCTGCAGCACATTGCTATCAGAATGCAGATGTTCTATACCTGCAGCACATTGCTATCAGAATGCAGATGTTCTATACCTGCAGCACATTGCTATCAGAATGCAGATGTTCTATACCTGCAGGACATTGCTATCAGAATGCAGATGTTCTATACCTGCAGCACATTGCTATCAGAATGCAGACCTGCAGCACATTGCTATCAGAATGCAGATGTTCTATACCTGCAGCACATTGCTTTCAGAATGCAGATGTTCTATACCTGCAGCACATTGCTATCAGAATGCAGATGTTCTATACCTGCAGCACATTGCTATCAGAATGCAGATGTTCTATACCTGCAGCACATTGCTATCAGAATGCAGATGTTCTATACCTGCAGCACATTGCTATCAGAATGCAGATGTTCTATACCTGCAGCACATTGCTATCAGAATGCAGATGTTCTATACCTGCAGCACATTGCTATCAGAATGCAGATGTTCTATACCTGCAGGACATTGCTATCAGAATGCAGATGTTCTATACCTGCAGCACATTGCTATCAGAGTGCAGATGTTCTATACCTGCAGCACATTGCTATCAGAATGCAGATGTTCTATACCTGCAGCACATTGCTATCAGAATGCAGATGTTCTATACCTGCAGCACATTGCTATCAGAATGCAGATGTTCTATACCTGCAGCACATTGCTATCAGAATGCAGATGTTCTATACCTGCAGCACATTGCTATCAGAGTGCAGATGTTCTATACCTGCAGCACATTGCTATCAGAATGCAGATGTTCTATACCTGCAGGACATTGCTATCAGAATGCAGATGTTCTATACCTGCAGCACATTGCTATCAGAATGCAGACCTGCAGCACATTGCTATCAGAATGCAGATGTTCTATACCTGCAGCACATTGCTATCAGAATGCAGATGTTCTATACCTGCAGCACATTGCTATCAGAATGCAGATGTTCTATACCTGCAGCACATTGCTATCAGAATGCAGATGTTCTATACCTGCAGCACATTGCTATCAGAATGCAGATGTTCTATACCTGCAGCACATTGCTATCGGAATGCAGATGTTCTATACCTGCAGCACATTGCTATCAGAATGCAGATGTTCTATACCTGCAGCACATTGCTATCAGAATGCAGATGTTCTATACCTGCAGGACATTGCTATCAGAATGCAGATGTTCTATACCTGCAGCACATTGCTATCAGAATGCAGATGTTCTATACCTGCAGCACATTGCTATCAGAATGCAGATGTTCTATACCTGCAGCACATTGCTATCAGAATGCAGATGTTCTATACCTGCAGCACATTGCTATCAGAATGCAGATGTTCTATACCTGCAGCACATTTCTATCAGAATGCAGACCTGCAGCACATTGCTATCAGAATGCAGACCTGCAGCACATTGCTATCAGAATGCAGATGTTCTATACCTGCAGGACATTGCTATCAGAATGCAGATGTTCTATACCTGCAGCACATTGCTATCAGAATGCAGATGTTCTATACCTGCAGGACATTGCTATCAGAATGCAGATGTTCTATACCTGTAGCACATTGCTATCAGAATGCAGATGTTCTATACCTGCAGCACATTGCTATCAGAATGCAGATGTTCTATACCTGCAGGACATTGCTATCAGAATGCAGATGTTCTATACCTGCAGCACATTGCTATCAGAATGCAGATGTTCTATACCTGCAGCACATTGCTATCAGAATGCAGATGTTCTATAACTGCAGCTTCAACACAATCCATCATACTCTGACAAATACTATTCAGCATTAGGGCATTTTATTAAAACAAAAAACAAAGATATTCAATAAATAATGTTGAGCTGATTGAAACAAACATAATTTAGAGCATAACATAAATACAATTTTACACATAACTTTACTTTTTTTTTTAAATAAAACATAACGTACTTTAACAATAGTCTAGTTGATAAAAAAATCTAATTATGTTTAAGCTTAACATTTCCACAGACCAAAACACAGGTCAACACAGTAATTCAGGTGACTAATTTCCTGAAAGCAGACCACTGGTGTTATCAGATGAGAATTAGCGGAAGTCAGAATTGAGAAGTCATGCAAAGCCACTTGTTGAGACCACCTTTGAAGGTTGCTAAAGTTAGCTACCTGCATCTTAAATAAGACTACAAAAAAGGCCTTAAGTCCATTCCATGTTCATAGCTTCAATCAACACTAGAGGGAACTTGAACTGACAATGAATCTGGTTTATACCTCAGTTACAGCCTAAAACCCCATGTGGATGTACTGTCCGGAAGAGACTTTCATGCTTCACTTTGGATAGAAGGTATTCTAAATGAAGGAGTGTTTGTGTAGTGTCGTTAGCGAAATTACTGTTCCAGAAGCGGAAGGGTAGCGGAGTGGCCAGAGGAGTTGCCAGGTATTTGAGTTCAGTCCTATTCTATTCAGCACTGTCAAACTGCAAACAGTGAAGGTTTGGCCAACACATAACAATTTAGATACGCAGAGGACAAAACAGTAAACTATGTTTATCAATATTATATAACAGCATCAATAAATGGTTCATTTTGAACAAAGAACCCACATATGAAAAGGAAATAATGGGGGAAAAGATGCGTGAAGTGTCTACTGAAGTAGAAATACAATTACAATCAAACTCTTACTATTGTCTTGCAATATTAGCACAGCCGAGTTTAACACAATGAACACATACAGTACAAAATACTATTCCCCTTCCAGACAATCAATATAAATACTTTATATACATCTACGAGGTATGTAAACCTCTAAATATACTAATATTTAAGTAGATACAAAGTATGCAGAAAATGATATAGCTGAGCTCTTTCTTTACCATTAGCAATTTAAAACACAGCAAGTTTGTTGTGCTACTGTAGTCCTGATGAGGTAAGAAGAGCAGAGTATACCTAAAATATACAGGAAGAATATAGAAACACCTTCTATTGGGACGTGCTTTCGGGAAAAGTCTAACCAGAGCGGTTTTCAAAAGCTTGTCAACATGAGAGGAGGCTTTCACTGATAGAGTTGTTCACTTGGCAACATATACTGTATGCTTTTGAAGTTTGAAAAATAAAACAGCGATAAAAAAACAGCCATTGAGTAAAATCAAATATTGATGCTACAATGTACTATACACTTGTGTTGTACTATACTGTTGCTGGAAGAAACAGGTTGGCTGTGAGTATGATAGTATTTACTCTGTTTACTAAACTCTGAAAACATAGGGTCCATAAACGAGCGTCCTCTTTTAGCACCAGGTGCTATATAAACACAGTGACTGGAAATTATAGGTGTAGATGAGAAACCAGAAACATTAAAGCTTATAATTGTTCAAATCACTTCAAAACAGGCTCTAAGATAACAGCACAACCTTAAATCGATAAAAAAATTTTTTATGTACTAGGATAGAGAGTTTAGGATGTCTTGCAGCCAGGTGTAGACGTTATAGCTTTCTCTAAAGTCAATCTGGAATGTTCTGCCTATCCATGTGAGGGATGCAGACTCGGTCTCAACCTTTAAGTCTTTATTGAAGACTCATCTCTTCAGTAGGTCTTATGATTGAGTGTAGTCTGGCCCAGGAGTGTGAAGGTGAACGGAAAGGCACGGTAGCAACAAACCGCCCTTGCTGTCTCTGCCTGGCCGGTTCCCCTCTCTCCACTGGGATCCTCTGCCTCGCCTCAAACCCTATTACAGGGGCTGAGTCACTGGCTTACTGGTGCTCTTCCATGCCGTCCCTAGGAGGGGTGCGTCACTTGAGTGGGTTGAGTCACTGACGTGGTCTTCCTGTCCGGGTTGCCCCCCCCCCCCCCCGGGTTCGTGCCGTGGGGGAGATCTTTGTGGGCTATACTCTGCCTTGTCTCAGGATAGTAAGTTGGTGGTTGAAGATATCCCTCTAGTGGTGTGGGGCCTGTGCTTTGGCAAAGTGGGTGGGGTTATATCCTGCCTGTTTGGCCCTGTCCGGGGGTATCGTCGGACAGGGCCAAAGTGTCTCCCGACCCCTCCTGTCTCAGCCTCCAGTATTTATGCTGCAATAGTTTGTGTCAGTGGGCTAGGGTCAGTCTGTTATATCTGGAGTATTTCTCCTGTCTTATCTGGTGTCCTGTGTGAATTTAAGTATGCTCGTATGCTCTCTCTCTTTCTCTCGGAAGACCTAAGCCCTAGGACCATGCCTCAGGACTACCTGGCATGATGACTCCTTGCTGTCCCCAGTCCACCTGGTCGTGCTGCTACAGTTTCAACTGTTCTGCCTGCGGCTATGGAACCCTGACCTGTTCACCGGACGTGCTACCTTGTCCCAGACCTGCTGTTTTCAACTCTCTAGAGACAGCAGGTGCGGTAGAGATACTCTGAATGATCGGCTATGAAAAGCCAACTGACATTTACTCCTGAGGTGCTAACCTGTTGCACCCTCTACAACCACTGTGATTATTTTTATCTGACCCTGCTGGTCATCTATGAACGTTTGAACATCTTGGCCATGTTCTGTTATAATCTCCACCCGGCACAGCCAGAAGAGGACTGGCCACCCCTCATAGCCTAGTTCCTCTCTAGGTTTCTTCCTAGGTTCTGGCCTTTCTAGGGAGTTTTTCCTAGCCACCGTGCTTCTAAACCTGCATTGCTTGCTGTTTGGGGTTTTAGGCTGGGTTTCTGTACAGCACTTTGTGGTGACAGCTGATGTAAGAAGGGCTTTATAAATAAATTTGATTGAATCTGATCAAGTCCTTTATATTTTTAAGCAACAGTTTCAGTCAGTCTAGCCCTTCTTTCTGTGATCCTGACCACATCCATTGAAAATAATGGATTTGGACAGTATAAATCTATTTCTCTGGAGAGTGGCTGGGTGTGGCTAGTTCCTCCTCCCTCCCCCAGCCCAAGCGTCATTGAGTTGGGCTTGGCCCCCTCTCCCCTCCCTAGCAGTTGCTGCTGTTCCTGAACTCTCCGTTCTCCGTGATCTGGAGCTTGGTGGGGGAGATGCCGTTACGAGTCTGCATGCTGTAGCGCTCCTTCAGCTGGGTCAGAGCGCTCATCAGGCGGGCGTTGGCCGCGTCTAGAGAGGCGATGCGTTTCTCCTGCAGAGTGAGGAGGGAGAGAGGGAGGAATAGAGAATGATGGAGGAAGAGAAAGACGGAGGGAGGAAGAGAAGAGGGTTGTCATCACACAATCCAATGAATCCTTCATAACATGGCTCTGACTGTACTACCGCTTCTAAGCAAACCAACATGACTTAAATAAAACAAGCAGCCACTATTGTAAAAAGAAAAGGAATGTGGCTGAAGTAAAAACGTAGATTGTCCACATACAGTACATTTTGTACTTGTCACAGTAATTCCAGTGGCTGGATTGTTTGCAGTGAGTAAGACCTATCATTTTCAATCTGAGGAGGCTGTTAACATTTATAAAGCCAGAGGGCGCTGTTCTCTTCAAGTCCATAGTCTGACATGTTACAGTAAATCTGTGAATAAAATATTTGAGTAAATACTTTATCTTGACAGTTGTGAAAAAAACATCTATTGCCAGCCAAAACATCTCTTGTGGACACTAAACACTCACCTGGGCTTCAATGATCTTCTGTTTTGAGTCCACTATCGACTGCATATCTGAATGATCTTTTTTCAGTTCCTCTTCAACTGACATCAGCCTGAAAGAGTAACAAAGATATGTTTGTATTGATGGCTGTTCAATACCGTTCCATTTATTCAGCCTCAGACATTCCAACGAGCCACAATGTGCCCGTCCTCCGATTTAAAGTTACACCAGCCTCCACTGGTAGGTAAAGGACACCTGGTGATGATGCTCTTCATCTGGAGCTCCTTGTCGTCCTGCTGCCGGCTCAGACGCTCCTCTGTGTCCTCCAGGCGTGCCTGGTACTCCAGCAGCATCGTCTGGGTCTGCTCGTCCTGGCCCTTCAGGTGACACTCATACTCCTCCAGCTTTTTGGCTGACTGACACAGCCTGTCCTGCAGGATGGCTATTTCCTGCTGGTACTGGACACAGGACAGAGTGGCAGTCAGACCAGTGTCGCACACACACTTGTCATTCTCAAAGCAGCCCCCATTCAGCGGGCTAAGAGACAGTTTGTGGTTGTTTGTTATGCTTTCTGTTCACTGCAGCTAGCGACTGGAACGAGTTACAACAAACACTCAAACTGGACAGTTTTATCTCCATCTCTTCATTCAAAGACACAATTATGGACACTATTACTGACAGTTGTGACTGCTTTGTGTGATGTATTGTTGTCTCTACCTTCTTGCCCTTTGTGCTGTTGACTGTAATCAATAATGGTGTGTACCATGTTTTGTGCTGCTGCCATGTTGTGTTGCTCTCATGTTGTTGTCATGTTGTGTTGCTTCCATGCTATGTTGTCGTCTTAGGTCTCACTTTATGTAGTGTTGTCTCTCTTGTCGTGATGTGTGTTTTGTTTCATTTTAAATTTTTAATCCCAGGCCCCGTCCACGCAGGAGGCCTTTTGCCTTTTGGTACACCGTCACTGAAAATAAGAATTTGTTCTTAACTGACTTGTCTAGTTAAATAAAGGTTAAATAAAAAAATTATATAAAAAATTATTCTGTTTTTCTTGGTCTCAACTGCTGACAGAAGAGTAGTCATATCATCTTCTGTGGAGTAACTACTGTAATGTACAGTGTATGGATGAAAACTCAGGTACACAATCAAGTAAAAGCTTCAAGTCATGCTATGAAAAGCCGGTCTGGGTTCAAATGTGGGATCCTGCAAAGCTTCAGGTACATTTCTGCTGTCTCTGGGAAATTCTGCCATCAACTGAATCCCAAACATATTCCTGAAAAAATCCCACAGCATTTAACAAACTTAAAAAAAGACACTGCTGTTGTGTAATGTACCAACTAGACTCCATAGAAACCATACAGTAGACAGAACCCGGTCTAAAACCATAGGGATTGAAATAGGACAAATTTTTCAAATATTATATTCCATCACTGAGTACTGCATTGTGTCAGTTTAATACAAACAGATTAAAGAGCCCTTCAACTAACTTCAACTAAGGACTTTATAAATAGCATTTACGGGTAGTAATTGTCAAAAATAATGAACAGAAGTTTGATTTGTGTTTGGCTCTCACTTTGGCAGACCTGAAAACTGTGAAATAATCACTAAAACACCTCTTAAAAACATCTACAAATTGAAATCCAATGTGTGTGATTAAAATGTGTCCATGTAGTTTTGTAACTTCAGCTTGTAAGTGTGTTCAAGTGCAATATGTTGCTGGTGTATAATTCATCGGAGTAGCTGGGGAAATTGCCAGAGGGAGGGGAGGGCACACACTTGCCTGTTGAGATAAATCTTCTCTTGAGCTTCAGTGTGTGCAGTTCAGCCTATACTCATCTAGCAGATTGGCATTTATTGTCATGAATCTTGCCCTGGAGGCAGCTCTGCAGAGTTGTCTAGCTGGCACAGCCACAACATCTAACCCTAACCTTAACCACACTGCTTAGCCTAATGCCTAACCTTAACCACACTGCTTAGCCTAATGCCTAACCCTAACCACACTGCTTAGCCTAATGCCTAACCCTAACCTTAACCACACTGCTTAGCCTAATGCCTAACCTTAACCACACTGCTTAGCCTAATGCCTAACCTTAACCACACTGCTTAGCCTAATGCCTAACCTTAACCACACTGCTTAGCCTAATGCCTAACCTTAACCACACTGCTTAGCCTAATGCCTAACCTTAACCACACTGCTTAGCCTAATGCCTAACATTAACCACACTGCTTAGCCTAATGCCTAACCTTAACCACACTGCTTAGCCTAATGCCTAACCTTAACCACACTGCTTAGCCTAATGCCTAACATTAACCACACTGCTTAGCCTAATGCCTAACCCTAACCACCCTGCTTAGCCTAATGCCTAACATTAACCACACTGCTTAGCCTAATGCCTAACATTAACCACACTGCTTAGCCTAATGCCTAACCTTAACCACACTGCTTAGCCTAATGCCTAACCCTAACCACACTGCTTAGCCTAATGCCTAACCCTAACCTTAACCACACTGCTAAGCCTAATGCCTAACCCTAACCTTAACCACACTGCTAAGCCTAATGCCTAACATTAACCACACTGCTTAGCCTAATGCCTAACCTTAATTTAAGGTTTTTCTTGAATTTTTACAACATAGCCAATTATGACTTTGCAGCTGGCCCATCTAGCGGAAATCACTAAGTTCTGCTTCCAGGGCAAGACTCATGACAATAAACGTCAACCTACACCTGGCAGTCTACCTACATTTCAACAATGTCAGAATAGAGAGGCTAATTCAACTCGTATACTGTACTATCATTTCACCAGCAGTATACAGTACATCATGGTGCTTCTCTGCACACAGTATCATTTTAATACCACTTAAGCAGCAAATAACCCTTTAATATCCACATGCATTCAAATCATGGAAGACCTGCTAGTAGGGAGAGATACAGTGCCTCGGTCCGGTTTTTGCTTTTGGCTCCGCAACACTTTCACTTCATTAATAACAACCTTAGAATCACGTATTGATAGCTCATGTTAATAACCATGAATATGTTCTGACTTTATGCTACTCCTCTAAAGAAGTACAGTAGCCGTGCTGAATATTATGCGATGTTGCGTTGTAGCAGATGCTAGGTTTTACAAGATGCTAGACATTACCTTTTCAGTCTGGGTGAGCTCCTCTTTGTTTCTGAGGTCTTCCCTGTGCTTGGTATCTGGGTCAACTCCCTCATGGTCTAAATACTGCACATTCATATTCAACAGCCAGGCAGCAGTACGGTCCAGGGCATTGGGGTTCACAGGGGAGGCCGCCTGGTGGAACACACACACAACACGCACAAGCCTTCTGGTAAGTAATTGTTAGAAGAAGTGAGGCAGGGTAAATAAATGTTGCATGATGAAAATCACAAGCTACAATAGGATAGGGATGGCCATTTGACATGTTTTGGCTGTTCAAGTACTCGCATCATTTTTTTTTGTTGAGTACACAAATTGAGAATATGTATTTTTAGAACACAAGGCCCGCACTGGGCCCATTTATCTATACAGTATGCCAACATATCCCAACAATGCCTTATTTATCATAACCATTACAGATAAATCCTAATTGCTAAATTGCCTCAATAAAAAAAGCAAGTGGCATGTAAGATTAATTTATTGAAACCGTAATATCAACTGGTTATTATATTATATTGTGAAACACAATCTTCAAAAAGGCAGTAACCTGCTTGTAGAACTCTATGGCTGTGTAATGGCATAGCCTTGTTTTGTTAAGTTAGTAGACAGACGCTCTTATTTCCTGAGCCCTTATCACAGTCAAGACACCTATTTTATAGTAAAAAAAACCATGATGTAATAAAACAATATAACAGAATATTTTTCCAAATGAATAAAGTTGCCAGTGTGAAGTGATGCACATCTCATGCCTGGAGCAGTTATTATCAAAGAGAGATCATTTGAAACGGGGCTTTAAAATATCTTATTTTCGATATACAGACGTTCGATTTAGTTTATTCTGCCTGTTCTTTTGAATTTTCTAAATGGATGAACATTCCACATTGAACACTGCATAGTGATGAATTAAGGCCATGACATTTGTTTGGTGAGTAGGCATATGCTTGATGTTTCTGATGAAAATACGCTCTTTGTCTTAGTCAAACTAATGTTTTTGCATATTGTCAGTGTGGAACCTGTCTATGTTTAGGGGGGTTATAGGCTAACTCATTCTAAATGGCACTAGCAGTTCGCAAAGTAGCTTAAACGGAAAATAGATGGGACGCAATTATTAAAAAACTGCAGCTTGTTGTTGGAACACATTTTCCTACTTCAAACAACCAGTCCATTTTGAATTTGTGATAAAACTGTCATCGTTTGGCAAGGAATGTAGCTTGTGTATCCCATCAGATATATTTTTTTAGGCATTTATTTCTGTAGGCTTAACAGGAGCTTGTGTGCTCACTGAGCACGTGTGGAGGGAGGGGTTGGAATGGAATTGAGTGAATGTGAGGGGAAAGGGCATTTAGGGAAAAGAACAGTGTGATGCTTGGTTTCTTTTTTGTAGTGCCCTGCAAATGCACATATACAAATGGAACATTAGAGTCAAAGCATTTTTTTTTTTTTTATGGATAAAGATCATGCTTTGACGTCCATTCGAGGACTCATGCCCTTCAATGGGAAGCCAGTGTCTACTGAGGAGTAGGGTAGAGCCAGTGTATTCAGCTAGGGGGATCAGAGGAACACATGTGAAGCAAGGGGAAGACACGGGGGTGGTTGTTTTTGCATTGGTGAATTAACCATCTGGAATTGTCTATTTTAATGTTATTAAGGAATCACGAGAACGTGGAATCAAGTCTCTAAAACCTTGATAAAGAAGATTTTAATAAATTATGGAATTGATTTGTTTAATAGCAAAATGGTTCAGTTAGTCTATATGTCAACCTGTCTTGTCACCTGCCCCCTGGTGTGTTCTCTAAAAACCCCTCCTACTCTGGCTGGGACCAGGCAACCACCACAGACTCCTCCTACTCTGGCTGGGACCAGGCAACCACCACAGACTCCTCCTACTCTGGCTGGGACCAGGCAACCACCACAGACTCCTCCTACTCTGGCTGGGACCAGGCAACCACCACACACTCCTCCTCCTCTGGCTGGAACCAGGCAACCACCACACACTCCTCCTCCTCTGGCTGGGACCAGGCAACCACCACACACTCCTCCTCCTCTGGCTGGGACCAGGCAACCACCACACACTCCTCCTCCTCTGGCTGGGACCAGGCAACCACCACACACTCCTCCTCCTCTGGCTGGGACCAGGCAACCACCACAAACCCACGGAGAGAGAGACCCAAATACAGTGTGAAACTTGTTTTGATCCCAAATATTACCAAGGGGAGGGGTGCAGTTGTGTTTAGCTGGTAAATACTCCATCTGTTAACAATGAGGGTTTATTCAGACCACGGACAAAACTGATTTAGTTGAGTGGAACAGGCATTTAATAACCACTCCGGTGTCCACAGTCACACAATTAATTCTGCCTGTCTACTCCGTTCGCAGGCTTCAGCACTGAGGCCTGTAGGTTACCGCCTCTGGACTCACTGCCCTGGGTGATTTGCTATTGGCTTAGTGAGGCTGAGTGTTATTAATGCTTATTGAGGCCAATTGGGCATTAAATCCATACTCTCTTCACCAACCACAGTGACTGTGAGCTGGAGACCACCACCAAGTTCATATCCCGCCTGGCTCATCCCTCTAGGCCACAGATGAAGTAAGGCTAGCAACGCTAATGGGCTTGGCTCTGTGTATTATTATTTTGGAGTTCAGCCATTGGTTATGGAGAGTTATTCCTCATCAGAATCTAATTTCCTACCTGCAACACCTAGTACATGCAATCCAAACTCTGCCAGATAGACATTAAGAGCTTATCAAATCTAGTGTTGCACGGTATACCAAAAATTCTGTACATTTTCGATACTAGAACATAAAAAACAGTTGGGTACTCCAATTTTTGTTACTTTTAATTATTCTGTCAAATGTGTCTCATGTTATATAGGAGGATCGAGTCTGTCTAGTAATCTGTCTGAATCTTCTCAAGGGGAAAGTAGCTAGCCAGGCTGCACTTGCACATGCCTTGGAAAGCTGCCACGGTCATCCCCCTCTTCAAAGGGGGTGACACTCTAGACCCAAACTGTTATAGACCTATATCCATCCTGCCCTGCCTTTCTAAAGTCTTTGAAAACCAAGTTAATAAACAGATCACTGACCATTTCGAATCCCACCGTACCTTCTCCGCTGTGCAATCCGGTTTCCGAGCTGGTCACGGGTGCACCTCAGCCACGCTCAAGGTACAAAACGATATCATAACCGCCATCGGTAAAAGACAGTACTGTGCAGCCGTCTTCATCGACCTGGCCAAGGCTTTCGACTCTGTCAATCACCGTCTTCTTATCGACAGACTCAACAGCCTCGCCTGGTTCACCAACTACTTCTCAGACAGAGTTCAGTGTGTCAAATCGGAAGGCTTGTTGTCCGGACCTCTGGCAGTCTCTATGGGGGTACCACAGGGTTCAATTCTCGGGCCGACTCTTTTCTCTGTATATGTCAACGATGTCGCTCTTGCTGCGGGTGATTCCCTGATCCACCTCTACGCAGACGACACCATTCTGTATACATCTGGCCCTTCTTTGGACACTGTGTTAACTAACCTCCAAACGAGCTTCAATGCCATACAACACTCCTTCCGTGGCCTCCAACTGCTCTTAAACGCTAGTAAAACCAAATGTATGCTTTTCAACCATTCGCTGCCCGCACCCACCCGCCCGTCTAGCATCACTACTCTGGACGGTTCTGACTTAGAATATGTGGACAACTACAAATACCTAGGTGACTGGCTAGACTGTAAACTCTCCTTCCAGATTCATATTAAACATGTCCAATCCAAAATTAAATCTAGAATCGGCTTCCAATTTCGCAACAATGCCCCCTTCTCTTCACTCACGACGCCAAACATACCCTCGTAAAACTGACTATCCTACCGATCCTCGACTTCGGCGATGTCATTTACAAAATAGCTTCCAATACTCTACTCAGCAAACTGGATGCAGTCTATCACAGTGCCATCCGTTTTGTCACCAAAGCCCCTTATACCACCCACCACTGTGGGTGGTATGCTCTAGTCGGCTGGCCCTCGCTACATATTCATCGCCAGACCCACTGGCTCCAGGTCATCTATAAGTCTATGCTAGGTAAAACTACACCTTATCTCAGCTCACTGGTCACGATAACAACACCCACCCGTAGCACGCGCTCCAGCAGGTATATCTCTGTCACGTTCTGACCATAGTTCTTTTGTGTTTTCGTTGTTTTAGTGTTGGTCAGGACGTGAGCTGAGTGGGCATTCTATGTTGTGTGTCTAGTTTTTCCGTTTCTATGTTTGGCCTGATATGGTTCTCAATCAGAGGCAGGTGTTAGTCATTGTCTCTGATTGGGAACCATATTTAGGTAGCCTGTTTTGTGTTGGGTTTTGTGGGTGGTTGTCTTCTGTCTTTGTGTCTATGCACCAGATAGGACTGTTTCGTTTTTTTCACAGTTTGTTGTTTTTGTATTTTGTAGTGTTCACGTTTTTTGTCGTTACTAAACATGATGAACACTAACCACGCTGCGCTTTGGTCCGATCCCTGCTACACCTCCTCTTCAGACGAAGAGGAGGAAATCTGCCGTTACAATCTCACTGGTCATCCCCAAAGCCAACACCTACTTTGGTCGCCTTTCCTTCCAGTTCTCTGCTGCCAATGACTGGAACGAATTGCAAAAATAGCTGAAGTTGGAGACTTAAGTTTCCCACACTAACTTTAAACATCAGCTATCTGAGCAGATAACCGATCGCTGCAGCTGTACATAGCCCATCTGTAAATAGCCCACCCAATCTACCTACCTCATCCCCATTGTCACAGCCGTTGTAAGAGGGAGACCAAGGTGCAGCGTGGTATGCGTACATTCTTCTTTATTTAAGAATGAACACTGAACAAACGAACAAAATAACAAAACGAACCGTGAAGCTAATATGAGTAGTGCAGGCAACTAAACATAGAACAAAAACCCACGAACACCAAAAGGAAAATGGCTACCTAAATATGATCCCCAATCAGAGACAACGATAAACAGCTGCCTCTGATTGGAAACCATATCAGGCCACCATAGACATACCAATACCTAGACCTACAAAAACCCTAGACTTACAAAAAACCCTAGACAATACAAAAACCAACGTACTCACCCTAGTCACACCCTGACCTAACCAAAATATAAAGAAAACAGATATCTCAGGTCAGGGCGTGACACGCATATTGTTTTTATTTACTTTTCTGCTCTTTTGCACACCAGTATTTCTACTTGCACATCATCTATGAACTTTACGGATACAATTTAGATTTTTTTGTCTTCCTGTTTTGACTGCGTTTGAGCCTGTAGATTACTGAAGAAAACGCGCGAACAAAACTGAGGTTTTTGGGTATAAAGAGACTTTATCGAACAAAATGAACATTTATTGAGTAAATGAATGTCTGCTGAGTGCAACCATATGAAGATCATCAAAGGTAATGGATTAATTTTATCTCTATTTCTAAATTGTGTAACTGTTCTATCTGGCTGGCTACTGTTTGTAATGATTTGTTCTCATAATTGTAAGGTATGCTTTCGCCGTAAAGCATGTTTTAAATCTGACACAGTGGTTGGATTCACAAGAAGTTAATCTTTAAACCTATGTAAAATATGTTTTGTTTTCTGAATTTTTATAATGAGTATTTCTGTATTTGAATTTGGCGCCCAGCAGTTTCACTGGCTGTTGAAGAGGTGGGACCCTACCGTCTCACGTGCCCAAGAGAGGTTAAATAACGTTTTTTTGATTTTTTAAATGCATTCGACACAGCACAAGCGACACAGTCACTTTTGAAAATCAAGCAAGAGAGAAAATGCAGACAGCATGGCTTCTTCAAACGAAACATCAAACCAGCCTTCCTAGTTTATCAAATCAAATTGTATTTGTCAAATGCCTTGAATACAACAGGTTAGACCTTATTGTGAAATGCTTACTGACAAGCCCTTAACCAACAATGAAGAGTTAAAAAAAAAGGTTACATCAAAATAAAATAAAGTTTAAAAAAAGTTACAATAACGAGGATATATACAGTGTACAGGTTAGTCAAGGTAATTGAGGTAGTTTGTACATGTAGGTAAGGGTAAAGTGACTATGCTGCAGCAGTGTAAAAAAGGGGGACAATGCAAATAGTCCGGGTAGCCATTTGATTAACTGTTTAGCAGTCTTTTGGCATGTGGGTAGAAGCTGTTAAGGAGCCTTTTGGTCCTAGACTTGGCGCTCCGGTACCGCTTGCCATGCGATAGCAGAGAGAACAGTCTATGACTTGGGTGGCTGGAGTCTTTGTAGTAGGCGTTGGCGTTGTCATGCCCTCTTCACGACTGTCTTAGTGTGTTTAGATTATGATAGTTTGATAGTGATGTGGACACCAAGGAACTTGAAGTTCTCGACCCGCTCCACTACAGCACTGTTAATGTGAATGGGGGTGTAATCGGCCCTCCTTTTCCTGTAGTCCACAATCAGCTCCTTTATCTTGCTCACTTTGAGGGAGAGGTTGTTGTTCTGGCACCACCCTGCCAGCTCTCTGACTTCCTCCCTATAGGCTGTCTCATCGATGTCGGCGATCAGGCCTACCACCGTTGTGTCATCGGCAAACTTGGTGTTGGAGTTGTGCAAGGCCACGCAGTCATGGGTGAACAGGGAGTACAGGAGGGGACTAAGCACGCACCCCTGAAGTGCCCCCGTGTTGAGGATCAGCGTGGCAGATGTGTTGTTGCTAGTGATGTACCGATACGACATTTTTGGCCGACGCCGATATCTGATATTTTCCTTGCCCCAAAACAAACCTGATACTGATAACCGATATTATGCACTAGAATGCCTTTTAAGCATTCTAGTACAGTTAAATAGTTAACACATACACATGGACGAAGTGGTCAAAGGCACTGCATCTCAGTGCAAGAGGCGTCACAAGAGGCAGTGTCTGGTTCGAATCCAGGCTGTATCACATCCGGCTGTAATTGGGAGTCCCATAGGGCGGCGCACAATTGGCCCAGTGTCGTCAGGGCCGTCATTGTAAATAAGAATTTGTTCTTAACTGACTTGCCTAGTTAAATAAAGTTTAAATAAATAAATACCTCCACTCCTGCACCATGTTGACAAAAATGTCTTCAGAAGCAAATTATGGTAATATGAGGGCCAGACCACCTAAACTACTAAGCAAAAGGTGTTGCGAAGCAGTGCAAGGAAGTTTGCATTGTAACATTGTCGTTATTCTACTAAATTTGAATGATTTTTGACTGACAATGACATGAACATACAGGTTAAAGAAGAATTTTTAAACCTTGAGAAAATTGTGACATGGATTTTGCAAGACAAAATATTCAAGTGCCTTTGAACAGGGTATGGTAATTGTGTCAAGAACTGAATGCTCCACCACCCACAGTGTGACCCCCTTGATGTTACATGCTCTACTCACTTTGTGCATGGTGCGCTGCTTGGTCTCAGGACTGTCCCCTTTAGACGAGGACGACTGCTGTCTCAGACGGTTGCCGCCACTGGGCCCCCAGTCGGGGGATGATGACATCATGCTGCCACTGGAGGGCCGCGGCCCGGGGTAGGCTGTCTGGAGCATGTTGGGCGGTGTCCTGCCCCTGGTGACGGGCGGAGGGGGCTGGTCTATCCTGCGCTGGGGGCCGGCGCTGTTCTGCCGCGGCACGTTGGGCTGGTGCTCCCCGAGGGACAGCTGGCGGCGGGTGGTGAACTCACTGCTACTGCCTCCTCCACTACTGACCGCCACCCCCTGGGTGAGGAAGACCCCCGGATGCTTGGGGGTGTCCTCTGTGTTGTTGCCCTGAGAGCTGACGGAGCTGTGGCCATCGGAGCCCGAGTCGGCCAGGGGACCCCGTGGGGACACGCTCATGGTCATCCCCGTGGCCATCTGGTAAACAGGGTTCTGGAAGGAGAGCGGGGCCAGGAGCTGGGTGGGCCTCCCTGGGGTGCTGCTCTCTGTGCTGGGGGTGGTGGGGGTCTGGCCCGTCCTCCTTAGAGTGGGCCCGGGGCCGGGGCCGGGGGTGGGGATGATGCCCTGCGGGGTGCGGGCGGCCCAACCCCCAGGCCCAGGGGTGACGGGGGACTGGCTGTCGTTGAAGAGCATGTCGCTGGGGGAGCCAGGGCCGGGGCCAGGGGTACTCTCCACGCTGCGGCTGTCCTGCAGGTCCACCATGGACAGACTCTTGCTGCTGTTGGGGAGCTGCACCTCAGCCTCGTTGGCCTCCGAGTAGCTGGAGCTTCTGGCTGGAGACTGCTGGATGCCAGAGTTCCTCGTCACAAAGAATATATCCTTGTTCTCTGGGGTTGGCGACGGCAGCCTCGTAAAATCCACCAACCTGCACCAAGACAACGGCATCAAATGAGAGAAATGTTGTTTTAGACCAGAGACACTGTAAAGATAATATCCTTGTGGTTTTCAAAGTACTGTTAAAAAACGTATGAATTGTAAAATCAACATCTATTAAAAGGCCCAGTGCAGTCAAAATTCTGCTTTCCAGTGTTTTATATCATACGTGACTCATTTCAGGAAGCTAAGCATATGTCGCGCTCCACTACTTCACAGGAGAGGCATTTGAACGTAAACATTTCAAAAAATCGAAATGCGTTTTTTTGCACGTTCTGGAACGTGCACTTTCATGTACTTTAATAACACCATCTGTGCCATCTGTAAATATGAATACAATTGTTAAATTACGAGCCTAGTCAGTTTATTTTCTATTTAACCTTTATTTAACTTGGCAAGTCAGTTAAGAACAAATTCTTATTTACAATGACGGCCTACCCCGGCCAAACCCGGACGATACTGGGCCAATTGTGCGCCGCCCTATGGGACTTCCAATCCCAGACGGTTGTGATACAGCCTGGAATCAAACCAGGGTCTGTAGTGACGCCTCTAGCACTGAGATGCAGTGCCTTAGACCGCTGTGCCAGACAGGAACCTTCCCACTAGCCATGATTGGCTGAGATAATGGATAGGCTGGACATGCCGAGAGATGAGTTCGGATTGGTCTGCCATGTAGCTTCTGTCTATAACAGGGGTGGGCAATTCCAGTCCTTGAGGGCCTGATTGGTGTCACAGTTTTGCCCCAGCTAACACACCTGACTCCAATAATCACCTAATCATGATCTTCAGTTTAGAATGCAATTTGATTAATCATCTCTGTTTGCTAGGGATGGAAAAAAAGTGTGACACCAATCAGGTGCTCGGGGACTAGAGTTGTCCACCCCCTATAACATGAGCTGCACAGTATGTGGCGGTAATCCTTTCTAATGTGGCTTTTTTGAAAGATATCATGAAGAACTGCAAAAAACACCTGTCTCCGGATTACATCCTCAAACTAAGTGCAACCATGGCATCTGAGAAAGAGAGGGAGAAGCATTCATCCATGCTACATTTTCAGATATTATACGTTTCAAATTTTTTCAGAAAGTAATTTTCATTGCAAGTTAAAGCATACTGTTAGCTAGATAGCTAATGTTAGCTCGCTAGCTAGATAATATTATTCGTATCTCAGAGCCATTTGCATTGCTAGTTAGAGCCTGATGTTAGCTAGCTAGCTAACATTGAACCCAGTTGGTTAGCTTTAGCTACCTGTATATTCATGCAGGGTAACGTTATGAGGTAATAACGTTATGAGCTAGCTACATGTCACACTCACAACCGTAAGCTAACTTAACGTTAGCTAGCTAGATAAAAAACTAGAACTAAAACATTGTTTAGAAAGTTGCTTTTAGTTGCCTGGTTCGCCAGATTGACATATACCAGTTATGCTATTTTGAACTACCAGGCTGCCGATGTCTATGCAGCCAGTTTTTGAGTTTATACTTTTTCATAAGGACAAGTTTGATGTCAGATGATAATAGAATGTTCATGATGTCACTACGACAACTGTATACAGACATGTTGATAGACGTAGTATAAACACCAGCCTTTATTCTTGAAATCTTTGGTTGTTTAGCACACTACCGTACTAACCATACTGTTTAGAATATGGCCTCCTTAGAGATGGTTGGGCTAAGGCTTAAGAGGGTGTGAACTATGCTGAATGGGTGTAGACAAAGAAGAGCTCTCCAATAGGTGTACAAAAATATTCAAGGGACATTTTCTCAAAAGTGGGGTTACAAGTTTATTAATTTTCAAAGCAGAATTACTTTCCCATTATTCCTCCATGTTCTAGCTCTGAGTCTGCTTTTATCTAATGTAAAAAACACAATTTCTAAATTTGCTACATGAGACCAAATCGAGCCGGCCGGTCACATATGTACAACAGCTTATGAAACTGACACTGTAAAAGTGTTACAATTTGTATCATGGGCGGGAGTTGTCTATCCATTGTGATATCACCATTAAATTCATTAATAGACTAATAACAAAGAATGTTCCAAACCACTCTGCCAATAACAGCTAGTTTTCGGTTTCCCTTCCCACTACCAGACAGTTCACGCAAAATTCTTGCTTGAGAAAGAGTTTTTTGCCCATTTGAATGGAAAAGTTTTACAGTAAGGTATTTAATTGTTACCCAGAAATGACTTGATAGCAATATAAGAATTACTGCATTTGGCCTTTAAGTTAAATGTTGAAATGCTGATCATGTAAACTCCTACATAGATTTCCAGATCTCTACAGATAGTGTTATTTATGCTTCGTATGACACACAATCTCATTAGAATTCTGTGGTCCCCTTACCCAGAGAGCTCGCTGTCCACGACTATCTTGTGAAGAGGTAGGCCGGTAGAGAGGCTGCAGCTTGCCAATGGGAGGGGGAGGGGAGGAGAGCCCATGCCATCTGTGGGGGTGGACACCTGGACCCCAGATGGGTTGGTCAGAGCGGAGTTCACATCCCGCAGTATACGGGCCAGGGGACCCAGCTTAGAGGCTGTGCTCTGCAGGAGACAACATAATAATGTACACTGATATCTCCCATGCATATGTCTCATGCAATTCCTATGAACTAATTATTTTGTAACATGTCATTTTCACATATAAAATCGGTATGTCCACTTTTGTCAAGCCCATAGAAAAGGACTAGTATCCGGTAGCTGGTTCACTGAAAGTAGCGCATAGTGAGAGTGTGACATTGGAGAGTAAATCCCAGTAGTGTGGCGTAATCCTTGTACCTGATCCAGCTGAGAGACGTCCTCGGCCAGCAGGGAGTGCAGGGATGAGAGCTCGCGGCCCAGGTCGATGTAACCCTCGAACCCTGCCGTGTTGGAGATGGTCTCTGGGTTGGAGATCTCCAGCAGGAAGCGCTGCATGTTGGTCCATTCGTGCTCCAGGAAGTGGTTCATAAAGGACATGTACTCCTCCTTGTTACCAAACCTGGACAGATAAAGAAACAAAAACAGAAGGAATGATGCGGTTTTCAACAGACAAACATACACATATACCAACATGCATATTTTATCCCGTGTGGCTCAGTTGGTAGAGCATGGCACTTGCAACGCCAGGGTTGTGGGTTCATTCCGCACGGGGGGACCAGGATGAATATGTATGAACTTTCCAATTTGTAAGTCGCTCTGGATAAGAGCGTCTGCTAAATGACTTAAATGTAAATGTTTATGGATGTGCACTAGTGGTGTGCGGGTCACCCGCAATTGCTAATAACCCATCTGCAACCGCTCAATTAAACTCAGCAAAAATAGAAAAGTCAATTTTTCAGGACCCTGTCTTTTAAAGATAATTCGTAAAAAAACAAATAACTTCACAGATCTTCATTGTAAAGGGTTTAAACACTGTTTCCCATGCTTGTTCAATGAACCATAAACAATTAATGAACATGCCCCTGTGGAACGGTTGTTAAGACACTAACAGCTTACAGACGGTAGGCAATTAAGGTCACAGTTATGACAACTTAGGACACTAAAGAGGCCTTTCTACTGAATCTGAAAAGCACCAAAAGAAAGATGCCCAAGGTCCCTGCTCATCCGCGTGAATGTGCCTTAGGCATGCTGCAAGGAGGCATGAGGACTGCAGATGTGGCCATGGCAATAAATTGTAATGTCCGTACTGTGAGACGCCTAAGACAGCGCTACAGAGAGACAGGAAGGACAGCTGATTGTCCTCGCAGTGGAAGACCACGTGTAACAACACCTGCACAGGATCGGTACATCTGAACATCGGTACATCCGAACATCACACCTGCGGGACAGGTACAGGATGGCAACAACAACTGCCCGAGTTACACCAGGAACGCACAATCCCTCCATCAGTGCTCAGACTGTCCGCAATAGGCTGAGAGAGGCTGGACTGGGGGCTTGTAGGCCTGTTGTAAGGCAGGTCCTCAGACATCACCGGCAACAACGTTGCCTATGGGCACAAATCCACCGTCGCTGGACAAGACAGGACTGGCAAAAAGTGCTCTTCACTGACGAGTCGCGGTTTTGTCTCACCAGGGAGGGGTGATGGTCGGATTCGCGTTTATCGTCGAAGGAATGAGCTTTACACCAAGGCCTGTACTCTGGAGCAGGATCGATTTGGAGGTGGAGGGTCCGTCATGGTCTGGGGCGGTGTGTCACAGCATCATCGGACTGAGCTTGTTGTCATTGCAGGCAATCTCAACGCTGTGCATTACAGGGAAGACATCCTTCTCCCTCATGTGGTACCCTTCCTGCAGGCTCATCCTGACATGACCCTCCAGCACGAGAATGCCACCAGCCATACTGCTCGTTCTGTGCGTGATTTCCTGCAAGACAGGAATGTCAGTGTTCTGCCATGGCCAGCAAAGAGCCCCGATCTCAATCCCATTGAGCACGTCTGGGACCTGTTGGATCGGAGGGTGAGGGCTAGGGCCATTCCCCCCAGAAATGTCCTGGAACTTGCAGGTGCCTTGGTGGAAGAGTGGGGTAACATCTCACAGCAAGAACCGGCAAATCTGGTGCAGTCCATGAGGAGGAGATGCACTGCAGTACTTAATGCAGCTGGTGGCCACACCAGATACTGACTGTTACTTTTGATTTTGACCCACCCTTTGTTCAGGGACACATTATTCCATTTATGTTAGTCACATGTCTGTGGAACTTGTTCAGTTTATGTCTCAGTTGTTGAATCTTGTTATGTTCATACAAATATTTACACATGTTAAGTTTGCTGAAAATAAATGCAGTTGACAGTGAGAGGACATTTCTTTTTTTGCTGAGTTTCTATGTGATAAAGTGAAAATATGAGGCCCCTAACAAGCTAATATAGAAAATGCACTATAGGCTACCGTCGGAGACGGCAAAACTATTTTTTGACAGGGGGTGCAGGATTTTTTTGTGCCTGATTTAGATACGTGTCTGCTTATAATTTCTGCTTATAATTTTTTAGTCAACTTGTCTATAATTAGATACAAGCAGCATTTCCTCTGTCAGAGAATCTGCTCTTCTGTAATATTATTAAAGCTATGTGAAAGGTTATAGACCTACAGTCAGTCCAGATTTCAGTTTGCATTTCACCCTTCTGAACAGTAGGCTTCAGTTCCCTTGACGTGCCATAGGCCTACTTGAAGTCCCCGACTTGGCGCGATCAAATTTGTATAGCGCCTCACAATCATCACACCAAATATTTCCCATACATTACTTTTCTGGCCCTCCCTTCTCTTTATTTTCAACTCTCCATTCACAGCTTTTCTCTTATTGAATTAAACTCTGACATTGACCTTTTTGCCTCCCTGGATCGAGAATAACTTTTTCTGCCCATTCCCAAAAGCATTTGGTTACTGCCGTGTAGGCTCTTTGGAGAGCGTACAGTTAGGCCCTAAGGTTTAGGCTTACTCACTAATGCCAGATAGCATTAAAATTATGAAAGAAAAACATTAATGTAGCCTATAGATATAAATGGCACAAGAATGATACATTAATGCATTTTTTAAGGTATTGTTTTCTCTTTATTCAACCTGCCCGCCACCCACCCGCTCTTCACCCACACAATATTTAAACGAGCCTGCCCTGCAGACATAACCGCGGGGACTGTGGGTTATAAGTCAACCCGTGCATCACTAACACACTAGTACACACACCCACTGTCACGTTCCTGACCTGTTTTCCTTTGTCTTGTATTTATTTTAGTTGGTCAGGGCGTGAGTTGGGTGGGTTGGTCTATGGTTGATTTTCTATGTTGGGATTTGGTGTTCGGCCTGGTATGATTCTCAATCAGAGACAGCTGTCAATCGTTGTCCCTGATTGAGAATCATACTTAGGCAGCCTGGGTTTCACTTGTGTTTTGTGGGTGTTTGTTCCTGTGACTGTGTTTGGGCCACACAGGACTGTTTCGGGTTTGTCACGTTTGTTGGTTTTGTATTTTGAAGTGTTTTGTTGATTTTTCATTAAAATATGAACACTAACTACTCTGCATCTTGGTCCGATCCATGCTCCTCCTCGTCTGAGGAGGAGAACGACTACGACGGCCGTTACACCCACACTTACTTGGTGAAGTTGGCGAGGTTCTGCGTGACCTTGGCGATGAGCGTGAGGGTGCGAGCGGTGCGGTCGTCGGGATACTCCTGCATCAGGTTGAAAAGTGACGGGGACATAACGGCTGGACACAGGAAGCGCAGGAACAGAGAGGCACTGATCAGACGCTCGCTGATGTCCGGCCGGCCCCGACTGCTGCACTGCTGCCTCCACGAGGCGAACACCTCCTTCAGTTCCCGCGGAAAAACACTGCATGGAAACATTGACAGGTACATTCATTTTTTACGTAATTTGCACAATTCAAGCTTTCATTAGATGATGGTGAAAGCTCGGTAATAGAATATGAGGGCTAATGCTAGCTACTTCTATTGGCAGAGAGGGGGAGGGATGTGTGTTTATTTACCGGTAGGAGTCGATGATCTTGCAGAAGGCCAGCTCACAGCACATCTTCAGGTTGCTCTGGTTCTCAGGGAGGTCTCCTGAGGAACACTTCCCTGGGTCCACCTCGCAGTTCTCGTCTGACTCGTACAGGGCTTTGATGAACTCTCCTGGGAGAGGGCGGGAGATCAGCACATAGGCCTGTTGTCACTACTCTGACTAGGACCACAATCTCCATTACAGTACATATAGGCCTACAGTTATGAAGTGATTTTAGAGGCAAAATAAATTCAATTCAGATTCAATTTTTTTTGGCACTAAAATCGTATAGTTCTGCTAGTTGGCACACGCTAATGTCATGCACACTGATAGAAAACCCACTTATTGTACTAGGTAAGGAAACTGATACTGTTATTTGCTATGACTGTTTATGGACTATTGGATTATTATAATGTGGTGTGTTAAATATCCTGCATGACAAAACATGGTAAAAAAACAACACCGTTCCCTTTGTTGAATATGAGTCCACGGACATCAGATGACAGATTCAAATCTCTACCCCGCAGCTAGATTGATGAATCATTTTCTCACTGATTGTCTTTCACCAAAGTTTTACATCGCTAGACAGCTAGCGAAAGAGCCCCGAGTTCTGACATTATTATTTTATTCCCTTTTCATTATCTTTGGTGACATACTTTTAAGAGGGCCAGTCAACCATCAAGGACAGACCAACGTTCTGAATCATTCAACATGGCTTCAAACAAAGCAGTGGTGAAAAGTACTTAAGTAAATATACTTTAAAGTACTAAAGTAGTTTTTTGGGGTATCTGTACTTTACTACAGACTTTTACTTTTACTTCACTACATTCCTAAAGAAAATAATGTACTTTTTACATTTCCCCTGAAACCCAAAAGTACTCATTACATTTTGAATGCTTAGCAGGACAAAAAAAAGTCAAATTCACACACTTATCAAGAGAACAACCCTGGTCATCTCTCCTGCCTCTGATCTGGCGGACTCACTAAACACAAATGCTTCATTTGTAAATGATGTCTGTGTTGTAGGCTATCCATAAATTTAAACAACAAGAAAATTGTGCCGTCTGGTTTAAAATAATATACTTATAATACTTAAGTATATTTTAGCAATTACATTTACTTTTGATACTTAAGTGTATTTAAAACGAAATACTTGTAGACTTTTTTGCTGGGTGACTTTCACATTTGCTTGAGTCGTTTTCTATTAAGGTATCTTTACTTTTACTGGATACTTTTTCCACCACTGAAACAGTCACTTTCCAGAAAAACAATGAATAATTGATCTGAATAGTCACTTAAAAATGTACTGTGTGTGGAGAGCACAGGGAGTTTTTCTGAAGGCCAGATACTAGCCAGAAGTATGATACTTAATGAACAACACACAGGCCTATTCCATGTGTTCATGGCTCCTCTTCTATCTTAAAATACTTTTGCTCTCTGCTGTAATAGTAGCACTGTCCCCTTTAGCGTGTCTGGATGTCACCTACCTAGTGCGTCCTGCAGGTACTTCTGCCCCACCAGTTTAAGGTACTCTTCAATGGCTTTGGTGGCCAGTGTGTTCTCCCTGAAGATCAGGTGCTCGTTCTCCCCACAGCGATCCACTTCTGACATCATCAGGTCAGTCAGGAAGTCCTGAAAGCAAAATAGAACTATGAGGCCTTGTTCCAATACTTTGAAAATAAATCTCCCCCTTCCTTCCTTCCTTGTAGTGATCTCACCCCATTGGCTAGGTAGGCTAACAGCAAGGTTTCCACAACATACTGTAGCTTTCACCAATCCTATCATGTCACAATAATTCCCAGAAGGGAGCATGCCTTTTTTAAGTATTGGAAGGTGTCCCCTCACCCCATATTCACCGCCAAGAACATACAAATACAACTGATAATAAGGTGAGTGAATGGGCACCGTGTGGGAAAAAACTGGTCAACATCGTTTCCACATAATTTCAACCCAAAAAATATATGTGGTGATGTTGAATCAACATGGAAAACTGATTGGATTTGAAAAAAGTCACCAACGTAAGGGGATTTCATATTTTCTTTCACCAAACTTTTAACCTAAATCCAATGATGTTCTGTTGAATTCACGTTAGTTGACAACTCAACCAAATGTAAATCAAAACTAGACGTTGAACTGATGTCTGTGCCCAGTGGGCAGGCAGAGGCTGATCAGAGCTGCATCGTGGAACAAGGCAATCAGCCTGGTTCTGGGAACAGATCTAGATAGTGTGTATTGCAAGCAAATGAGCCTATCAATGTGATCTGAAATGCAGCGCGTGAACACTCTCTACATAAATAAATAAGTGTACTGCTGCACAGCCTAAGCCTGATTGATACTGAGAGCAGTGAGTTTGGACAGAGAGAGAAAGAGAAAGAGAGAGAAAGAGAGAGACAGGCAGCTCAGACAAGTGACTCTTCCTCTCTTATCGATTCTGTGCTAATGGATCAAGTGGTTAGCCCCTCCTTTCCTTCCCCCCCTCCCACACATATAGTCCTTCTCAGGCTGTGTCCTTCTTAACCAGTCACACTCCCTCTTTATGAGCTCCTGTAATCTGCTCTGGTTGACTGCAGTCATATCTATGGGAGGCCTGGTGGTAGGCTAGCTAGCCTATGCTATGCATGCTAATGGGGCGTCAAAGGGAACATGCTATCATAATCCCAAAGACTGTACCAGAGAGAGAGGTAGACATTTCAGCTACTGTAAGCACAGTATCTACTGTATCAGCCAAATGTAGGCTAAATACCTAAATGCTCCTCGTCAATGTAACTGGTATCTCCCATGTTGACAATCCGTGGACCTTGTACCAGATCATCCAACCATTAAACTATGATATCTGGATGGTGCAGAGGATTATGAATGTACAAGGTGCCGTGTATCCTGACAGACACTAACACAGTCACTCACAGCACACAGTCACTGACAGCACACAGACAGCACACAGTCACTGACAGCACACAGTCACTCACTGCACATCAGCCACACACACGACTAAGCTATACCCGTCTCACACTACTTTACAAGCATTTCGCTACACTCATAATAACATCTGCTAACCATGTGTATGTGACCAATAAAAATGTGATTTGATTTGAGCCGGCCCGGTTACGCATCCACCATAGTTGTTGGGCCCATGCTGGGAAAGGGCAATGTGAAAAGGAAATGTTCCAGGTCAGCAAAGTACAGTTTGGCTCAGCACAATACTAGTGTGAAAAGCATTTTACTGTCCCACTCCCTACTGCTAACCCCAGACAGGCCTGGAGAACGGCTAGAGAAGTCTTTAACATGCACTGACTGCACATACTAACACTATGCCAGGTGGGTAACACACTAACACGCTATGCCAGGTGGGTAACACACTTACTAACACGCTATGGCAGGTGGATAACATGCTATGCCAGGTGGGTAACACACTAACACTATGCCAGGTGGGTAACACACTTACTAACACGCTATGGCAGGTGGGTAACATGCTATGCCAGGTGGGTAACACACTAACTAACACGCTATGGCAGGTGGGTAACACACTTACTACTACGCTATGCCAGGTGGGTAACACGCTATGCCAGGTGGGTAACACACTAACTAACACACTATGCCAGGTGGGTAACACACTAGCTAACACGCTATGCCAGGTGGGTAACACGCTATGCCAGGTGGGTAACACACTAACTAACACGCTATGCCAGGTGGGTAACACACTAACTAACACGCTATGCCAGGTGGGTAACACACTAGCTAACACGCTATGCCAGGTGGGTAACACGCTATGCCAGGTGGGTAACACACTAACTAACACGCTATGCCAGGTGGGTAACACACTTACTAACACGCTATGCCAGGTGGGTAACACACTAACAAGCTCTTATGCTGTTTGTCTTTTTGAAGTTGTAGCCAATAGCATTTTAAAATGAAATAGCATTTAAGAGAGCCTCTAGACTAGGAGGAACCTAAGTGAAAGCGTAGCGCCACGGATCCGTATCTATCCATCTATTGGATTAGGGCTAAACAGGGAAATTAAATGAGGAGGGGGTGTAAGCCACCACAGGGCAGTGGATAGATGCATAATGAGGCAAAGCTCCACTTGTTTCTCATAGCAGAACGTAGGCCAACGTAAGAAAGGCTGTTTAATGAAGCTCCATCGCTCTGTTGCTGTTCTAGCAAAGACTAGTAGGCGTAAGCTTCTGTGGGGCATCGGCATTATTACAGTGGTGTTACATAGCAGCAGAAAAGTTTGAGGGACAAAATCTAAAGAGAAGTTTCTGTGCTGAAACAGCGCTCCGCAATAACAAGTGCTGACCTTGTGCACATGAACACACACACACACACACACACACACACACACACACACACACACACACACACACACACACACACACACACACACACACACACACACACACACGTTGGCGTTCAGTCTCACTGCATGGTTTTACAGCAGGAGCTGTAGAGTGGATGGAGCGGATCAGGAATTAACGAGGACGACTAGGCTAATTACCACAGGGGGCTGACACTGCTTTCCTTCCTGGGACTGGTGTGAGAGAAGACAGCACAGTGGCCGTGTACCAGATCACAACCTCATTCATATGAGATATAGCCTTGATTTCAACTAGATAGATCACGTTCATGTAGCTCCTGAGATGTGAAACACTTCTCCAGTGAGATCTGATTATCTGCGCAGTTTGCAATAAAGACGGAATCTTAACATGACCTATATTGGTGGACATATTTAAAAGAGATCTTAAAACACATTATTAGCTTTGCTTTTCCTTAGGGTGCTTTTTAGTTGTTCAATTTGTCATTCTTTAGTTTTTTTATCTCAAGTTTCTTGTGTAGTAAATATTTCAGCCTTTATTTTCATTGTTTTTTATTTGTTGCAATGTCTGAAATGTGCTGTATAAAGAAAGCTTGATTTGATTTGATCTCTGTAGTAGGGAAGATTTTCTTGTGTGGAGTTCAGCTACATTTTTAAATTCCATACAGCTCAATGTTACTGTTGGTTCAAAAACACCAAACAACAATCCCTCAATGGCATGTATTGATTACCTGGACTAAAGAAGGACTGTTTACAACATAGCCTAACGTATGGCAAGTGGTGAAAAAAAGGGACTGAATTAAAATTATCTAGGCCTATGTTTCAAATGTAACATTTTGACCACAGCCCATTGTCCTAAATTGGAGGTATTAGCAGCAGTTAGTGTACACAAGTCCCCTTTCAGCTAGTCCTCATTAGAAAGTGCTGATACAATATAGTATTGTCATCACAGTCCCCCAACCACCCCACTCTAAGCAGGGGTGGTACCCATTATCTTTCCACAGCAGGCTGGGTCGTGTTCATTAGGGAACACTAGAAAACTAGAAAATTTTGCAACGGAAAACGAAAAGTCCCAGTAGTACATCCCTGTTTCAGTTCACTTTCTTCTGTTTGACTCCTAATAAACACGACCCTCTCCCAACCCAAACAGGAAGCATTCACATTCTTCTAGGTCTAGGAGACTGCTTATAGTAAGCAAGTGGGAGGATTCCCAAAGACTAGAAATATGAGGCTAACTTGACTTTTAAACCCCAATCCTAGACGGAGACAAGATAACCTTATCTGGACTCCTTTTCAAACCCCAGACCCCTATACTATCTTGCCTAATCTTTTGCAGCTTTTGTGTGCAATATGCAGCTGAGATGTTGACTTATCTGAGACAATGGTATCACTGACTGTGACCAATCAAAACCCTCACAGTTGTAATGATTACAACAGGAGAGCTTTGCCTTTACCATCAATTCGATCTGGGTCGTGTTTATATTTGATATTCGGCAATATTACTATGTTGGACTATCATTTGAAAATGGAAATGCAGAGAACACAACACACTATCGTTTGAGTGTAGGACAGCCTCTGTGGAGAGTAAGAGGCCTTACCTTAGCCTTGCCGGTGCTCTGTAGGATGTGAACCAGGGCACTGGCCATCTCCTCCTTGTTCTTCACACTGAGGCCAGGCTCCAGGATGGAGCACAGCAGCATGTAGTTATTGGTGATGTACTCTGCAAACTCCTTATATGACTCCATGGGCAGGATACTCATGCTCTGGTACCGCGACTTGAGCCGAATCATAGGTCCGGGAGTTTTCCCTTTGTTCGGGTTGGGCGTGCTCACAGAATACCACTTCTCCACAAACTGGCGTCCCGTGACGGCACCGACGGGAATGTTGACCAGGCCCACATAGTTGTTCTTGTCCTTCTTTTTCTTTTTGTCCGACTCCTTGTACAGGTGGACAGTGACACTTTTGACGGAAGGTAAGTTGTTGAACTCAAAGTGCTCTCCCCAGAATACATTGTCCATTTTGAGTTTGCAGGTAGTCCGTGCGTAAAGCGTGTCGTCCAGACACAACTCACAGAAATACCTTTTCTTGGCTGGAAGGTCCTTGGCTTCAATAATCCACAATTTTAGAAGGTTCTCCACACGCCGACTGTTGTCCTGTGAAAAACATCAAACATGTGAGACTTTTCCTGGGTACTTGACATTTATTCTATTATACTGTTATTATTTTCTTCCACAGAGGGCCATATACGCTATATAGCATTTGGTTTACTTTGTTAGGATGTACAGCTCTCCTTAAGTTTTCCATCCATTTGTCCCTCTCGGCAGATGACCGACACGAAAAGCATTTGGTTCCAGTGGAAGTGGTTACCTGTGAAAGTATGGCAGATGATTAAGCCCTTTAGGTTATGAATCATGAAAAACACCCATATGATGGCCTGTGTGTATCAATCTTTTTTATTTTTTATGAACCTTTATTTGACTAGGCAGGTCAGTTAAGAACTAATTCTATTCACAATGATGGCCTACATACCCAATCTAAAGCAGGGTTGGGTATCACACACACACACACACACACACACACACACACAGTCACGTTCTGACCTTAGTTTCTTATTTATGTCTTTGTGTTAGGTTGGTCAGGGTGTGAGTTGGGGTGCGCAGTCTATGTTCTTTTTTCTAGGTTGTTTGTTTTCTATGTGTTTGGCCTGGTGTGGTTCCCAATCAGAGACAGCTGTTTATCGTTGTCTCTGATTGGGAGCCATATTTAGGTAGCCTGTTTTCCATTGTGTGGTGTGGGTGGTTGTTTCCGTTTCAGTGTTTTTACCATTCGGGACTGTTTCGGTTTTCATTTTGATTCTCTTGTTCTTTTTGTATTTTGTATTCCTTCTATTAAAAGATATTATGGATACGTACCACGCTGCACATTGGTCCGATATTTCCTACTCCTCCCCAGACGAAGAGGACGAAAGCCGTTACAGAACCACCCACCAGAAAAGGACCCTGGGCACAGCCGGGGGAGTATCGCCGTCCGAAAGAGGAGCTGGAGGCAGCTAGAGCGGAGAGGCGCCACTACGAGGAATTGGCGCGAGGTAACGGGCACGAGAGGCAGCCCCAGAAATCTTTTTCTGGGGGGGCACACGGGGGGGGGGCACACGGGTATATTGGCACACGGGTATATTGGCGGACTCAGGTAGGACTCAGGTAGGAGACCTGAGCCAACTCCCCGTGCTTACCGTGGCGAGAGAGTGACTGGGCAGGCACCGTGTTATGCGGGGGAGCGCACGATGTCCCCAGTGCGCACGCATAGCCCGGTGCGTTACATCGCAGCTCCTCGAATCGGCCGGGCTAGAGTGGGCATCGAGCCAGGAGGGATGATGCCGGCTCAGCGCATCTGGTCTCCAGTGCGTCTCCTCGGCCCGGGGTATATTGCACCAGCCCTACGCACGGTGTCTCCAGTTCGCCAGCACAGCCCAGTGCGGCCTGTTCCAACTCCCCGCACTTGCTGGGCTACAGGGGGAATCCAGCCAGAACGAGTGGTGCTAGCTCTACGCTCGAGACCGCCAGTGCGCCTCCACGGTCCAGTGCATCCGGTGCCTCGGCCAAGGACAAGGCCTCCTGCATGGCTCCCCAGCCTCGTGAGTTCTGAAGCCTCCAGTGATAATCCATGGCAAGAAGCCTCCAGTGATAATCCATGGCACGAAGCCTCCAGTGATGATCCATGGCACGAAGCCTCCAGTGATGATCCATGGCACGAAGCCTCCAGTGGTGATCCATGGCAAGAAGCCTCCAGTGATGATCCATGGCACGAAGCCTCCAGTGATGATCCATGGCACGAAGCCTCCAGTGAGGATCCATGGCACGAGGCCTCCAACAAAGGACGTCAGTCCGGAGCCTCCAGCGACGCCCTCTAGTCCGGAGCCTCCAGCGACGCCCTCTAGTCCGGAGCCTCCAGCGACGCCCTCTAGTCCGGAGCCTCCAGCGACGCCCTCTAGTCCGGAGCAGCCAGCGACGCCCTCCAGTCCGGAGCAGCCAAAGTCGTCCGTCAGTCAGGAGCTGCCGGAGTCGTCCGTCAGTCAGGAGCTGCCGGAACCGTCCATCAGTCAGGAGCTGCCGGAGCCGCCTGTCACTCCGGCGCTGCCGGAGCCGCCCTTCACTCTGGTGCTGCCGGAGTCTACCGCCTGTCCGGCGCTGCCGGAGTCTCCCATCTATTCGGGGCCCGTTGCAAGGGTCCCCAGTCCAAGGTCGGTGGCGAAGGTCGCCGCTCCAAAGGCGACACCTAAGCGGGCAAAGACTATGGTGGAGTGGGGTCCACGTCCCGCGCCGCCACCGCGGACAGACGCCCACCCAGACCCTCCCCTATAGGTTCAGGTTTTGCGGCCGGAGTCTGCACCTTTGGGGGGGGGGGGTGGTACTGTCACGTTCTGACCTTAGTATCTTTTTTATGTCTTTGTGTTAGGTTGGTCAGGGTGTGAGTTGGGGTGGGCAGTCTATGTTCTTTTTTCTAGGTTGTTTGTTTTCTATGTGTTTGGCCTGGTGTGGTTCCCAATCAGAGGCAGCTGTTTATCGTTGTCTCTGATTGGGAGCCATATTTAGGTAACCTGTTTTCCATTGTGTGTTGTGGGTGGTTGTTTCCGTTTCAGTGTTTTTACCATTCGGGACTGTTTCGGTTTTCATTTTGATTCTCTTGTTCTTTTTGTATTTTGTATTCACTCTATTAAAAGATATTATGGATACGTACCACGCTGCACATTGGTCCGATATTTCCTACTCCTCCTCAGACGAAGAGGACGAAAGCCGTTACACACACACACACACACACACAGACACAGACACACACACACACTCCAGCTGAGCCAGACCCTGTGGGTCTGCACAGTGCACACTGATACCGGACTAAACAAAGCCTGGACAGCCATTGAAATCCTCTTGCACTTGATCATGAGAGAAATGCTTATTTTTTTTTTTTGGCTGACCCCGTCAGACGTCCTCTCGGTCACAGAGCCATGGTCTGTCCAGCTGGCAGCATGCTTAGCATAATAGGCAGTAAATCCTTGTGAATGGGGACCCCTCGGAGCTCACCTCTCAGAGCAGATCCACAGAGAGCAGGAGCATGGAGATGCCAACAGATGGGTCAGACAGACACACAGGCCCCTACCAGGCAGGAAGCGGAGGGGCGGGGAGACCCTCCTCCCTAACAAATGCCCAGCCACACACTCACACTACCCAAAGGCACTGGCTGCTTGACAGAAAGTCAGAGACCTGCAGGTTTTCAGACATATGTAATGGCGACGAAATGAAGAGTATATTAAACACAATGCATTATGTACAGAGGTTCAGGATCCTAAGAAATACTATTAAAATGAGTCAGCAGTCAGCGAGCCTTGAGCTGCGACAGTCATGACAGGCAGTGGTGGTGGTGGGGGGTGGGCTCACCTCGAAGCAGTAGTCCTGGCCCAGGATGCTGCCGTGCACCGGTTTGATCAACACCTCGTCCTCCATGCTGAGATCTAAAGCTTCTACTGCACTGCTGGGGCTGAGCAACGACTCGTGAGACCGCGATTCCTTCAGCCTCGGCATCAGATGGGATCTGGGGGAGAAGAGGAAGAGACACGGTCAGTCAGTCACACACATACAATGTGTCAACGCAGGCAACAGCCAGTGCGATGTCCCACACTGAGAGAGGAGGGCTGGGGGAGGCATGTGAACTAAAACCAGACTGGTGTTGTGGGTACACCCTGTCACATAACACGGGATCTGGCTCTATGGGGTTGGCATGACTGGGCTCTCTAGTCTCTCCCAGCTGGTAGCTCTTCTGCTTGGACGTCTTTTTGATGGTATGGCAGGTGGGGACACTGCTCCAACGCCATGCTTTAAAGTGCCTCTGGCAAATGGCAGAGCACAGCTGCAGAAACAGGGAGGTTGCATTCTTACTGGTCACTTAGTCACGGATTGTAGGAGTGGGAGAAGAAGACCAACATCATGACCGTTAAAGGTGAACGGCAATAACACAGCTCAAGAGAACAATTGATATCCTTGAAGTGAAAGAAGCCAAGAAAGCCATACTACCCCCAGTAAAATATACTACCCACAATAAAACATACTACCATACTACCCACAGTAAAACATACTACCCACGGTAAAACACCACCCACAGTAGAGCATACGGCCATACTACTCACAGTAAAATGAAACTACCCACAATAAAACATACAACCATACTACCCACAGTAAAACATACTACACCACAGTAAAACATACTACCCCCAGTAAGACATACTCCCCACAGTAAACATACTACCCCCAGTAAAACATACTACACCACAGTAAGCCATACTACCCACAGTAAGCCATACTACCCACAGTAAGCCATACAACCCACAGTAAAATATACTACCATACTACCCACAGTAAACATACTACCCCCAGTAAAACATACTACCCACAGTAAGCCATACTACCCCCAAAAAATATACTACTATACTATCTACAGTGAAACATACTACCCATGGTAAAACATACTACAGTACCATACTACCCACAGTAAGCCATACTACCCACATTAAGCCATACTACCCACAGTAAAACATGAGAGCGGATACAGATAAAGATATTTGTGCAACCAAGTAACTTCAAGGGTTCCTTTTAGTTTTATTGGTTCCATATATGAATTGTACGTAAAGATCATAGCATCCGTAATACACGCTCCGTCTTCAATCCACAACTCAACTGTATTTTAATGACTGAAAAAGACAAAAAGACAATTAAGTCTCACAGATAATATAGACAGAGAGAGTAGAATACTTTTTTTGCCCCTACAGTGCATGTTCATCTTTTCAGTTGTTCTGTAAGTGGTGTTGGTTAACACATGCACACTACAATCAATGTCTAGGAGGATAAGCAGGGCAATTAAGCACCTGCTGGGCGGCAAACAGATATCTGCTGACTCATCGCTCCCCTGGCTCTCCATTGGCTGCATGAATTAAACATGGCTCTACTTCCTGCCTCAGGGGATGAGTCTGGAAAAAATCCTCAGGTAATGAATTTGTCGCCGTATTCTCTACCTCAACTTATCAGTGTGGGGACAGGGTGAGAGACTGAGAACGATACAGAGAGATAGGCATAACTGGCAGAGCTGAATTGACTAATATAAACCTTCCTCTCTGAGAAGCTAGATCCCTTACGAGAAAACTTTTAGCATGACGGTAACATTTTAAAATGGGAAGCTCTGGATGGATTTTGTTCTTGGTGACTATCTTGCAAATGTGAGTTTAAAGTCACTGACAATAAGTCTAAATGAAATTAAACAAATAGACAGTTGCACTAGTGCCCATGCAATACTGTTATAGTGGTCTTTGAATAGGAATGGGTCGGTTTCCATAATACGGGATCAATGATATACATTTTTATAAGCATATTTCTAGTCAATGGCAAACAAGCTTCAGGATTTCTAGACCAAACTCCACGGCAGTAGGCTAGCTCAGTAACTCATGTTGCAGTCTGTTAATGCACTGTGCTGACAACTTTTCAGATTTTTAATTCACTTATTGAGAGAGAGATTCATGCTCGTCTGATGGCAGCTATTCAACTTGCGTTCTGTGGCTCAGCATTTACCTAATGATCGTATCAATGCCACTGCAGGCTGTTGGGGGCCAAGCACACACACAAGGCCATTATGTAATGAAATTAGCATTGTTTCAATTAACTCATTGGACCATTGGTCTTAAAGGATACAAGGTGTAAGCAGGGCCAGGACCGCTTAGATTTTTTTCATATCCCCTGCCCCCTAAAACAACCCGTTTCCGGCACACCATCATTTTCAGTAAACAAATCTGTGCACCAAGATGCAATTCGATGAGTGGTACATTTACTGTTGCAGAAAAAGCCATAATACTGTTTGCCATGTGGCATAGGCTACAGATGAGCAGTGGCGTTTTAAGGATTTCCACACATGGAGAACATTTGCTAGCAGGGCCCGAAAAAAAATATGCCTTTTAAAAACAAACAATAGCCCTGGTCAATGAAGCGACACACACACACAGAGTGTACGATATTAGGAAAAAATGTATATACATTACCAGTCAAAAATTTGGACACCGCTACTCATTCAAGGGTTTTTCTGTATTTTTATTATTTTCTACATTGTAGAATAATAGTGAAGACATCAAAATTATGAAATAACACATGTAGTGTGTAGTGTAGTAACCAAAAATTGTTTAACAAATCAAAATATATTTCAGATTTCAGATTCTTCAAAGTTGCCACCCTTTGCCTTGATGGCAGCTTTGCACACGCTTGGGATTCTCTCAACCAGCTTCATGAGGTAGTCACCTGGAATGCATTTCAATTAACTAAGTTAATTTGTAGAATTTATTTCCATCTTAATGCATTTGAGCCAATCAGTTGTGTTGTGTCAAGGTAGGGGTGGTATACAGAAGATAGCCCTATTTGGTAAAAAACCAAGTCCATATTATGGCAAGAACAGCTCAAATAAGCAAAGAGAAACGACAGTCCATCATTACTTTAAGACATGAAGGTCAGTCAATCCGGAACATTTCAAGAACTTTTAAAGTTTCTTCAAGTGCAGTCACAAAAACCATCAAGTGCTATGATGAAACTGGCTCTCATGAGGACCGCAACAGGAAAGGAAGACCCAGAGTTACCTCTGCTGCAGAGGATAAGTTCATTAGAGTTAACTGCACCTCAGATTGCAGCCCAAATAAATGCTTCACAGAGTTCAAGTAACAGATACATCAACATCAACTGTTCAGAGGAGACTGTGTGAATCAGGCCTTCATGGTCGAATTGCGGCAAAGAAACCACTACTAAAAGGACACCAATAAGAAGAAGAGACTTGCTTGGGCCAAGAAACACAAGCAATGGACATTAGACTGGAGGAAATCTGTCCTTTGGTAAGATGAGTACAAATTTGTGGTTCCAACCGCCGTGTCTTTGTGAGAAGCAGAGTAGGTGAACGGATGATCTCCGCATGTGTGGTTCCCAATGTTAAGCATTGAGGAGAAGGTGTGATGGTGCTTTAGTGGTGACACTGTCAGTGATTTATTTTGAATTCAAGGCACACTTAACTAGCACGGCTACCACAGCATTCTGCAGTGGTACGCTATCCCATCTGGTTTGTGCTTAGTGGGACTATAATTTGTTTTTCCTACAGGATAATGACCCAACACATCTCCAGGCTGTTTAAGGGCTATTTGACCAAGGAGAGTGACGGAATACTGCATCAGATGACCTGGCCTTCACAATCACCCGACCTCAACCCAATTGAGATGGTTTGGGATGAGTTGGACCGCAGAGTGAAGGAAAAGCAGCCAACAAGTGCTCAGCATATGTGGGAACTCCTTTAAAACTGTTGGAAAAGCATTCCATGTGAAGCTGGTTGAGAGAATGCCAAGTGTGCAAAGCTGTCAAGGCAAAGGGTGGCTACTTTTGAAGAATCTAAAATATATTTTGATTTGTTTAACACTTTTTTGTTTACTACATGAGTCCATATGTGTTATTTCATAGTTTTGATGTCTTCACTATTATTCTAGAATGTATAAAATAGTAAAAATAAGGAAAAAATCTTTAATGAGCATGTGTGTCCAAACTTTTGACTGGTACTGTGTGTGTGTGCATATATCTCTCTCTATATAATTGGCTACATTAGGCTACGAAATAACCTTTCTAGTGGCACACTGACTCACCTAATGATGAAGATGATAGGCCATAGGCTTCTCATGGTGATGGCCGATGCACTCGTCGTGGCAATAGCCTATCTCAAGATGAGCTACTTTGAAAACAGTGCAGCTGTTAGCTACAAATTGGGAGTTGAGAAAACATTTTTTTTATTGGTTCTACACGCAGATTAGTCTTCTCTTTTCAGCAGTATTTGTTTGCTTTCCAAACTGTGCGTTTTTCCCACTATTGTATTTTGAAATCTGCAAAGGCCAACCAACAGCATCCAATCAGTGCTAGCTGCGTTACTACAGATCCTGGGTCAATACCAGGCTGTGTCCTTGTCCCATCGCGCTCTAAGAGACTCCTGTGGCGGGCCGGGCGCATGCACGCTGAGACGGTCACCAGCTGTACTGTGTTTCCTCCGACACATTGGTGCGGCTGGCTTTCCCGAGTCTGTACGGGAGTTGCAGCGATGGGACAAGACTAATTTCCAATTGGATATGACAAAATTGGGGAGAAAAAGCTGTAAAGAAAAAAGTCAGTAATGGCATCCATTGCTAGTGTACCTATTTCTAACAGTCAAATTGCCAGGCTAAGAGCTTATAAAACCCTTTAGGGATAGTATGTCTATGGCCACAACGCAACAAGCTGTAGACTATATTTGGTGCGCATGCCGCACAAACTGCAGCCTTCCTGACTGTAGGCATATACTGTAGGCATACTGCCAAAACAAAGGTAACACTTGAGTAAACAACGGATACAAAGTATATGTGGTGTGGGGTGAATTGTCCTGCCATGGTTTAGGTCCACTTGTAGAATCTATGCCAAGGTGAATTGAAGCTGTTCTGGCAGCTCATGGTGGCCAAACATCCTTTAAAAGACACTTTTTGTTGGTGTTCCCTTAATTGTTGCAGATACTTGTATGTGCTTGTAATAGAAAACTTAATCCACAGTACTTTTCTGTAAACTATTGATTCTCTGTGGGTAAATAATGCTCTCTGGTGTATTTTGAACATTGACAGTGGGCTCCTGTGGTTGGATTTGTTCCCCCTCTTGGGCCCAGCCCCTGACTCACATAATTGACCAGTCACATTTATTTCTTATGCATTTGTATTTTTTATTAAATCAGTTACCCAATCAAGTTACCCACAGGCCCCCTGCCTCCCCACCTCCCCTCATCTGATGATTAGCAGAGAGGCAGAAGGCAGTCGCAGGCAGTCTACACATTGAGAGTGGGGTACTGAGTCTTCCTGTGGTTAGCAGTTGCAGTGAAAAAATATTAAATATATACTCTATATAATACATATACACACTTTGTTTTTGTACATACATTTTTTTGCTGCATCTTGGGCCACCACGGGCCTGGGCCATCCAGGGGCTTCCGCTGCGGTAAGCCCCTGCATTAATCCAGCCCTGTGTGTAAGTAACAATGCTGACAATGCCAGAACCATAGACGGTCAGAATCATGGATCACATGACTTTGTAAAGCACGCTACATAGTTCAAAGCTGCATGGTCTATTGTAACATACAGTTGAAGTCGGAAGTTTACATACACCTTAGCCAAATACATTTAAACTATTTTAATCCTGGTAAAAATGCATTCCCTGTATTAGGTCAGTTGGGATCATCATTTTATTTTAAGAATGTGAAATGTCAGAATAATAGTAGAGAGAATGATTTATTTCAGCTTTTATTTCTTTCATCACATTCCCAGTGGGTCACATACACTCAATTCGTATTTGTTAGCATTGCCTTTAAATTGTTTAACTTGGGTCAAACATTTTGGGTAGCCTTCCACAAGCTTCCCACAATAAGTTTGGTGAATTTTGGCCCATTCCTCCTGACAGAGCTGGTGTAACTGAGTCAGGTTTGTAGGCCTCCTTGCTCGCACACGCTTTTTCAGTTCTGCCCACACATTTTCTATAGAACTGAGGTCAGGGCCTTGTGATGGCCACTCCAATACTGTCACACCCTGACCTTAGAGATCCTTATTTATTCTCTATGTTTGGTTAGGTCAGGGTGTGACTCGGGTGGGAGATTCTATGTTTTCTATTTCTTTGTTGTTTTTGCCATGTGTGGTTCCCAATCAGAGGCAGCTGTCTATTGTTGTCTCTGATTGGGGATCATATATAAGTTGTGATTTTCCGTTTGGGTTTTGTGGGGAGTTATTTTCTGTTTAGCTGTTTTGTTGCCTGACAGAACTGTTCGCTTTCGTTTTCTACTTTGTTATTTTGTTGCGGTGTTCAGTTTTATTAAAAATCATGAACGCCTACCACGCTGCACCTTGGTCTCCTTCTTCAACCCACGAGAGTCATTACAAATACCTTGACTTTGTTGTCCTTAAGCCATTTTGCCACAACTTTGGAAGTATACTTGGGGTCATTGTCCATTTGGAAGACCCATTTACAACCAAGCTTTAACTTCCTGACTGATGTCTTGAGATGTTGCTTCAATATATCCACATAATTTTCCTGCCTCATGATGCCATCTATTTTGTGAAGTGCACCAGTCCCTCCTGCAGCAAAGCACCCCCACAACATGATGCTACCACTGTGGTGGGATGGTGTTCTTCGGCTTGCAAGCATCCCCCTTTTTCCTCCAAACATAACGATGGTCATTATGGCCAAACAGTTCTATTTTTGTTTCATCAGACCAAGAGGACATTTCTCCAAAAAGTACGATCTTTGTCCCCAAGTGCAGTTGCAAACTGTAGACTGTTGTTTTTAATGGCGGTGTCATGCACAAAGTAGATGTCCTATCCGACTTGCCAAAACTATAGTTTGTTAACAAGAAATTTGTGGAGTGGTTGAAAAAGGAGTTTTAATGACTCAACTGTACGTCCACAACTCCATAACAGCCGATTAAATTAGGTTGGACATTCGTGTCTCTGCGACAGTAGACCTCTGATTTGAGCTAAACACATAAGCAAATACTACTTACAGTACTAGCACATTTAGATATTTTTGATGTATGAAGGGGTCATTTATCAATAGCATATTCTACTCTAGTATTTCATGAGGTTATATGTATTGCTGTTCACCAGACAAGTGGCACTAGTGTACAGACAGGTCCCATCGCTGTCACGCCCTGACCTTAGTTCCTTTTTTATGTTTCTATTTTGGTTTGGTCAGGGCGTGAGTTGGGGTTGGCATTCTATGTTTTGTTCTATGTTTTGTATTTCTAGGTGTTTGGCCTGGTGTGGTTCTCAATCAGAGGCAGCTGTCTTTCGTTGTCTCTGATTGAGAACCATACTTAGGTAGCCTCATTCCCACCTGTGCTTGGTGGGTAGTTGTTTTCTGTTTTGTGTATTGCACCTTGCAGAACTGTTCGTTTGTCGCTTTGTTGTTTTTGTTCAAGTGTTCGTATTTATTAAAAGTATTATGAATACTTACCACGCTGCACCTTGGTCCTCTTCTCCTTCTCCCGACGACATTCGTTACAATTGCTATCATTTAAAAATAATATCCAACTCTATACTGATATTGTTGTTCATGTTTAGAAACCCCAGAGATATTTTATCTGGAGAAAAAAATAAATGTATCACTGATTTTGTCACCAACATTCAAGGGATTAAGGACACAGTGCTGGCTTAGTAGTGTCCCAAATGGGAGAATCAACATTTGGAACACAGACAAATCACAGAATGTAGATGATGTCAAGCCTTATAAAGTGAAGATCCGGTGAAGCTGCCAAGGAACTGGATGGCTTATAGGAGCCTGAATTACATAACAGGAAATGACAAGGCCATTAAGCGCGGAGAAACAAGTGCCTTTGTGACTCGGCTGAGTCAAAAGGAGTGCATTACTAAACACAGAACATACTGGAGATATAATTTTTTTACATTTTTATTAGATGTGGATACAGTAACATGTCTGCATGTATACAATAGACTGGCACAGAATGAAGAATATAACTCAGTCAACACGAGCTTCAAATTTCTATATTTATGTAAATTAGATTTTTCATTTGTCATTCTGGGGTAGTGTGTGTAGATGGGTGAGACAAAATATATTTAATCCATTTAAAATTTGGCTGTAACACAACAAAATGTGGAATAAGTCAATGGGTATGAATAGTTTGAAGGCACTGTATATCAACGTGTATCCCAACCGGCCGTGATTGGGAGTCCCATAGAACAGTGCACAATTGGCCCAGCGTTGTCCGGTTTTGGCCGGTGTAGGCCGTCATTGTAAATAAGAATTTGTTCTTGACTGACTTGCCTAGTTAAATGAAGGTTAAATAAAAAATAAAATGTATGTGTTTATTGTATTTTGCTGTGTATTGCTGTGCTATACAGGGCTCATCTGGAAAAGAGACCTTGGTCTCAGCATTGACGCCCTGTCAAAATAAGAATCCAGATTGCACCAAAACACAGTAAGCCAAGTTCTTTCAGTAGGCCTAACCAATGAAACATACAGTGCATTCGGAAAGCATTCAGACCCCTTGACTTTTTCCACATTTTGTTACGTTAGCCTCATTCTAAATAGTTTTTTCCCTCATCAATCTACACACAATACCACATAATGACAAAGATTATTATTTTAATTTTTTATGTTTGTAAGTGTACTAAGTACTTTGTTGAAGCACCTTTGGCAGTGATTACAGCCTCGAGTCTTCTTGGGTATGACGCTACAAGCTTGGCACACCTGTATTTGGGGAGTTTCTCCCATTCTTCTCTGCAGATCCTCTCAAGCTCGGTTTGTTTGGATGGGAAGCTTCGCTGCACAGCTATTTTCAGGTTCCTCCAGAGATGTTCGATTGGGTTAAAGCCCAGGCTCTGGCTGGCCACTCATGGACATTCAGAGACTTGTCCTGAAGCCCCTCCTGCGTTGTCTTGGCTGTGTGCGTAGAGTCGTTGTCCTGTTGGAAGGCGAGCCTTAGCCCCAGTCTGAGGTCCTGAGCGCTCTGGAGCAGGTTTTCATCAAGGATCTCTCTGTACCTTGATTCGTTCATCTTTCCCTCGATCCTGACTAGTCTCCCAGTCCCTGCCACTGATAAACATCTCCACAGCATGATGCTGCCACTACCATGCTTCACCGTATGGGATGATGCCAGGTTATCTCCAGACGTGACGTTTGGCATTCAGGCTAAAGAGTTCAATTTTAGTTTCATCAGACCAGAGAATCTTGTTTCTCATGGTCTGAGTCCTTTAGGTGGCTTTTGGCAAACTCCAAGCGTGCTATCATGTGCCTTTTATTGAGGAGTGGCTTCCGTCTGGCCACTCTACCATAAAGGCCTGATTGGTGGAGTGCTGGAGAAATGACTATCCTTCTGGAAGGTTCTCCCATCACCACAGAGAAACTCTGGAGCTCTGTCAGAGTGACCATCGGGCTCCCGAGTGGCGCAGTGGTCCAAGGCACTGCATCTCAGTGCAAGAGGCGTCACTACAGTCCCTGGTTCTCCTCCGATTGCTAAGTTTGACCGGACGGCCAGCTCTAGGAAGAGTCTTGGTGGGTCCAAACTTCTTCCGTTTAAGAATGATGGAAGCCACATTGTTCTTGGGGACCTTCAATGCTGCAGACATTTTTTGGAGACCATTCCCCAAATCTAATGCCTTGAAACAATCCTGTCTCGGAGCTCTACGGATCAAGCTGTAGAAACATCTCAAGGACAATCAATGGATAAAAAAAAAAAAACTAATTTTAGCATTAAAAGACTCCAAAAACGGCCAATAATTTCAGGTCCAGTACCATCGTTGAGCCGTGGGTGTGAAAGATTCAGCAGACTGCTGGCATTACACATCTGGCTAAAATACTACTGTAGCTCTGCTGGAGTCACTTTTATTGATAACTTGTACACCTTCTGGAAACAGAAGATACTCTATAGGAATGACGGAGTCCATCCAAATCATCTTGGCTCCTGAACTCTGTCCACGCATTCCAAGGCTGTGTTGAAACAATGACTGGTAAATGATCCAAGACCAGCTCAGTTAATCCCTACCATTGTGACAATGAGTCGTCATAATGCTGTATCAAATGTATATGATCTTAGGGGCATTGGCAAACACAATGTAAGTAATTTAATTGATGTACCCCTAATTGCACCAAATACATCTGTTTATCCTACAGTTATTGTAAGCAGTAATCATGAGCCTATAAACCAGAGTTACACTGTTAGCACTGAGGCGGTGTGCAATAGTAGGAAGACCACTTTACGCAGCTCGTCGTGCACTATCAGCTCCAATGTAAATAACATGAGGAAGTCTACCTCTGACAAGCTTCCCAGTAAAGCATTAAAAACAATCAAGCAACCCAGAAAAGTGCTAAAAAATACCCCATATTAACATATGTAGCCTAAAAAACAAGGTCCATGAAGTCAATAACGTGCTTGTAACAGATTCATATTCTGACTATCTCTGAAACTCACTTATGTAATACCTTTGATGATACAGTGGTAGCAATACATGGTTATAACTTCTACCGAAAAGACAGACATGCCAACGGAGGCGGTGTTGCGATCTATATTCAGAACCACATTCCTGTAAAGCTTAAGAGATGATCTAATGTTAAATACTGTTGAAGTAATATGGCTACAGGTTCATCTGCCTCATCTAAAGCCCATTCTTGTGGGATGCTGCTATAGACCACCAAGTGCTAACAGTCAGTATCTGGATAATGTGTGTGAAATGCTTGATAATGTATGTGATATCAACAAAGAAGTATATTCCTTGGGTTTTTAAATATTGACTGGCTATCATCAAGATGCCCACTCAGGAAAAAACTTTAAACTGTAACCAATGCCTGCAACCTGGATCAGGTAGTCAGTCAACCTACCAAGGTAGTTACAAACAGCACAGGAATTAAATCAGCAACATGTATTTATCACATTTTTACTAACGCTGAAGATATTTGCTTTAAAGCAGTATCCAAATCCATAGGATGTAGTGATCACAATATAATAGGAAATATCTAGGAAAACAAAAGTTCCAAAGCCTGGGCCTAATATAATGTATAAGAGGTCATACAAGAAGTGTTGTAGTGATTCATATGTTGATGATGTAAAGAATATTTGCTGGTCTGTGGTGGGTAGCTACCCAAGAATAGTAAAGCCCCCTTTACTGGCTCAAATAGCCGACCAATCAGCCTGTTACCAATCCTTAGTAAACTTCTGGAAAAAATGGTGTTTGACCAGATACAATGCTATTTCACAGTAAACAAATTGACAAGAGAATTTCAGCATGCTTATAGAGGACACTCAACAAGCACAACACTTACACAAATGACTGATGATTGGCTGAGAGAAATTAGTGATAAAATGACTGATCATAGTCAGCTGCTGGAAAAACTTGTGTTATGGCTTTACACCCCCTGCTATAATATGGATAAGGAGTTACTTGTCTAACAGAACACAGAGGGTATTCTTTAATGGAAGCCTATCAAATATAACTCAGTTAGAATCAGGAATTCCCCAGGGTAGCTGTTTAGGCCCCTTGCTTTTTTCAATTTTTACTAACGACATGCCACTGACTGAGTAAAGCCAGAGTTTCTATGTATGCGGATGACTCAACACTATACACGTCAGCTATTACCGCGACTGAAATGACTGCAACCCTCAACAAAGAGCTACTGTTAGTTTCAGAGTGGGTGGCAAGGATTAAGTTAGCCCTAAATATTTCTAAAACTAAAAGCATTGTATTTGGAACACTCACTAAAACCTAAACCTCAACTAAATCTTGTAATAAATCATGTGGAAATTGAGCAAGTTGAGATGACTAAACTGCTTGGAGTAACACTAGATTGTAAACTGTCATGGTCAAAACATATTGATGCAGTAGTAGCTAAGATGGGGAACAGTCTGTCTATAATAAAACGATGCTCTGCCTTCTTAACACTATCAACAAGGCAGGTCCTACAGGCCCTAGTTTTGTCGCACCTTGACCACTGTTCAGTAGTGTGGTCAAATGCCACAAAAAAGGACTTAGGAAAATTGTAATTGGCATAGAACAGGGCAGCACGGCTGGCCCTTGGATGTACACAGAGAGCTAATATTAATAATATGCATGTCAATCTCTCCTGGGGGAAAGTGGAGGAGAGATTGACTTCATCATTACTTTTATTTATGAGAGGTATTGACATGTTGAATGCACCGAGCTGTCTGTCTAAACTACTGGCACACAACTCGGACACCCATGCACACCCCACAAGACATGCCACAAGAGGTCTCTTCACAGTCCCCAAGTCCAGAACAGACTATTCGAGGCACACAGTACTACATAGAGCCATGACTACATGGAACTCTATTCCACATCAAGTAACTGACGCAAGCAGTCAAATTTGATTTTTTTTTAAACGGGGAAAAAAACACTTTATGGAACAGCAGGAACTGTGAAGCAACACAAACATTGGAACAGAAACATGCATATACACACACACGATAACATACGCACTATACATACACATAGATTTAGTACTGTAGATATGTGGTAGTGGTGGAGTAGGGGCCTGAGGGCACACAGTGTGTTGTGAAATCTGTGAATGTATTGTAATGTATTAAAATTGTATAAACTGCCTTAATTTTGCTGGATCCCAGGAAGAGTAGCTGCTGCTTTGGCAGCAGCAAATGGGGCTCCATAATAAATAGAAATACAAATGAAAACAAGATGCACCTGAGCTAATTTTCTAGTCTCATAGCCAACGTTCTGAATACTTATGTAAATAAAGTAATCTGTTTATTGTTTTTAATACATTTGCAAACATTTCTAAAAACCTGTTTTCGCTTTGTCATTACTGGGTATTGTGTGTAGATTGTTGAGGATTAGTTATTTTTTAAATCCATTTTAGAATAAGCTTGTAACGTAGCAAAATGTGGAAAAGGGGAATGGTCTGAATACTTCCCGAATGCACTGTAAGGCCTTCCAAACCATACCTGCTCACTTTTTTTCTTTCTTTTATCTGTATTGTTTTATTTGGTGCAAATAAATTAAACCTAAATATAAAAATTCATATCAGTTTAAATCTTGAATAAATAAATACACACTAAACTGAAGTCTTGCAAACAGCAAGCTGTTTAAAATAAGTGCTGTGACTGGGAAGACATGATATCACATTGGCTTAGAAGGGTGATGACATGTTTTCGCCTCCTTTTGGCAACTGTTCCACTGCTAAGAAGATGTTTGATTGCTTCCGGAAATTGGATGTGACAGGAGTTTGGATTTAATGAGCACCAACACTTTACTTCAGACTCCAGAATCCTTCCATTAAAAGAATGGCCTCTCTGTCTAGCGTGTGGGTGTGCGCGCCAGGCACAGAGACGCCAGCAGGCATATCACAATGCCTTTTTTACAGGCCAGTAAAACAATGCCATGGCAGAAACCATTAAAGCCCTTAATATTTTCTCCAACATCCTTCTTCTCTTTTGCAGTCAGATAAGCTGTGCTGCATTAAGGGAGGTAGTGTTGGTCTGGATTCAGACCTCTATGGTCCCTGCTTCAGCTTCTTCACATGCACACGAGCTGATATTCAACATGGAGCTCCTTGTGAATTAAGATTGAGGAAAATATCTCCCCACAACTCTCTATGCATCACACACACGGGTTGAGCTGATTGCCACTTCTCTATTGAATATTTCAATAGGTTTTAGAATAGCAGCATATCTGTGGATGCCTTTCAAAGTAACATTGTTGAGATGTCATTACAGAGTGAACTACAGTGTTGTGCATCTATTCTGACACAAAGGAACACTGTGCTGCCTGGCTAAAAGCAAATGAAGAGGTCGACTAGCAGAAAATATATAATGTGACACGCCATCATTCAAAATGTCAATTATATGACTCTGTAAATGAAAACCAGAACCAGAATGACAGAGAGTAGAGCTGGGACCACAAACTGAAAGTGATTGACACCAATCACTTATAGCAGGCATTTTGCTGATATCATTCATTATGATAAGTAGCCTATGCTAGAGAAATGCAAAGTTTGGATTGAAATAATTTTTCTAGTATGGGTTATTGTTAATGGGACAATTGAAGGCTACAACCATCAAACTAGTAGTAGTAGTAGTAGTAGTAGTAGTAGTAGTAGTAGTAGTAGTTTAAAGGATAAAAACAAAAACATTTTTTTTTATAAACTTCTTCTATTTATTAATGTTGATTAATGGATTTTTGTCCATATCACCCAGCTCTAAACAGAGACTACCACATAGCATCAAAACATGAGAAACACCCTCAATGTCTATAGACAGATAATGAGATGCCGAGCCCACAAAGCCTATATGTAAATGCATCTTGTTAAGCGTCCCTAACACACTGAGATGAAGACAGTACAGTCCATTAGATGTGGCGGAATACTCACCAGACATTCTATCAGAATTCCCGGAAACAATCGGAGTGGGGAGACGGGGGCGTGGAAGAGGTGGGGGATGATGAGGGAGCCGTCTCAGAGTTCCATTTTCTGCTGAGAGCGGGGTGGTGCTCATTCAGCTTTCACAGTGGGCTGCTGCTAGCTGCTATTAGCCTTGTGCTCTCCTTCCCTCCCTCTCTCTTCCCTCCCTCCTCCACTCTTCCCACCCCTTCCCTCCCTCCCCTCCCAGTCTGTCTCCTCTGGACTCTTTATTCTAGCCCCACTGAGAGACAGCCTGCCCTACTTCCTCCCCTGCTCCTCTCCTTTAAGGGCAACTGCTTTCTCTCTCCTTCTCTCCCTCTATCTGGCTGGCGGAGGACTGCTCGGAACCGACTGTCTTGCGCTCTCTCTCTATCCCTCTCCTATCCTTCCTTCTCTCTGTCTGTGTGTACGCAGCAGAAGAAGGCTGTGTGGCATGATGTAGCTCTGCCCCCCGCTGCCGTGTGTGTGTGTGTGTGTGTACGTACGTGCGTGCTTGCGTGTTTGTGCATGCGTGTAGTCTTTTGTCTTAGTGTCTTTGTGACAGACCGGCCTGCTCCCTGCACAGGGACCTGCCTCCGGGGGAGTAGTGAGGGGGTGCGTGCGGACAGTACAGGGAGAGGACATATGGTATGCTCTGTCAGCTTTGGGCTAATTGGTCAATCGGATCTTTTGGAGCTGTGCTCTGTTCAGAAGAATTCAGAAGCCTTGTTCATAGGCAGCATTCACTAAAGTTGTAGAGATCAAGGGTAAAGCATAAGTGGCCATTATCTTCCCTACACTGTCAGAAGAGGGACAGTCATTGACAGCCAGCTCTGAGAAGACTTTCAGTCACTGGAGGCACACGCACAATGCTACAATTAACAATATACACACTTGATAACTGTCAGGTTTTTATTGTTTCTATGACGACACTGCATAACGTAAATGGTATCTTTGCTTCCCCGGCAACTGACACTTTCCACGGATAAGTGAGCAATTTTCAGCCAATTTTATTTTCTAAACTTCACAATATATTTTTTTTCTCCTTTCACACAAATTATTGTGTCTCTGGAGTCTCACATGGAAGTGAGCGCAGCTTGAGCCACACAACTATTTCTGACACATTGCTCGCGTCACCACAGAATTCTGGTACCTTGAGGGCTTTCTGCTTACCTTCCACATTAAAACTTTGAGTACTCCAGAGGAGGCTAATATAGATAGGTTGTAGTAGTACTATATTAAAGGTGGCATAATGTAAAAACATATAAAAACAAAGACCTCTTAGTAAAGAATAGGAGAGATGGAGAAATCACAGCCTAAAACCAGGACTGATAGTCCTACAAGGTGATCATCTCCTGCTTAACGGCCCTGTAACGATTAGCTACCCAATTACAGGTAAGGACTAAATACTCACACAGAACGAATAAGTATGTGCGTGAATGCGTGCGTGTGTGAAACGATGAACCACACCGAACGGTTAAGGATTGAGTTAAGCTCTCATTTAAATCAAATAAATCCAAAGTAACAAGACAGGGGCTTTGTGCCGATGAGTGGGATTCACTGCCGTAAGCATTATAGCTTACCACTTCCATTGGCTGGTCAGATCACTGCTCAGTCAGGACAGTGGCCTCTGGTAGTTCTGCATCAGCATATACTGTAACCTTCAGCATCAACAACATCACCACTACAACTGTCCTGACCTGTAACCTTCAGCATCAACAACATCACCACTACAACTGTCCTGACCTGTAACCTTCAGCATCAACAACATCACCACTACAACTGTCCTGACCTGTAACTTTCAGCATCAACAACATCACCACTACAACTGTCCTGACCTGTAACTTTCAGCATCAACAACATCACCACTACAACTGTCCTGACCTGTAACCTTCAGCATCAACAACACAACACTGTCCTGACTTGCACCCATTATGATGTCATCTCCAGTAGCTCAGCGTGACATTTCTGGGCTAGTGGGATTGACAAAAATCTGTCTTGCAGCACACAGAATCCTGTTTCTCTGCAGTCATTGGGATTTGATTCTCAACAAACGTGTGCTTAATGTCAGGACATAACACTGATGGGAAACCCGGTACAGCACCACCAGAGTAATCAATCAACAATGCCGTCTCCTCCTGGCATGGTGTTTGCTGCTGGCCCTGGAAGGCTCGGAGTCTGATAGGAATAGAGCGGGCTGCATTAACATGCAACATGTCTGTCAGTGAGAAGATCTCAGATTTCCCATGTCAGACAGTGTTGAGAAGGAACAGAGACATGACATGATGACAGCCTCTGTCAAGCAGTAGCTCCCCTTCCCGCCCTCTTCCTGCTCCTGACAGCAGTTACCGTATAGGCATGCAATATTAAGTTGCTCAGCTCCAAGCCCATTGAGCACAGTCATGATGCCAGGAATATTTGGCGGAAGGTCTCGGAAAGAGCCAGTTCAAAATCAAATACACTTAAACAAGGACCAAACGTACGGCCTGTATTCAAGCCAGCTGTATGTTATAAGTACAGTAGCTATTAAATACAATGCATTTGCTGTAAAAGTTCAAATGTGGAATTTGACCTGACATTTGGAAAAAGACTGGTGTTAGGTGTTCTTTTATGGCTTCAACAGTGAGTGGGTGTGGAGAAAAGCATTGGTCTAGACAGTAGGGATACAATGGGTTATTTTCCTTAAGGGTGTTTTTTTTTCTCTGAATGAAGGCTCTTGCAAGTCTTATCAATCTCTGAAAATTAAATGCCCTATATAAAGGCTACATACTGTATTGACAGAATAGGTTCTTCAATGATTTTTGTATATCTGTGAATGTTGCTTATTTTTGGAATGTTGTTTTGTGTGGGTTAAAAACTCTGACCAATAAGAAATTGTTAGCTGATGATTGCATGATAAGCCTCAAGCTCCTCCAGCTGAAATTGTATTTGAGACAAATATGTTTGATAACAGATGCACCAGACTGAGTGAAAGGGCATACCTTATTATTCACTCTCAAATCACAGGCTAGTAAGCTTTTATACAGACTCATGAAATAACCTTTATCGGAATAAATCAATCACATTTGAAATTAAAGATGGAAGGGAGATATGACATAAGTTTGTGATTAGACAACAAAATGTATTGTAGACCCTAATGGAAGTGTATGGATCCAGTCATGAGGCATTTATAAGTTGTATTATTCAAGAATCAATAGGTAGATACCGTATATCATTCATTTAAATGACCATTGAAAAGCAGGAAATCGTACAGATTTGGACTAATAGGCTATCCTACAAGAAGAGCAATTCCCTCACCTTCCAGAATGGAATTCGACATGCCAGTTATCAAATTAAGCACAAATCTCTGAGACTCAAAAAGTGGCAAATATCGTTCTGACAGCGGGGCCAAATCCTCATCCTGTCTTTATTATGCACCACATCCACATTGCTCATCCCTGCCTGCCTGGGACTACTGCCAGTAAATACCTGAGTGATATTAAAACAGTCAAGATGCCTCTGAGGACATACAGTACAATATTGATTGATCTATTTAGTGCATTTCCTGGGTAAAGTTACGAGTCTACTTATTTGGTTTCCGAATCAGTGGGCTATATATTTATAGTGTAGAATGCATGGTCAGTCATTGAGTCATTGGGTGAGCGAGCGAGCGAGTCAGTCATTGAGACAGCCAGTCAGTCAGTCATTGAGACAGCCAGCCAGTCAGTCATTGAGACAGCCAGCCAGTCAGTCAGTCATTGAGACAGCCAGCCAGTCATTGAGACAGCCAGCCAGTAAGTCAGTCATTGAGCCAGCCAGCCAGCCAGTAAGTCAGTCATTGACACAGCCAGCCAGTAAGTCAGTCATTGAGCCAGCCAGCCAGCCAGTCAGTCAGCCAGGAGGCCAGCCATTGAGCCAGCCAGCCAGCCAGGCATTGAGCCAGCCAGTCAGTCAGTCATTGAGCCAGCCAGCCAGTCAGTCAGTAAGCCAGCCAGCCAGTCAGTCAGTAAGCCAGCCAGCCAGTCAGTCATTGAGCCAGCCAGCCAGTCATTGAACCAGCCAGTCAGCCAGCCAGTCATTGAGCCAGCCAGTCAGTCAGCCAGCCAGTCATTGAGCCAGCCAGCCAGCCAGCCAGTCAGTCATTGAGCCAGCCAGTCAGTCATTGAGCCAGCCAGTCATTGAGCCAGCCAGTCAGTCAGTCATTGAGCCAGCCAGCCAGTCAGTCAGTCATTGAGCCAGCCAGCCAGTCAGTCAGTCATTGAGCCAGCCAGCCAGCCAGTCAGTCAGTCATTGAGCCAGCCAGCCAGTCAGTCAGTCATTGAGCCAGCCAGCCAGCCTGTCAGTCAATGCCATTGAGCTAGCCAGTAAGTCAGTCATTGAGCCAGCTAGCCAGCCAGCCAGCCAGCCAGTCAGTCAGTCAGTCATTGAGCCAGCCACTGAGTCAGTCATTGAGCCAGGCAGCCAGCCAGTCAGCCAGTCAGTCATTGAGCCAGCCAGCCAGCTAGTCAGTCATTGAACCAGCCAGCCAGCCAGTCAGTCATTGAGCCAGCCAGCCAGTCAGTCAGTGATTGAGCCAGCCAGCCAGTCAGTCAGTCATTGAGCCAGCCAGCCAGCCAGTCAGTCATTGAGCCAGCTAGCCAGCCAGTCATTGAGCCTGCCAGTCAGTCAGTCATTGAGCCAGCCACTGAGTCAGTCATTGAGCCAGCCAGCCATTGAGCCAGCCAGCCAGTCAGTCATTGATCCAGCCAGCCAGTCAGTCAGTCATTGAGCCAGCCAGTCAGTCAGTCATTGAGTCAGGCAGCCAGCCAGTCAGTCATTGAGCCAGCCAGCCAGCCAGCCAGCCAGTCAGTCATTGAGCCAGACAGCCAGTCATTGAGCCAGCCAGCCAGCCAGCCATTGAGCCAGCCGGTCAGTCAGTCAGCCATTGAGCCAGCCGGTCAGTCAGTCAGCCATTGAGCCAGCCGATCAGTTAGTCAGCCATTGAGCCAGCCGGTCAGTCAGTCAGTCATTGAGCCAGCTGGTCAGTCAGTCAGTCATTGAGCCAGCCGGTCAGTCAGTCAGCCATTGAGCCAGTCAGCCATTGAGCCAGTCACACTGAGAAATCACTAGCTCAACACGGCCAATTGAAATATGGTACATCCAGTACAGTATCAGCCCGAATTCGTGACTATAGTCAAGAGAAAAACAATATTGGTATCAGGCTCTAAAACGAAGACAGCAGCTTGCCATCAAAAAAAGGCACCAGTCTATTTCCTATTTCTCTTCCTTAAAGATAGCTCCATTATTTCCTGGTTGCTAAAATTCAAATAGTTTGTTAAATTTCAGTTTATGTGACAAAACTAGCAAGGATAGTGTAGAGCAGGGGTACTCAACTCTTACCCTACAAAGTCCGGAGCCTGCTGGTATTGTGTTCTGCCTAATAATTAATTGCACACACCTGGTGTCGCGGGTCTAAATCGGTCCCTGATGAGAGGGGAACAATGAAAAAATGCAGTGGAAGTGGCATCGAGGTCCAGAGTTGAGTTTGATGGGAGTAGAGAATCATTGTACCATCTAAACCTCTGAAATATATTTTCCATAAACAAGAATACTGTATTTTCAGCTGTTTGAAGCTGGTGTACAAAGCCGAAAGTAAAAGACGCAAAAACTAAACTTAAGCAATGGAAGCATAGAAATAGCACACATAGAACATATCTACCACTTCCTAGACTTGCTTTCAATGAGAATGACAGATCTATAAACAAACATTTCTATGTGAATTTGGACGGATCGCCCAAAAAGTTACATATTGAAGCTTTAAATAAAGCCCAAACAAAGACACTAGTACACACACACACACGAAGCTGAGAAGGCTTCAATGCGACAGGCTGGCCTGAGGGTCCCATGTCTCTTGGTATTAGTGTGTCTCTCTGTTACAGAGCTGTGTGCCACTGTAATTAAGTAGGCCACTGCCTGTACTGTACAGTACTGCCCTGAGCTGGAACTAAAAGATGACCTGGAAACCCTTCCAATGGCTAACCAGGCGACGGAAGAGACCACAGAAACACTACAGCCCTGGAGGGGGTTCTCTCGGTTCACTGTTCTGTGCATCTCTCCGATGCAGGGTGAGTCTTTCGAGGCAAAGGCGACCCGGGTTAGCAAAACCAATGCCTCAAAGACAAAGGAGGTCCATACAAATGACAATGTCACAACATAATGTACAGCTATGGAATAAGGAATGAGCCCATATTGGCTCCCCATACAGTCTTGATAATGAAATGGTTGTTAGGGTACATGTTCAGAAACGGTCAAACAAATCAAATCACCATTAGAACAGATACAGCATATAGGCTACTTCAACCTCTCTACTTGAGTCCATGCCACTATAGAAACAAAACATGACAGTGTGTAGTGGAGGTGGCACCACTCTGCTGCATGGTCATTTATAACGTTCACTCAGTGGGTTGTGTGAGCTCATTGAGGGGAGTGGACCTGTCAGTGACTGGTGTTGACGATAGCCCCCCAGTCTGCTTGTCTACACCAGTTGTTGTTCCCAACCAGGGGTACTAGGACCCCTGGGGGTACTTGGCCTACCCACAGAGGGTACTTGAGAAGATTCACGAGACTTTAGGCTTACTAGTAAAATGCATGAGTGTGTACTTCAGGGGTACTCCGGGTAGACAAAAATTCAGTTGGTGGTACAGTAAACACTAGTCTACACTACTAGAGCCAGGAGCTTGGATCCCAGTTCCAAACATACCTACACAAACAAACACACCCTCAAAAGTAACAAACAGTATTCAAGCATGTACGGTCCACTGCATCATACTCCAGGATAGCTACTCACACAAGCATTGCCACTATCATGCTCCAGTGCCTTGTGGTTGCCATGAGAAAGATGTCCTCTTCCTCCAACCCTAGGGTAATGGGCAGGTGTAATGAGGGATGAAATCTCCAGACAGCACAGCGCAGCGCAGCTCAGCCAATTCCTCCCACCTCAACAAGAGCCTGTACTGTGTGTGCAGGTTAAGAACCACGTAAAGCACTGCATAATTCACAGCTACAGTATAAAGCAGCCAGCAGCCATGCTACTGACAGTGTCATTCCACTGAGCAGTGAGGTGTCATAGCCCCACAATATGAAGGTTGGGGAGGACATCACACTGTACAGTATGTGGATTAGCCCATTGTACAATACAAAGCTTATTTTTCCTGTGAGAATTTACTGACCTTGACACCATAGCGCGGTTAGTGAATGGAAGATAGCCAGTGCACATTAATAGCCTTGTGAAGAGTGTGTGGATATGAGTGTGCTTGTTTGTAGAATGAAATATGTGTTTGTGTGTGTACAGTTCTGTGAGTGGGTGTGTGTGTAGGTGTTGTGTGTGTGTAGGGGGTTGATAAATTGCATCTCACCTGTCATTGTCTGTGGTCTTGAAGCCCGGCAGGATGTTTCTGAAGCTGCTGTTGCGGTCCAGCTTGGGTTGGCTCTTGGTGCGTTTGATGGAGCCCTTTAGTCGGCGGCTCAGGAAGCCCTGGACAGGGACAGAGGGGCGTCGCCGTGGGCCAGGGGGGAGGAGAGACCAAAGGGAGAAAATTCACTCACAGCCCCATTTCATTCAGATAAAACACAAAATAAATGGTGGAGCAACAAGAGAAAATGCTATTGATTGAGCTCTGCCTCTCTCTCTCCCCCAGTCTCCTCTCGTCCGTGGCATTCGGAGAGAGCTGTGCATTGTCGTGTGGATCTCTCCTGCACATCTGCTCGCTGTGCACACACAGCAGAAGCAGCCGCGTTAATGTGCGACTCCCCTAAATCCCTGTTGCCATGGAAACAGTATTCCACGTAAAATGACAGGACTGGAGCGGCCGCAAGGTGAGAGGGGAAAACTGAGAATGTGCATTTGATAGGCTGGAGAGATTAGAGCTCAACAAGAGTTGGATTATTTCTAAAACCTAGACCCGTCTGTGTCTCCTGTGGTTGTGAGGGGGACAAAACAAGATACAGCCTCAGCCACAACCATGTGCGGCGATAATGATGGTGCTGCAATGTTAAACATTAAACAAGGCTTCTTCCCTGTACAATTAATGCATTTCCTTAATTACTATTTGAGAAAATGGTTGAACTATAGTCTTTTTGCAGCCATTTAAGAAGACCGTGGGTGGAAAGCAACAAAGGAGGAACGAAAGGCTTTGGGCATTAAGGATAAAAGACAATCACCAGACATTGTGATAAATAAATCCAATAACAGCTTTTCACAAAGAGCGGTCTCACACACCAAACAAATTAACAGTTTACAGACATCACTCCATAGCTAATGTAGCTGCCCTGTGCATACATTTGTGAAATGGAAGAATTGTCGACGCTAGTCTGCTTCAAGGAACAACATGAAAATATCCATCTGCATTATTGTGCTCATTAAAAGAATTGTCTATTTCCTTCTAGAGCAACCATGGGTAAATTCTCCCAGAATTCATTTAGTTATTATTACTTGTCATTTTACAGTCTACACTATATTTGTGCCATCCGCATTAGGCTACACCGATCCCCAATTAAATCACATGAGCTCCCATGCAAACAGAGGAACTCTTTAATGTATCCAAGAAATCTGTGACACTAACCAGGTTTCCATCCAATCTTTTTATGCTTGTAAATTACATGTTGGATCAAAAAATTCACAACAGGCCTGCAGGTAAACTTTCCAAAATGTCGACCAAACCAAAATACGCTAGACAAGGTGGGATCTTTTTGAATCAGTAAAATTAATTATGCGAGAAATGGCAATGGAAAAGCCTTTATGCGCAAATATTTATATGATAATCATATTGAAGTAAACTTGGAGGGACGCAATGATATGGTGTGTGGTCCTCCCACTAGACTCGTTTGGGAAAGCATGTCGTTTATTAGGCTACAGATGAAATAAATACATTATCTTCACAGGGTGTTGAAAGAGCTTGATGTTCCTTTCCAACAAACATTGGGGGTCTTATTCGGGTGACATGAACGGTGCTTGCTGCCGTTTGACAAATAAATCTCACTCTACCCCTAAGGCAGGGTAGGGTGAGGTAGGGCTGGGAAGGGTGAGGTAGGGCATGGCAGGGTAAGGTAGGGAGGGGCATGGTAGGGTGAGGTAGGAAAAAGGGAAGGGTGAGGTATCTGCGAGCTGTTGGCTAGAGCGCACGTTCCAAGACCAGAGTGGGAACATTCGCTATACAATGCAAACATTTGTGACAAAACCATCAGTAGATGAGTTTGTCAGTTTGATGGAAACATGTGTGGTGGGAAAATGCTCATATTGTTTTTATTCCAATTATATAATCTTCGCGTGAAAATCTGTCGCCAATTGGATGGAAACCTAGCTACTGACAAGTAAAATGCACACAAGGAGGGAATCATTCATGACATCACATTACAGATATTGAACATAGCCTAGCCTCTCGATGTTGAGCTGACTTGAGGTTGGGTTTTACTGGTTTCAGTCCAGACTCCCATTTCTAAAGCGGTACCTTCAAGCAAATCAGTTCTTCAAAAGACCAAAACGTTTCTGCTTCTGGTAAATAAATCATCCCTTCCAATTATGCCAGTCTCTTGGGAGGCATTACTCCTTTCCTGCTGTAATTTGTGGGGAATCTGGGATCTCTATTCTTAGGCTTTCCCCTCCTATGACATTTGCAGAGAGACTGGGAGGCGAATTATTGATTGTGCTTGACAGAGCTGGAGGAGAGAAAGGTGTTTGATGATGCAGCAGACCCCAGCTCCCCTACAGAGAACCTCTGGGTGAGGTAGGGTAGAATAAGGGTGAGGAAGGGTAGGGTAGGGTGAGGTAGAGTGGGATACGGTTCGGTGAGGTAGGTTAGGGTTAGGTAGGGCATGTAGGGCAAAAGTAGGTAGGGCAGGGTGGGGTGGGGTAGGGTGAGGTGGGCTAGGACAATGTAAGGGCAAACTAGGACAGGGAAGGGTGAGGTAGGGTAAGGTAGCACAGGGCGGGGTAGGGTTGGACAGGGCAGGGTAGGACAGGGAAGGGTGACGTAGGGCAGGTAAGATAGAGAAGGGCAGGGTGAGGTAGTTATAAGGACTGGCAAGGTAGGGCAAGGCAGGGAAGGGTATGGCATGGTATAGGGCGAGGAAGGTAGGGTAGAGCGAGGTAGGTTGGGGCAAGGTAGGGTGGGGGGTATGGCATGGTAGAGTAGGGGCGAGGTAGGGTTGAGTGAGTTAGATAGAGCAGGTTGAGGAAGGGAAGGACAGGGTGGGTAGGGCAAGGCAGGGCAGGGTAGGGCGTGGTAGGGAATGATAGAGTAGGGAGAGGCAGGGTAGGTTCAGGCAGGGTAGGATAAGGTAGGGAGGGACAGAGTAGGGCAAAGTATGGTAAGCAGGGTAGGGTGAGGTAGGGCTGGGAAGGGTGAGGTAGGGCATGGCAGGGTAAGGTAGGGAGGGGCATGGTAGGGTGAGGTAGGAAAAAGGGAAGGGTGAGGTAGGCAGGGTAGGGTAAAAAGGGTAGGGCAGGGTAAGGTAGGGTAAGTGGAGCAAGGTAGGGTAGGGTGATGTAAGGTAGTGCACAGTGAGGTAAGGTAGGGAAAGGTAGGGAAGGTAGGCAGGTAGGGAATGATAGAGTAGGGTGAGGTAGGATAGGGCTGGGTAGGGTGAAGTAGGGAGAGGCAGGATAAGGCGAGGTAGGGTAGGTAGGGTGAGGTAGGTAGGGTAGAGCGAGGTAGGACAAGATGAGGTAGGGAAGGGTAGGGTGAGGTGGGGCAGGATAAGGCGTGGTAGAGCAGGGCAAGGTAGAGTAGGGTGAGGACGGGTAGGGGTGGTAGAAAGGGCAGGGCGAGGAGGGGTAGGGCAGGTAGGGTGAGGTAAGGTAGGGCAGGGTAAGGTAAGGAAGGTAGGGCGAGGTAGGTTAGGGTGAGGAAAGGAAAGGCAGGGTAAGGTAGGGTAGGGAAGGGTAGGTAGGGCAGGGCACAGTGAGGTAGGGTTACGCGAGGAAGGCAGGGTAGGGCACGGTAGGGTAAGGTGAGGAAGGCAGGGTAGGGATAGGTAGGGAATGATAGAGTAGGGTAGTGGGAGGTAGGATAGGGCATGGTAGGGGTGGCAGGGTAGGGTGGGTTAGGGCAAGGCGATGTATTGGTAGCCCTGGGTAGGGTAGGTAGGGCGAGATAGGGTAGGGCAGGGCAGGGCAGGATGGTAAGCACAATGGATGAACGATGATTAACCCTTGCTTTTCTTTTTGTCCAGACTGCGGTGCTGCATGTGAATTTGCCCAAAAAAATACATTCAGGGGTTGGGCGCATGCCATTGAGTAGTGGTTCGACTGATCTGTCCAGTAAGTAGGGCCTAGAAGCTGAACCTCAAATCAAAAGACTCACTGCTGTGCTCAAACTACAGTGGAAATTCTAACTCCAGATTTGTATGAATGAGACCTTTGGGATATCCTCTTCTCTGTTCATGTCTCCTGCTGGTTCTCATAGGGACCACCTGCTGGCGGTATTGAGATTCTAACAGCCCCCCCCCCCCCCCCCTTCTGCTCCAACAAGCTCCAGGTCCTGTTTAATTAACATCACTTCCAACCCCCTCCCTTCCTCCCTCCCACTCAGAGCTCTGCTCAGTGCAGGATGGCCAGCCTCCCTCTAGTCCCACAGAAGGACAAGAGATGATTAGTGGGAGGAGCCACAGCGTGCCAACACCATCCTGTATCATCCTACGGCTTTTATTCATTGAGTGAATCATTTCATTCATACTTTATCCCATTGGAGAACATCCTGAAGAGAGACACAGAAGGTGAGGGGAGATTTCCGATCGATACTTAGGCATTTTCCTTAAAGAGAGAGATTGGCAATTTACAAATATACAATGCGCTTTTGAACGCATCCTGCGCAAAGCGCAGCACTGTATTACCAATGGTGACATATTCCTAAGGTATGGACGTCTCTCGTGTAATGGGTTATCCGTCACCATGCCGTAATCAGCCAATGAATCTGACTAAGGTATGACGAACCACAGGGAGGGAGGCGCTCAGCAGTAATGTCACCGTAGTAACCTGCTCTTCGGAGGACTCAGCCAGGATGGCATTGGGAGGCACCGACCTCTGCACAACAAGAACTCAACAACAGAATGCCAGGGCTTTATTTGGCTGTGAATTTTCAGTCCTCTCCAAAACCCAACAATCCATTAACAATTAATTGTGACCTGTGGTGCAAAATGGGTGGTGGGGGGGGGGGCAACGAGGATAAGCTGATCAGATATCTGCTGTCTCTCCCACCAATGTGACAGTTGGGAGCCAAAGTGCCATCAGATAACATGGAGCTGGTTCTCTGGTACCACCAGCCTGACCTGAGGGCTCCTCCATCTATTTACCCTATCTAAACAGTCAGGAAGGTCACTGTGCTTGTCAAGATCCAACAGAGTAACAGTAAAGGAAGCCCACTGATTAGTAGCATGACTGTCACGTTCGCTGTCTTCAAACTCCCTGTCATAGATGAGCCAAGGCGCAGCGTGCTTGTAATTCCAAATTTTTTAATAAAGTGAAACCTTCACAAAAAAAAACAGGTAAACAGAAACCGAACGTGACGCAACCATGGCGCACACAAACACACACAGAAAATAATAATTACCCACAACATTAGGTGGGGAAAAGGCTGCCTAAGTATGATTCCCAATCAGAGACAACGATAGACAGCTGCCTCTGATTGGGAACCACACACGGCCAAAAACAAAGAAATAGAAAACATAGAATGCCCACCCAAATCACACCCTCACCTAACCAAATAGAGAAATAAAACATCTCTCTAAGGTGAGGGCGTGACAATGATATTACAAACAAAAGAGCTGTGTGTGTGTGTGTGTGTGTGTCTGTGCACCAACTCCCAGATCACCTGAGCAATCACACTTCCTACATCGGCTCTCAGGGGAACTCACTAACCTGATCATATTCTGTTGAAGTAACATGAACCTTCCTTTCGGGGGTAAGGGCATAATCTACCAGTCTTGCCTCCATTCATAGCCAAAAAGATTTTCTCGGTTGACAAAAGTATAAAAATGTGGTATTGTACTTACAGTATTTTCATACGCTTGGTTTATACAGAGCAGATGTAAAATACACTGAACAAGAATAAACAATAGGAGTACAGATATGAATCTATTGGTGACAGATACCTTCAAAAAAGGTAAGGGCGTGGATCAGAAAACCAGTCAGTATATGGTGTGACCATCACATGCCTCATGCAGTGCAACACATCTCCTTTGCATAGAGTTGATCAGGCTGTTGATTGTGGCCTGTGGAATCTTGTCCCACTCTTCTTCAATGGCTATACGAAGTTGCTGGATATTGGCGGGAACTGGAACGTGCGGTCATACACGTCGATCCAGAGCATCCAAAACATGCTCAATGGGTGACATGTCTGGTGAGTATGCACACCATGGAAGAACTGGGACATTTTCAGCAAGAATTGTGTACAGATCCTTGCGACATGGGGCCATCCGTGCATTATCATTCTGAAACATGAGGTGATGGCGACAGATGAATGGCATGACAATGGATCTCAGGATCTCATCATGGTATCTCTGTGCATTCAAATTGCCATCGATAAAATGCAACTGTGTTAGTTGTCCGTAGCTTATTCCTGCCCATACCATAACCCCACCGCCACCATGGGGTACTCTGTCTACAACGTTGACATCAGCAAACGCACTGTTTGCTATCTTCCCGGTACAGTTGAAACCAGGATTCATCTGTGAAGAGCACACTTCTCCGGTGTGGCAGTGGCCATTGAAGGTGAGCATTTGCCCACTGAAGTTAGATCAAGACACTGGTGAGGACAACGAGGACGCAGATGAGCTTCTCAGAGACAATTTCTGACAGTTTGTGCGGAAATTGTTTGTTCACCACAGGTGAATAAGCCAGATGTCCTGGGATGGGGTGGTCACACGTGGTCTGCGGTTGAGAGGCCGGTTGGACGTACTGCCAAATTCATTAAAACAACATTGGAGGTGGCTTATGGTAGAGAAATTAACATTCAAATCTCTGGCAACAGCTCTGGTGGACATTCCTGCAGTCAGCATGGCAATTGCCCGCTCCCTCAAAACATGAGACCCCTGTAGCATTGTTGTGTGACAAAACTGCCCATTTTGAGTGGCCTTTTGTCCCAAGCACAAGGTGCACCTGTGTAATCAAATTTTACCTTACCGTGAAATGTTTACTTACAAGCCCTTAACCAACAATGCAGTTCAAGAAATAGAGTTAAGAAAATATAAAAATAAACGTAATAAATATTTACTAAATAAAATTACAAAACTATAATGAGGCTATATACAGGAGTTACCGGTACAGAGTCAATGTGTGGGGGTACAAGTTAGTCAAGGTAATTTGTAAAGTGACTACGCATAGAAAATAAACAGCGAGTAGTAGCAGTGTAAAAACAAAGGGGGTGTCAATGTAAATAGTCTGGGTGGCCATTTGATTAATTGTTCAGCAGTTTTATGGCTTTGGGGTAGAAGCTGTTAAGGAACCTTTTGGTCCTAGACTTCGCGCTCCAGTACCGCTTGCCGTGCGGTAGCAGAAAGAAAAGTCTATGACTTGGTTGACTGGAGTCTCTGACGATTTTATGGGCTTTTCTCTGACACCGCCTATTATATAGGTCCTGGATGGCAGGAAGCTTGGCCCCAGTGATGAACTGGGCCGTACGCACTACCCTTTGTAGCACCTTATGGTCAGATGCCGAGCAGTTGCCATACCAGGCGGTGATGCAACTGGTCAGGATGCTCTCGATGGTGCAGCTGTAAAACGTTTTGAGGATCTGGGAACCCATGCCAAATCTTTTCAGTCTCCTGAGGCGGAAAATATGTTGTCGTACCCTCTTCACAACTGTCTTGGTTTGTTTGGACCATGATCATTTGTTGGTGATGTGGACACCAAGGAACTTGGAAGCTCTCGACCCGCTCCACTACAGCCCCGAGGATGTTAAATGGGGGCCTGTTCGGCCCTCCTTTTCCTATAATCCACGATCAGCTCCTTTGTCTTGCTCACATTGAGGGAGAGGTTGTTGTCCTGGCACCACACTGCCAGGTCTCTGATCTCCTCCCTATAGGCTGTCTCATAGTTGTCTGTGATCAGGCCTACCACTGTTGTGTCATCAGCAAACTTGATAGTGTTGGAGTTGTGCTTGGCCACGCAGTCGTGGGTGAACAGGGAGTACAGGAGGGGACTAATAACGCACCCCAGAGGGAAACCAGTGTTGAGGATCAGTGTGGCAGATGTGTTGTTGCCTACCCTTACTACCTGGGGGCGGCCCGTCAGGAAGACCAGGATCCAGTTGCAGAGGGAGGTGTTTAGTCCATGGGTCCTTAGCTTAGTGATGAGCTTTGTGGGTACTATGGTGTTGAACACTGAGCTGTAGTTAATGAACAGCATTCTCACATAGGTGTTCCTTTTGTCCAGGTTGGAAAGGGCAGTGTGGAGTGTAATTGAGACATCTGTGGATTTGTTGTGGCGGTATGCAAATTGGAGTGGGTCTAGGGTTTCCGGCATGATGGTGTTTATGTAAGCCATGACCAGCCTCTCAAAGCACTTCATGGCTACCGACCTGAGTGCTACAGGGCGGTAATCATTTAGGCAGGTTACCTTCGCTTCCTTGGGCACAGGGACAATGGCTGTTTGAAACATGTAGGTATTACAGACTCGGTCAGGGAGAGGTTGAAAATGTTAGTGAATCCACTTGCCAGTTGGTCCGTACTTGCTTTGAGTACATGTCCTGGTAATCCGTCTGGCCCAGCGGCTTTGTGAATGTTGACCTGTTTAAAGGTCTTGCTCACACCGGCTACAGAGAGTGTGATCACACAGTCGTCCGGAACTGCTGGTGCTCTCATGCATGCTTCAGTGTTGCTTGCCTCGAAGCGAGGATAAATGGCATTTAGCTCGTCTGGTAGGCTCGCGTCACTGGGCACCTCGCGGGTGGTTTCCCTTTGTAGTCCGCAATAGTTTTCAAGCCCTGACACGTCCGATGAGCGTCAGAGCCGGTGTAGTAGGATTCAATCTTAGTCCTGTATTGACGCTTTGCCTGTTTGATGACCTGGAGCCAGTGGGTTTGGCGACGAATATGAAGCGAGGGCCAGCCAACGAGAGCATACCGGTCGCAGTGGTGGGTGGGGCTTTGGTGACAAAACGGATGGCACTGTGATAGACTGCATCCAATTTGCTGAGTAGAGTGTTGGAGGCTATTTTGTAAATGACATCGCCGAAGTCAAGGATCGGTAGGATAGGACATTGAACACCACACATTGGCTGTTCCTGTAGGCTGAATAATAGAACAGCTATTTCCATGTTAAAATGTTATGGTATGCATTTTCTCCATTGTTATTGATGGTAGGCCACTCTGGTAGACCGTCATTATAAGAACATAGCCACAGTAGCCTACTTGGCCACTTAAAACTTTAACTTAAAGCGGGTACAGCCTCAGTGTTCACAGTAAACGCGTGCTGGAAGTTGCACAGAATTTTCACAACATTTAAATTTGCGCTCAGATGACCTGAAATTTGCTCAGTGCTGGAAAAACTTCAGTGAACATTGGTGGCAAAACATATATTTATAGTGATTTCTATGGGTCTTTCTCTATTCTGATTGTTTTATACTGTTCAATTCAACCCCACCAAAGAAAGTCAGCATTTTCATCAATTTCTACATTTCTTGCACTCATTTTAGATCATTTCCACACTGCCACGGAGGGCGGCATGATATGGGCAAACAATCTGGACCTTAATTTTGACCAAATGTTGCAATTGCGATTTGACTTGTGATTTAGCGCAAAACACTTGGATGAACTGTTGGAATCATGGATATAATTCTATAGTTAGAATATAATAGCACTTTGAATACAGTGTTTGACATGACAACAAATGAAAATGCCAGGGAGGAGTTATTGTGACAGGGTAGGAACCAAAGTGTTGACAAGTGTTTCCTAGGGGACCCTATAATCTTTGGTTCTCTTTTAGCTACTTTATGTAGCTAACATTCTTGCTTTGTGTTGTCCTCTGATTTAGAAGGTACTGTTGCACAACAAACATGCAGGTCTACACCATCATTAGTATTATCAGGCTGTATAGCTAGTTATGTTTGCTCTGACTCAGTATATTTATTAGCTAGCTAGTGATTAGCAATATCAGCTAACAAGACTTAGGCCCAACTTACTAAGACAAACTAGCTGTTTGCAGATGTAAGAAACACGAACTAAGTGTAATTGTAGAACTCTAGTGGATGTATATTAAGAAGAAAAGTGAAAACAGCATCAATGTCATCAACATTCTTTCATGTGCTGCATTGACCATGCAGAAACTGAACGCAAGTGACTCGTGGTAGAGGAACAACAAATTCACTCCTTGAGTGACAGGGGGCGGGGCTAGGTCTGTGTGGAAAATGGAATGGAGAGAGAACGGATATAGATGACTCAAGAAGTGAAGTAAACTATACAAATTGACTTTATACATAGCGTATCACATTTAACAAACCAAACATTCAAATACCGTTACAGAAGTAAAAACCAAAACCGGTATGTGCAGCAATACCGTTATATCGTAAAATCCGGTATTCAGCCCAGCCCTACCAACATGTACATATTACCTCAATTACCTCGACTAACCTGTATCCCCGCACATTGATTCGGTACTGGTACCCCCTGTATATAACCGTATTGTTATTTTATTGTTACTTTTTTTAACTTTAGCTTATTTTGTAAATATTTGCTTAACTCTTATTTTCTTAAATTTGCATTGTTGGTTAAGGGCTTGTACGTAAGCATTTTACAGTAAGGTCTACACTTGTTGTATTCGGATGTTTGTGACAAATTAAATTGTTTTGATTTGATACATTGAAAGAATACAAACAAAACTTAAGATGGAAGAAACAGAATCATTTTGAACACTCTAAAAGAGATTGAAGACTTGATTGATGGAAACCCGTTCTGGGAGAAATGGAATGATCTAAATGGAAAAAAGGAAATGGCAACATTTGGATAGATCACTTTGAAAGTCTCTATGGAATAATACCATCAGAAGACATTACTTTAAACCCCAAATACAAAACCTGGAAAGGCAGCATCAGGAATTAAATGCTTAAACACATTACTCCTTATTAAAATTATTCAACCTGGTTTTGGAGAGTGGCTGCTTCCCTGATATTTGGAACCAGAGACTCATAACCCCCATACATAAAAAGGTGACAAATTAGACCCTAATAACTATAGGGGAATATGTGTCACAAGTAACATAGGGAAACTGTTCTGCTGTATTCTGAATACAGACCTTGCGCACAGCAAAAAAATTAATGGCTTTCTACCCAAACTCAGAACAGACCACATAGAAACATTACACACTAATAAACCAGCAAGTTCGTCAGAAATGCAGAGGAAAAGTATTTGCACGTTTTGTTGATTTTAAGAATGCTTTTGATTCCATATGGAATTATGGATTATATTACAAAACCCTCCAAAGCAGAATTGGGGGAAAGTATACATCATAAAATGTATTTACTCAAACACATGTAGCATTAAACTGAACAGTAAAATAACAGTTTTTTGCTGAAGGGCGAGACAAGGGTGCAGTTTAAGTCCAACCCTGTTCAACGTCTACATCAATGAACTAGCAGTGTTGTTGGAACAATCTGCAGCCCCTGGACTCGCCCTCAATGATGAGGTCAGATTCCTGCTCTACACAGGTGCCATTGTCCTACTGTCACTAACAGAGCAAGGTCTACAGGAACAACTTAACATTCTTTGAGAATACAGCATCAGTGGCAATCAACAACAACTTTCAGAAAACCAAAGTTGTGATTTTCCAGAAAAAGACCAGGAATCAGAGCAGCAGACACTCATTCAAATTTAGTCCGGTACAACTAACAGGGACAAAAAAAATCTGTGCCTGTGGTGGATTTGGTCTGGCAGTGAATGCACTAAAAGAAAAACCCTGTAAAGTATTTTAGTCCATAAAATTACAATTCTCTGAAATAAATATTCCTATCCAAATCTTGTGCAAAATATTCAATAGTGTAATTTGACCAATTCCACTATATGGAAGCAAGGTTTGGGGTCCAACCTGTAATTACAATTATAGGCATTGGTAAAAACCCAATAGAAAATTGACACAGAATTCTGCAGAATTATCCTAAATATTCAAAAGAGAGTTCCAAATAATCCATGCAGAGTGGAACTTGGATGATTCTCTTTAATTGTAAATATAAAGAAAAGGACACTAACATTTTGAAATTAACAGCCTTACAAATCAAAGCACTGGAAACCCAAGACCTGAACCCTGAAAAGAGTCCCCTATGTCAGCTGTTAAAAACACTAAACAACCGTATAATGCAAACACACAAGGAAATCAATCAAATTGTTACATAAATGAAAACCTATTTGACAAATTGGGAAAATGAAACAAAAACACTGAATAAACTAAATTTGGCCCTCAAAAGAACATACAAATTGGCAGTATATCTCTACTCTCAGAGATACAAAACAGAGACGGATCCTGACCAAATACAGGCTCAGCGACCACCAATTGGCTATAGAAAAAGGGACAGACAAAAACACATGGCTACTGAAAGAGGAGTGTCTATGTGGTCACTGCACAACAGGGGAGGTAGAGACACTTTTTGATCTACTGTGTGGAATACTCCCAAATAAGAGAAGATTTTTTCTAGAAAATATCTCAATCAATTCCCAACTTCTGTGCATTTACTAATGACATAATGCAGGAATTATTCTGGGTGAGGGAGAACCACAAATATTACTGCCAGATATGGATATGATTGCCATAGTCTGAGGGACATCCCATGACCATTAATTCCCTGAAGTAGTTACATTGTATATACAGTAACTTACAAGTAATACAGTGTAACTATCATCCATGTACAATTGTATTTCATTGCAATAAAACAATCTGAATTTGAATTTGAATTTGAGAGGGGGACGGGAAGAGAGCTCGAGATGGGGGTGGTGGGGGGAGCGAGCGAGCGAGCGAGAGAGAGCAGTAGAGTAGGTGTACTGTTGAATGCTCACCGTGACTTTGAATGTGGTAGAGGTGGCCGGCTCCATGGAGGTGCTTTTGTCCAGAGCGCTGCCCGGCATGCTGCGCCTGCGACCCACCCTCTCAGGAGGGAGCTCTGGGGAGGGGGAGAGGAATTCACAGGTAAGTCATTGCGGCACAATTCAATCAAATTCCAAAAGGTAGACGTTTGCGGTGCTATTATAATCCCGAACAATGTACATATGATCTTCAGAAAGGAGGAACAAGCATAAAATGGAAAAGGTATACACTTGGCTCTGGCTTCACCTAAATGATTTGTGTTTGAGATGCGCTACACATTGCATTCTGCATAAACAAACAGGTAATGAGAGAAAGGTAGAAGCAGAGTTCGCATGGAAAACTGCCATCCCTGACAGACTACGAAATCCATGCTTGTTCTCTCTGTGTGTCGGTATCTGTTCTAAGTTGATACAACGAGAGATACGTTTCACTCTTATTTCTGCCTCTGTGGGAAAGATAAGGCTCTAACAAGAAGGCGCACCTCTGAGCTCCCTCATTTATCGCCTCAAACTTTCTCACAGAGGAAGGAGAAAACAGATAATCACTGCATTCAATTACATGAGAATATTCTGATATTGTGTAATACTTAACTTCTGGCTTTTAGAAGTTACACATGGGATAAACAAACATAATAGAAAAGTCTAAATACACTGTCTACAAATGTAGTAAGATTAGGGAGGCAATAAATAGGCCATAGTGGCAAAATAATTACAATTTAGAAATTAAACACGGGAGTGATAGATGTGCAGAAGATGAACGTGCAAGTAGAAATACTGGGGTGCAAAGGAGCAAAAAAATAAATAACAATATGGGGATGAGGTAGTTGGGTGGGCGATTTACAGATGGGCTATGTACAGGTAATGAACAGTAAACTGCTCTGACAGCTGATGCTTAAAGTTAGTGAGGGAGATATGAGTCTCCAGCTTCAGTGTTTTTGCAAATCATTCCAGTCATTGGCAGCAGAGAACTGGAAGGAAAGGCGGCCAAACGAGGCATTGGCTTTGGGGTGACCAGTGAAATATACCTGCTGGAGCGCGTGCTACGGGTGGGTGCTGCTATGGTGACTAGTGAGCTGAGATGAGGCGGGGCTTTACCTAGCAAAGACTTACAGATGACCTGGAGACAGTGGGTTTGGCGACGAATATGAAGCAAGGGCCAGCCAATGAGAGCATACAGGTCGCAGTGGTGGATAGTATATGGGGCTTTGGTGACAAAACGGATGGCACTGTGATGGACTACATCCAATTTGCTGAGTAGTGTTGGAGGCTATTTTGTAAATGACATCGTCGAAGTCAAGGATCGGTAGGATAGTCAGTTTTACGAGGGTATGTTTGGCAGCATGAGTGAAGGATGTTTTGTTGCCAAATAGGAAGCCAATTCTAGATTTAACTTTGGATTGGAGATGCTTAATGTGAGTCTGGAAGGAGAGTTTACAGTCTAACCAGACACCTAGGTATTTGTAGTTGTCCACATATTCTAAGTCAGAACCGTCCAGCATAGTGATGGGCGGGCGGGCAGGTGCGGGCAGAGATCGGTTGAAGAGCATGCATTTAGTTTTACTTGCATTTAAGAGCAGTTGGAGGTCACGGAAGGAGTGTTGTACGGCATTGAAGCTCCTCTGTAGGTTTGTTAACACAGTGTCCAAAGGGCCAGAAGTAGACAGAATGGTGTCGTCTGAGTAGAGGTGGATCAGAGAATCACAAGCAGCAAGAGCGACATCATTGATGTATACAGAGAAAAGGGTCGGCCTGAAAACTGAAACCTGTGGCACACCCATAGAGACTGCCAGCGGTCCGGACAACAGGCCCTCCGATTTGACACCCTGAACTCCACCTGTGAGATCTCTTCCACCAAGGCACCTTCAAGTTCCCGGACATTTCTGGGGGGAATGGCCCTAGCCCTCACCCTCTGATCCAACAGGTCCCAGATTGAGATCCGGGCTCTTCGCTGGCCATGGCAGAACACTGACATTCCTGTCTTGCAGGAATTCACGCACAGAACGAGCAGTATGGCTGGTGCCATTGTCATGCTGAAGGGTTGTCAGGATGAGCCTGCAGGAAGGGTACCAACAAGGGAGGAGAATGTCTTCTCTGTAACGACAGCAAACTCAGTCCTATGATGCTGTGACACACCGCCCCAGACCATGACGGACCCTCCACCTCCAAATCGATCCCGCTCCAGAGTACAGGCCTCGGTGTAACGCTCATTCCTTCGACGAGAAACGCAAATTCGACCATCACCCCTGGTGAGACAAAACCACGACTCATCAGTGAAGAGCACTTCTCGCCAGCCCTGTCTGGTCCAGCGACGGTGGATTTGTGCCCATAAGCGACGTTGTTGCCGGTGACGTCTGGTGAGGACCTGCCTTACAACAGGCCTACAAGACCTCAGTCCAGCCTCTCTCAGCCTATTGCGGACAGTCTGAGCACTGATGGAGGGATTGTGCGTTCCTGGTGTAACTCGAGCAGTTGTTGTTGCATTCCTGTACCTGTCCCGCAGGTGTGATGTTCGAATGTACCGATCCTGTGCAGGTGTTGTTACACGTGGTCTGCCACTGCGAGGACGATCAGCTGTCCGTCCTGTCTCCCTGTAGCGCTGTCTTAGACATCTCACAGTACGGACATTGCAATTTATTGCCCTGGCCACATCTGCAGTCCTCATGACTCCTTGCAGCATGCCTAAGGCACGTTCACACAGATGAGCAGGGATCCTGGGCATCTTTCTTTTGGTGTGTTTCAGATTCAGTAGAAAGGCCTCTTTAGTGTCCTAAGTTGTCATAACTGTGACCTTAATTGCCTACCGTCTGTAAGCTGTTAGTGTCTTAACGACCCGTCCACAGGTGCATGTTCATTAATTGTTTATGGTTCATTGAACAAGCATGGGAAACAGTGTTTAAACCCTTTACAATGAAGATCTGTGAAATTATTTGGATTTTTACGAATTAAATTTGAAAGACGGGTTCCTGAAAAAGGGATGTTTCTTTTTTTGCTGAGTTTATATGCCTACATAAATTACTGTACAGCCTCTGTAAACTAAAATGTTCCACTGACAGAGCATAGGGTGTTAATCGGTCTTTTAGTGCAGTCAGTCCATGGTGTATAGGCCGGTGGGAGTGCATCCCCTAAGGCAGTGTGAAGAGCCAACCTGGATCAAAGAGAAGTCTTCACTGGAGAGCTGTTATATGACTTATCAAATTACAAACAGTTAACAGCCTACCGCAGCACACCATTGCATCAATCTTTTGTCTGATTTCTTGTTTGATACAGTATCTTTAAAGTGTTTAGACTTAGAGTATAGATACATTTTTATAACCATGTGGTAAAAAGAATGAACCTCAGTATTTTAGTTTTAGCATGCTAGCAGATGCACAATGACTGGAAGTCTATGGGTAATGCTAGTTAGCAATTGCGCTAGTGCTAGTTAGCAACTTCCTTATAACTGCACACAGAGACATAAATATGGTATCAACGAGTTCATCCGACTCTGGGGAAGTAGATAAAGGGCCTCATTGCCAAAATCCCGAAGTATCCCTTTAACACTAACAATCAAAAATGTGCTCCGTCTTCAGACATTTTGGAAATTGGATAAACCAAACAATGCAGTCATGTCCCAAAGGTCTCAGTTTCAGTGCGAGTGTCACACAACAGCACTGTGATGCGAGAAAGATTACCTTTTCTCTCCAAAGCATAAAAGTCAATTTTCCAAAGTGTTTATATGAATACAAAGGAATTCTGAGTAGGGCACTCAGACTCAAGTTCAAAGACGACTTTAAAGAGCAACTCTAGGTACAGATCGTAAACAACGCAGGAAACAACACAGAAAGCTTGTGGTTTTTCATCTCCAAATTGGAAAAATTTACTTTCCCACCACAAATTCTAAGTAAAAGCAAGGGGCAAGCATTATTAGGTTAGGAAAGAGGGGTCCCCTTTCCCCATAGCCTAACCTATACCTGTGTGTAAATTCCTACATGACCAATGAGCCTTTAATTCAGTCCAGAGCGCAAGCCGAAAGGCACAGATCATCAGACAACTTCAGACAAACATTACCAAGGCTGTTTACTGTAGGGCTGACCCCAATTAGTCGACTGGTCTATGGTTTCGTTGATAGGCTGTCAAACAATAATCTTTTGTCGAGAAGTAGGAAATATATATGGGGCCGAGACTAATCCATTGCGCAGCCCGCTGGATGGCACAGTCCAAGAAGAAGGGGATGTTTTAAGATGCGCACCTCTCTCCAGAATGCGCTCTCTCCCATCAATTTGTTTCATAACTTCATTGTGTGAATTGTTTGTGTTTGATTGTTAGTGTCTATCAATTCCCCATTACATACATCACCAGTAGTACATTTACTGTTAATTCCTATAATTTCAAATCTACAATGTTTGTTTGGTTACGTTAATTTGTTAATGCATTCAGTACCTCACTGGGGCCAAGCTTCTTCCATCCAGGACCTCTATACAGGAGGTGTCAGAGGAAGGTCCTAAAAATTGTCAAAGACTCCCGCCACCCTAGTCATAGACTGTTCTCTCGGCTACCGCACGGCAAGCGGTACCGGAGTGCCAAGTCTAGGTACAAAAGGCTTAACAGCTTCTTCCCCCAGGCCATAAGACTTCCGAACAGCTAATCAAAGGTCTACCCAGACCCCTCTGTTACGCTGCTGCTACTCTCTGGTTTATTATGTATGTATAGTCACTTTATCTCTACCTACATGTACATATTACCTCAATTACCGAGACTAAAATTTGATTTGAATATATTATTATTCCAGTATTTTACCGTTCTTATTGTCAGAGTGGACATGTTGTTTGCAGAGCACACAACCTATGCTTGTGAGAAACAAGTTTGTTTATTTAATTCCATTTACAAGTTGTCAATTTAGTCAGTGTCTCTTGTTTGGAGTGCTCCTGTCAATGTTGAGTAAGGACATGCACCTGATTACGCATAGAAGTAAGCCTATAGGCTACTTGGCCTGCATGTACGTAAATGTAGGCATATGAATGTGCCCATCTGGGGATCTGATAGTATTTATGATTGGCTTAACGCACCACCACTAATGAGCTGTGGAGCTTCTCAAAGTAATGTTTTCTTAACCTAAAACAGCAAGCAAACAAAGTCTGTTTTTAGATCCATTGAGAATGACAATAGTTCATCAATGTATTTGACTAATATTTCCATCTCTCTCCCTTTCGATAACCACTCAGCATGAAAGGGAAAAATGTCATGCTCTGATCCAGTGGAAACGTCATAAAATTGGCCTACTTGATGAGCTCTTATCCCTTGCACAAATAGCCTACAGCCGTGTGTCCCGAGCTCACTGGCACAGGAAACTCTGCGGACCAAAGTTGTTACAAATGTTTCAAGTTCGTTGCAGATAGACTATGCGGTAGCCAATGTGATTTATAGGATATATTCTACCTGCAGGTTCCAATGTTTTTATTTGTTGTCTTTATGTAGGCTATTTTTACATGGTTGACAGTGGCAATAGAAGTTCCTTTTTGGGTTTGTATAATTTTTTATTTGGATAGAAAATGTAAATAACCACATGACAATGATTTTGAGATACGAAGACGTTATTATAAATTATATGAAACTGTTCCACGAAAATGTGCATATGAAAACCATAACTGGCACGCAGATCGGTAGAAATAGTAAGATAAATTGGCATTCCACATGAGAAAGGTTGCCGACTCCTCTTTTAGCCTATTACTGGCAACTTCAGGAGAGTAACAGCAGAATCTGCAAAGCCAGCAGGAGCGAGAGGAGGATGGTCGGGTCAGGTTAAGGCTTCTTTCTTCTGGTTATCTTGATCTCTGGCTCCCTCTGGAGTCATGTGTGTCTTATTTCATCAAACAGTGTGCTTAAAGCATCAGACAAGCTCAATACATATAGTTGGTCTTGGTCAACCAATATTCCTTTTTTTTGTCAGGGACAGACCTTGTTTCCTGTGGTAGCCTACTTGCTCACTATTATACATCACACCTTCTCCTGGGATATTTAGGTTAGACAAACTCAGTGAAGAGACAATCAACAATCCTGAGGGATTAATTTTTTGGTGGAGGAGGGCTGTCCCAGAGGATAAAACAGTAGTTGGTTATCCCTGTTTGCAGCTCTGGTCCTACTCCTGGAGTGACTGTGCTGTCTTTGCAGACGGGTCTGACCCATTAGTCTGTATTATTAGGACTTCCTCCCCAAACCGTTCCTCATTGTGCCCGACATTTCAACCTCAGATATACTAACAGTCTGCCAGAAACCTATTCAGACTATTATGACTATTCAGTCATCACTTTGTTGTACTGAGCTGAGCAGCTTCTGATGTCATGTGCTAGACTAGAGAACAGCACTGCACCTACATGTCAGGATACACAATATTCGGGGGGGGAAACAATTCCTGTGAGGGGTTGAGTTCTGCTTCTGAGGGGGCAGGTCAGGAGTCATGCTTGTGGCCTCTCCGGCAGCGTGCCAGTGTCAACTCACAACCTAAAAAATATATTTTTAGGGATACCAGTGCTGAGAGTTCGTCATTGAAGAGCAGTATAGAGGTACAGCCCTGGTGATAGGCTATATTATGATGCAATGTTATTTTTTAGACGTTGACAGCATGTGACCCTACACCCCCAAAGCCTTGACGGGGGAGCACGTGCCGTCAGCCCAGCAACAGTGCTGCTACTGTTACACTCCCAGTCACGTACCCCTCTGAGCCCCTCACATGTCACCCTTGGAACAACAGCCTGTCACACACCCCTCTGAGCCCTCACACGTCACCCTGGAAACAACAGCCAGTCGCACACCCGGGAGTTTGTCCTGGCAACCTGAACATACTAGGAAAAACAAAACCCTACTTATACTAGTCCGGGGATGTGAAACATACGGCCCACATGCCTAATCTGGCCCAAACTACTAAAATGACTCAGTGTCTTTCACAAAACATGCTAAGAGCAAGCTGGTAGAAGACCAGAGGCTGGGGAATGGGTTAGGGCTGTGTCAACACCAGTAGCACAATTTTGGGGCAAAAAAATTAAACATGAAGCGGACTAAACTCTTTGGTTCTTTGAAAACCTGCTGTATGTAAAATAGTGTGCTATAGCTTGGAAAATAAATAAACGCGACTCTGGATGACAACATAAGGATGTTTTTTTTAGAACATTAGGGCTGTTTTCCTAAAGAAGTTAAATCCACTTTCTGTTTTGTTTCCTTGCCATGATACTAACGAGTATCACGATAATGGTATCGTCCCAGCCCAAGCATGTGTCCCATCAGAATTCCCAGATGGAGATAAAAGTGTAGTCTTATGGTATGTTACAGTATGATCTACCTGAGACTGCAGCTTGATCAAGCCGAGTGGAACGGTCTGGAACAGACATGATAACATTACTGCAGGAATGCTAAGGTATGACTGCGTGGCGTTGTGGGGATCCCTCACTGCACAACTGTACATGGACTAGGTTCAAAAACAAGAACTCAAGTTGAATCACCCTTCGAGGAAGCAGTAGGATTAAAAGCAACAAAGGCAGTGCAGTCACTGCGGTGTGATTAAATAAGCCTACATCTATCATCATGACAGAGGCTTTAGCATTATGTTACTGTTACAGCAGGAGATGGACAGACTCAGAGGAGTTGAGTGACTCTTCCTCATTTTTTGTCTCTCTCGCTTTCACTTTGTTTCTTGCTCCATCTCTTTAAAATGCCAAAAGTACAGTACAGATAGACTGCCGATCTCTCTTTGAACTAGAGGTCGACCGATTATGATTTTTCAACGCCGATACCGATTATTGAAGGACCAAAAAAAGCAGATACTGATTAATCGGACGATATATATATATTTGTAATAATGACAATTACAACAATACTGAATGAACACTTATTTTAATATAATACATAAATAAAATCAATTTAGTCTCAAATAAATAATGAAACATGTTTAATTTGGTTTAAATAATGCAAAAACACAGTGTTGGAGAAGAAAGTAAAAGTGCAATATGTGCCATGTAAAAAAGCTAACGTTTAAGTTCCTTGCTCAGATCATGAGAACATATGAAAGCTCGTGGTTCCTTTTAACATGAGTCTTATACTTCTTAACTGGGAATTTTGAAGGTTGTAGTTATTATAGGAATTATAGGACTATTTCTCTCTATACCACTTGTATTTCATATACCTTTGACTAAACAGCGCAATGCTCGAAGCACAGCGAAGAGCTGCTGGCAAACGCAATAAAGTGCTGTTTGAATGAATGCTTACGAGCCTGCTGCTGCCTACCACCGCTCAGTCAGACTGTTCTATCAAATCATAGACTTAATTATAATATCATAAACACACAGCAATACGAGCCTTAGGTCATTAATAAGGTCAAATCCGGAAACTATCATTTCAAAAACATAACGTTTATTCTTTCAGTGAAAAACGAAACCGTTCCGTATTTTATCTAACGGGTGGCATCCCTAAGTCTAAATATTGCTGTTACATTGCAGAATGTTCAATGTTATGTCATAATTATGTAAAATTCTGGCAAATGAATTAGTCTTTGTTAGGAAGAAATGGTCTTCACACAGTTCTAAACGAGCCAGGCGGCCCAAACTGCTGCATATACCCTGACTATGCTTGCACAGAATGCAAGAGAAGTGACACAATTTCAATAGTTAAAATACATTCATGTTAGCAGGCAATATTGACTAAATATGCAGGTTTAACAAAATATACTTGTGTATTGATATTAAGAAAGGCATTGATGTTTATGGTTAGGTACATTGGTGCAACGACAGGGCTTTTTTCGCGAATGCGCTTGTTAAATCATCACCTGTTTGGCGAAGTAGGCTGTGATTTGATGATAAATTAACAGGCACCGCATTGATTATATGCAACGCAGGACAAGCTAGATAAACTAGTAATATCCTCAACCATGTGTAGTTAACTAGTGATTATGTTAAGATTTATTGTTTTTTATAAGTTTAATGCTAGCTAGCAACTTACCTTGGCTCCTTGCTGCACACGCGTAACAGTTGGTCAGCCTGCCACGCAGTCTCCTCGTGGAGTGCAATGTAATCGGCCATAATCGGTGTCCAAAAATGCCGATTACCGATTGTTATGAAAACTTGAAATCGGCCCTAATTAATCGGCCATGCCGATTAATCGGTCGACCTCTACTTTGAACCATGCTCTGCCCAGGAGTAGCTAGACATTGTCTGCTCCCACACAGAGCTGGCTATCATCAACGACTGATGATACTATTACTGACCCTGCAGCATTATGCTATGCCCTGGGCCCATATTCATAAAGCATCTCAGTAGGAGTGCTGATCTAGGATCAGTTCCCCCACAGTTCATATAATCCTATTCATTATGATCCAATCTGATCCTAGATAAGCACTGCTTCTCTGAGATGCTTTGTGAATACTGGCCATGATCTCCTCCCAGGGGCCCATCCACACAAGTAATCCTGTCCTGTCCAAAACAGCCCCAAAGCATTACTGTGTCGGTCTTATTGTCCACCATCTTTCCTTCCCCTGCCCGGGCCACATGGATTTGGTTAGATTTCATTCCATTACCCAAATGAAACTAAGCCTGTGTGTTGATGAACAAATATATGCTCCATCTTTGGCAGGGAGGCAATATGTTTGGAGAAGCCTTTTGGGTGTGTGTGTGTGTGTGTGTGTGTGTGTGTGTGTGTGTGGCTTAAAGATAGAGCTGGGACCCACTTCCTCCCCATAAAGGCATTATTTCGCCCACACAAAACTGTGCAGATTAAATGCTCCCACATACCACTCCAGAATGAGGAATTTCGACAACTAAATAGGCTACACTCTTCATTCAGAAGATAAACTGATATAAATCATATAGTCTTCTTTGGACACAGTGATTACATAATGTATATAAGGAAAGAAACAGCTGATCAACATGTATAGTCTCTAGAAAAAATGTCATTCATTTGTTAAAAGAGACAACTGGACAGAATCGACAGAAGAGAGAAAAAAAAGTGACAGGATACACTTACTGCAGGGATCAACTAGATCCAGCTGTGGGATGATTTGTTCTTGAGTGGATGGTCAGGGGCCCGGAACATAACTACAATTATAAACTGGGTGGTTCAATCCCTGAATTCTGATGGGCTGAAAGCCATGGTATATCACACCATATACCACGGGTATGACAAAACATTTTGTTTTACTGCTCTAATTACAATGGTAACCAGTTTATAATAGCAATAAGGCCCTTCAGGGGTTTGTGATATATCACCAATATACCACGGCTAAGGGCTGTGTCTAGGCACACCACATTGCGCCTAAGAACTGCCCTTAGCTGTGGAATATTGGCCATATAACCACATCTCCTCGGGGCTTCATCTAAATTTGACCAAAACATAATTACAACTTTGGGGGGGGGGGGGGGGGGCAAATAAAAGTAGCAGTATCATATAATTTCAGTTATTCAAAGCAATATTCCCTGTGTTGGTTATGCAGTCTGGCTCCATCAATAGATACAAGACATTTCCTCTCCTCCTACTGCACATGGCCCTGAGGGTCACACATTCTCATCCCCCACAACCGCTTTCTACTGTGGTGAATATTCTATTAGTCCTATCGCAATAGGAGACAGTAAGCTAAGCATAGTAAAGGGATGGACACCATTTGTGTGGCTGTTAACCTGTATATCACCTCAGTATGTGTAAGCATTGAAAATGGATCCACAGGATTTTGGATGTCTCAGCAGGTTTCCATCCAACCTTTTTATGCGAGTAAAGTACGTCAGATAAAATAATGTAATGACGGGCCTGATGGAAACAGCAAATTTGTCCGTAAACTTTCCAAACGTCTACAAAATAAATACGCTAGACAAGGTGGGATATTTTTGTGTCGGTAAAATGTATTAGACAGTGGTGGGTGATAGGAATCAAATTAAGCTGGTAATGTTTCGGTATATCTATTCTGTGGTGCCTCTAGTCATGGCCCCAAATGTTTCCATGCAGCGCCCTCCTTTGGAGAAGGGGAGAAGTGCTAGGGTGGATTATCAAAGGCTCATCCGGGCTCTTAAGTGTGCACTCCCTCAGTCTGCGCTTACTTACACCAATCCAATGTTATTCATTCCATGAGTGGAGTGTACAAGTATACACTTTGGGTAGGGATTCGGAACACAGCCCATGTATCTCTTTCCCTACTACTGATGAGGTAGTGTTTCATGATGTTATTAGTAAATTGCTTTCAATTTGCTAACAACATCATTCACGGAAAACCTTCAAAAACATCCCTCAAGAGACTAGGGTATCACAGGAGGTTGGTGGCACCTTAATTGGGGAGGACAGGCTCGTGGTAATGGCTGGGGTGGAATAAGTGGAACGGTATCAAATACATGAAACACATGGGTTGATGCCATTCCATTTGCTCCGTTCCAGCCATTATTATGAGCCGTCCTCCCCTCAGCAGCTTCCACTGTAGGCGATAAGACAAAATGACTAAAAACATCTCTTTCCGTATTTTTCCATCAATGACAAAACACAAGGTTTCAATTAATTAAAAGGCTGTAACACAGCCTACAGTAGTATCTTTGAACAGTCACAGTCTTCAGCACAGTGGTAACTACACAGGACATCAGCTTGCTTCATTACACATGCAGAGAACAGAGGAGAAACCGCCTGTGTGTTGAGAGCGGCAGAAGCTATTGTGTACATTTGACAGATCCTAATGAATTATAGGATGACGTTGAAGACACTGTTTGTTTTATCTCTGGACCACAGTGGCCTGGAGATGAATACATTTAGAGACAGGGGAGAACATTGGCACCACCGTACAAGCATGTATGTGCCAGCATAACAAAAACAGATTCATTATCTATGCATGAACTTGCATTTTGTGAATGTAAATAATGAGTTGATTTGTGATGTGAATCATAATGGCATTGTCATTGCTAATGTTCTCTGCATCTGCCTTTTAACATGATAAACCTACAAAAAGACCTTCATCAGCTCAGTTTGATTTGAATGGTTTCAATAGGCTTCATTCATCTGAGACAAGATGACAGAATTAACACACACACACCAAAAGCCATACATCTCCGTGTGAGCACAACAGGATTATAAACTCAGCAAAAAAAAAGAAAAGGCCCTTTATTAGGACCCTGTCTTTCAAAGATAATACGTAAAAATCCAAATAACTTCACAGATCTTCATTGTAAAGGGTTTAAACACTGTTTCCCATGCTTGTTCAATGAACCATAAACAATTAATGAACATGCACCTGTGGAACGGTTGTTAAGACACTAACAGCTTACAGACGGTAGGCAATTAAGGTCACAGTTATGAAAACTTAGGACACTAAAGAGGCCTTTCTACTGACTCTGAAAAACACCAAAAGAAAGATACCCAAGGTCCCTGCTCATCTGCGTAAACATGCCTTAGGCATGCTGCAAGGAGTCATGAGGACTGCAGATGTGGCCAGGGCAATAAATTACAAGGTCCGTACTGTGAGACGTCTAAGACAGCGCTACAGGGAGACAGGATGGACAGCTGATCGTCCTCGCAGTGGCAGACCACGTGTAACAACACCTGCACAGGATCAGTACATCCGAACATCACACCTGCGGGACAGGTACAGGATGGCAACAACTGCCCGAATTACACCAGGAATGCACAATCCCTCCATCAGTGCTCAGACTGTCCGCAATAGGCTGAGAGAGGCTGTGCTGAGGGCTTGTAGGCCTGTTGTAAGGCAGGTCCTCACCAGACGTCACTGGCAACAACGCCTATGGGCACAAACCCACCGTCGCTGGACCAGACAGGACTGGCAAAAAGTGCTCTTCACTGACGTGTCTCGGTTTTGTCTCACCAGGGGTGATGGTCGGATTCGCGTTTATCGTCGAAGGAATGAGCGTTACACCGAGGCCTGTACTCTGGAGCGGGATCGATTTGGAGGTGGAGGGTCCGTCATGGTCTGGGGCGGTGTGTCACAGCATCATTGGACTGAGCTTGTTGTCATTGCAGGCAATCTCAACGCTGTGCGTTAAAGGGAAGACAACTTCCTCCCTCATGTGGTACCCTTCCTGCAAGCTCATCCTGACATGACCCTCCAGCATGACAATACCACCAGCCATACTGCTCGTTCTGTGCGTGATGTCCTACAAGACAGGAATGTCAGTGTTCTGCCATGGCCAGCGAAGAGCCCGGATCTCAATCCCATTGAGCACGTCTGGGACCTGTTGGATCGGAGGGTGAGGGCTAGGGCCATTCCCCCCAGAAATGTCCGGGAACTTGCAGGTGCCTTGGTGGAAGAGTGGGGTAACATCTCACAGCAAGAACTGGCAAATCTGGTGCAGTCCATGAGGAGGAGATGCACTGCAGTGCTTAATGCAGCTGGTGGCCACACCAGATACTGACTGTTACTTTTGATTTTGACCCACCCTTTGTTCACAAACACATTATTCCATTTCTGTTAGTCACATGTCTGTGGAACTTGTTCAGTTTATTTCTCAGTTGTTGAATCTTATTATGTTCATACAAATATTTACACGTTAAGTTTACTGAAAATAAACGCAGTTGACAGTGAGAGGACGTTTCTTTTTTTGCTGAGTTTACAAACCAAGGAATGTAGTCTAATTAAAAAATGACATTTAAAAAGTAGCTTATTATTGAAGTAAAACATAACAAATAGGATGACTGATTAATTCTTCACTCAACACTTATCCTAATGAATGTGAGGCTTCAAACTACTGCTAAGAGTATCATGACAGAAAACGGTTCTAAAGAAATAATCTAAAAAGAGAAACCCCTCTTTCTCCAATCTGACAAAGTCATTCAACAACCCGCAGCAATGATACATCTGATAAAAAATAAACATACTTAGAACACACATGTAATGCATTTAAGTGGTAACTGAAATATGCCAGCTATGCAGTCAGACATTACGTACAGCAATCCTTTCATTATTCGTCCAACAGTCCCACCAGCCAGCAAGCAGAGATCTCTGTGCAATATTCATGTACACTGACAGTTTAGTCCCTTGAGCCTGCAACCTCAGGGCACAGTGTGGAATGGGGATTAAGCTAAGCATAGTAAAGGGATGGACACCATTTGTGTGGCTGTTAACCTGTATATCACCTCAGTATGTGTAAGCATTGAAAATGGATCCACAAAATTGTGGATGTCTCTAAGCAGGTTTCCATCCAAACTTTTTATGCGAGTAAAGTACATGTCGGATAAAAGAATGTAACGACGGGCCTGATGGAAACAGCAAATTTGTCAGTAAACTTTCCAAACGTCTACAAGATAAATAAGCTAGACAAGGTGGGATCTTTTTGTGTCGGGAAAATGTATTATGCAAGAAAGTGCGGTGGAAATGGCTTTATGCACAAATATTGATATAATAACCATCATATCAAAGTAAACTTGGAGTCACGTGATGACATGTTGTGTGGTCCTCCCACTAGACTATTTGGTAAAACATGCACTTTATTAGGCTACAGATGAAATAAATGATGAACTTCACAGGGTGGTGAAAGTGCACGGTGATGAGCTTGATGCTACTTTCCTATAAATATCGAGGGTCTTATTCTGGTGACATGATAATCAATGATTGGCTGCTGTTTGACAAATCAAAATAATCTCGCTCATTTTGTACATAATAATCTCATCATGTAGGTAGCCTACTCGCACTTTATCTGTTGGCTAGAGGGCACGTTTCAAAACCAGAGTGAGCACATTCACTATATAAATGCACATTTCTTCCTGACAAAACCATCAGTAGAGTTGAAAATTCGATGGAAACCCATTTAACGTAACTTTAAAAAAAACTAAATTCAGTAGATGGGAATTTAACCGCAAAAGTTATTTTGATGTTCACGACGTCAGCACGCACAGCCTTTTATCCGTAACAAGTCCATTTAATGGAAACTGGTGGGAAAATGCACAATTGTTTTTAAGCAGATTTTTGAATATTCACATGAAAACCTGTCGCCAATTAGATGGAAACCTAGCTAATATGCTAGATTTAGAGATGAAGTCAATAATCTCAGTGGGTCACGGTATTGTGATTACCAGACGAGTGACGTGGCCGACTGATCCCGATTCAGGGCTTTCACACAACAGGAAGCCAACATACAAAGCCTTGCCAGCGGTATTCTAAAGGTTTTATGAACACCTCTGCACAGGATGTCTACTGAGTCATGCAAGGGCAGAGATTATTGGGATTATGAAGACTCCCTCAGGGCACAGTGTGCAATGGGGATTAAGCTAAACATAGTAAAGGGATGGACACAATTTGTGCGGCTGGTATCCTGTATATCACCTCAGTATGTGTAAGCATTGAAAATGTATCCACAGGATTTTGGATGTCTCTAAGCAGGTTTCCATCCAACCTTCTTATGTGAGTAAAAAACATGTCGGATATAAAAAATGAAAGTCACGACAGGCCTGATGGGAATGGCAAATGTCAGTCAACTTTCCAGATGTCGACAAAACTAAATACGCTAGACAAGGTGGGATCTTTTTGTGTCAGTAAAATTAATTATCCAAGAAATGGCGGTGGAAACGCATTTATGCGCAAATATTGATATAATAATCATCATATTGCACACACAATAACCATCATATCGCACACGCACAGCCTGTTATCTGCAACAAGTCAATTTGATGGAAACTGGTGGGAAAATGCGCATATTGTTTTATGCAGATTTTAGAATATTCATGAAAATCTGTCGCCAATTGGATGGAAACCTAGCTAATATGCTAGATTTAGAGATGAAGTCAATAATCTCAGTGGGTCACGGTATTGTGATTACCAGACGAGTGACGTGGCCGACTGATCCCGATTCAGGGCTTTCACACAACAGGAGGCCAACATACAAAGCCCCGCCAGCGGTATTCTAAAAGGTGTTCTGTACAGTGCTTCACTTGTATTAATTATATCATGCAGATTTTATGAACACCTCTGCACAGGACATCTACTGAGTCATGCAAGGGCAGAGATCACTGTTATTATCTTCACGTCATGAGAGAGGAGAGCATGTATCTTGAACATCCTCTTAGGCCCTGTGACAATCACTAAGAGCAGGTCAGAACTTGCCCAAGAAAAAACACTTTAATTTCCTGTTTCCAGCATAATCTGATGATGAACACAACCCATGTTTCCAATCCACGGGACAAGCTATGTTCATGCAGCCTCCAATCAATACAGTCGTAAAATAGATTTAACTCTCTCTTATAGCAACATTGAGACAGACAGTGGTTTTCCGGATTGGAAACACTGAATAACCTCGAGACAATTTTCTCTGAATTAGTCCAACTGTCTCAAAGTAGAATTGCATTGTGCCGAGTATGTTGATGGTTTTGTTGTTGCTCATTCTAATTAGGCTGCAGACTTCATCAAAACAGAGGAGAAACAATAACAATCATGTCTGTGCATTTTCTTTACATCAATCAACGTTTAATAAAAACATTTCTTTTTTAATCTGAACAAAATGTTTGAGTGCCTAAGAGTATTTCCCCCTCAATCCCTCCCCCTTAACAATGTCAGTTGCCAAAACAACTCATAGTAAAAACACAATTTCAATCAAGATAACTTGGTTTACTTTCCCCAAGTGATTTAAAACACATCCAGTCAATGTGTTTGTGTGTGCAAAAGAACAGGGTCCAGAAAACACACTGGTGTGCTGTTTTGTCAGCGTTCAAATCCACTTCCCACAACAGTCTGAGCGAACAGATCTTTAAAAAAAACATCTGGAGAAGTTTGGGCTGACCCAATTCCACCCCAGACACAACTTTGACTAAAAACTCTATAAAAAGTAATGCCTTCATATAGGCCTATATACACAAAAGTATGTGGACACCCACTCAAATTAGTGGATTCTGCTATTTCAGCCACATCCTTTGCTGACAGGTGTATAAAATCGAGCACACAGTCATGGAATTCCCATAGACAAAGATTGGCAGTCGAATGGCCTTACTGAAGAGCTCAGTGACTTTCAACATGGCACCGTCATAGGTCGTCACATTTCTGCCCTGCTAGTAGAGGTCGACCGATTATGATTTTTCAACGCCGATACCGATTATTGGAGGACCAAAAAAAGCAGATAACGATTAAAATCAGCCACTTTTTATTTATTTATATATATTTGTAATAAATGACAATTACAACAATACTGAATGAACAATTATTTTAACTTAATATAATACATAAATAAAAATCTATTTGGAACGCCGACTGTGAGCCAGGCCTAATCGCCCAACATCAGTGCCCAACCTCACTAATGCTCGTGGCTGAATGGAAGCAAGTCCCCACAGCAATGTTCCAAAATCTAGTGGAATGCCTCCCAGAAGAGTGGAGGCTATTATAGCAGCAAAAGGGGGGACCAACTCCATATTAATGCCCATGATTTTGGAATGAGTTTGACGAGCAGGTGCCCACATACTTTTGGTCATGTAGTGTATATGTGCAATTATGCATCTAGGTCTACTGTCTATACATAAGTGCTGCAAAAATACATGTTTATTTTTTGCATGCCTACAGCATTGCATAGATCATTGAGAGACAATTGCTGTCATCGTTCAAACCCGGGACTGCAAAGCGAGGCTCCAGTGATCACAGTCTAGGGTTTCTCTTTGCCTTAATTTCATTTAATTTCTTAGACTAGTGCAACCCACATTCTGCAGCTTTGTAATCTCACAAATATGCATCGCTGAAAGAATGTTCCAACAACCTCCAGCCCCTGAAAAATCTCTGCCATGCTGCAAGCAGTTTAGAGGACACATGAAACCTTGACAGGGGTAGGTTTCAGTTAGTTGTTTTCCCCCCTTCATAAATGCAATTCATGCCTCTGGAGAGGGTGGTAATGCAGCTGTGATAGGATCTAACCCTTTTGGAATCCTAGCTCTCTTAGGCATGTCACATACGCTCAGTCACCCACCCCTCAGTCTGGTCTGCTCCTTCATACAGTACCTAGTGCTGCTCCCTCCCACCTGCGCCCACCCGCTGCCGTGAGAGGCTTCTCTGTGAAAAGCCTGGGGGCTGTGAATTCTCCAATTCTCCACAGCTCTGCTCTTCCAAAAACAAGAGTAATCTCTGGAGCTCTCTCAAATCAGCAGTGTTCCAAAACCTGTCGTTGTTTAAAGCCAAGGCCAGGCCAGAAATACAGGCAGAGGTGTTTCACGCCAGGCTGCGGAAAATGTCTCATGAGCAGGAAACAGAGGTCTGGGTGACCTACTTGAGTCTGCATGCTGTTCCCATCTTTTTGTAGTCGTCCATATGACCAATGTGAGATATTGGGCTAAGTCATACAAAAATATATACACCGGCCAGTTTATTAGGTACACCCATCTAGTAGTGGGTCGGACCACCCTTTGCCTCCAGAACAGCGGTACATTCATGCTGTGAACAGCCTGTTCCATCTCATCCTAAAGATGCTCTATTGGGTTGAGGTCTGGGGACTGCAGGCAGTGCGTACTAAACCGAACTCACTGTCATGTTCCAGGCAATGTTTTTCCACTCCTCAATTGTCTGGTGTTGGTGATCGCTTGCCCACTGGAGCCGCTTCTTCTTGTTTTTAGCTGATAGGTGTGGAACCCGGTGTGGTCGTCTGATGCAATAACCCATCCGTGACAAGGATCAACGAGTTGTGCGTTCCAAGATGCCGTTCTGCACACAACTGTTGTACCGCCATTATTTGTTGGTTGGTTGCCCGCCTGTTAGCTTACACAATTCTTGCCATTGTCCTTTCGACCGCTCTCGTCAAAGAGCTGTTTTCACCCACAGGCCTGCCGCTGACCGGATGTTTTTTGTTTGACACACCATTCTCGGGAAACCCTAGATACTGGTGCGTGAAAAGCCCAGGGGGGCATCCGTTTCTGAGATACTGGATCCGGCTCACTTGGCACCGACGATTATACCAAGCTCAAAGTCGCTTAGGTCACTTGTTTTGCCCATTCTAACGTTCAATCAAACAGTAACTCAATGCCTCACTGACTGTCTGCCGGCGTTATATAAAAAGCCATGGCCATGTGACTCTCTGTCTGTAGGAGCGATCAATTTTTGTGACCGGGGTGGTGTACCTAACTGTCCGATGAGTGTATATACATACACACAATACATGCAGTAAAAATTAACTCTTAGAACGCCAAACATAGCATTGGCCTACCCTCAAAACCTTCACTGTTGGCTTTCAAATCCCAGTTTTGGTTGTGGAGAAGGTTCTACTTGAGACTGGTCCTCACCACTACAGTGATGGATATCTTTATACTCAAAGATAACTAGTGATACCAGATAAAGGATTGTTCTAAACACCCTAAATCAGCATATTACTCCACCCAGCTCTGGCCAACAAAAACTTTGCCAAAACTTCAGTGCTAATTCCAGGTCTTGTGCTCTGCATTGGCTTTCATCTAGAGCTGGGCGATATAGGGAAAACATCCATATCACCATAAATGGACTCAATTATCACAATAACGATCAATCTAAGGATAAATAAATAACATGAATGTGCACCAGTTACTTAAAAAAAGATATACAGTACCAGTCAAAAGTTTAACTGGTACTTTATATATATGAAGCTGACTGAGAGAATGCCACGAGTGTGCAAAGCTGTCATCAAGGAAAAGGGTGGCTACTTTGAAGAATCTCAAATATAAAATATATTTTCTTGGTTACTAAATGATTCCATATGTGTTTCATAGTTTTGATGTCTTCACTATTATTCGACAAATGTAGAAAAACAGTAAAAATAAAGAAAAACCCTTGAATGTGTAGGTGTGTCCAAACTTTTGACGATTGTAAATACAGTCAATAACACAATATACTTGTTTTCTATGTACAGTGTGTGCAAATGAGGTATGATAAGGGAGGTGAGGCAATAAATAGGCCATAGTGGCGAAATAATTACAATTTAAACACTGGAGTGATAGATGTGCAGAAGATGAATGTGCAAGTAGAGATACTGGGGTGCAAAGGAGCAAAAAATAAAAATAACAGTATGGGGATGAGGTAGTTAGATGGGCTATTTACAGATGGGCTATGTACAGGTGCAGGGATCTGTGAGCTGCTCGGACAGCTGGTGCTTAAAGTTAGTGAGGGAGATATGAGTCTCCAGCTTCAGTGATTTTTGCAGTTCGTTCCAGTCATTGGCAGCAGAGAACTGGAAGGAAAGGCGGCCAAAGGAGGAATTGGCTATGGGGGTGACCAGTGAAATATTCCGTGCTGGAGCCCGTGCTACGGGTGGGTGCTGCTATGGTGACCAGTGAGCTGAGATAAGACGGGGCTTTACCTAGCAAAGAATTATAGATGACCTGGAGCCAGTGGGTTTGGCGACGAATATGAAGCGAGGGCCAACCAACGAGAGCATACAGGTCGCAGTGGTGGGTAGTATATGGGGCTTTGGTGACAAAACGGATGGCACTGTGATAGCAAATTGGATGCAGTCTGAGTAGAGTGTTGGAGGCTATTTTGTAAATGACATCGCTGAAGTCAAGGATCGGCAGGATAGTCAGTTTTACGAGGGTATGTTTGGCAGCATGAGTGAAGGATGCTTTGTTACGAAATAGGAAGCCGAGTCTAGATTTAATTTTGGATTGGAGATGCTTAATGTGAGTCTGGAAGGAGAGTTGGGTAGCCGTAGAAAAATGCTTATTGAAATTCTCAATTATTGTGGATTTATCGGTGGTGACAGTGTTTCCTAGCCTTAGTGGAGTGGGCAGCTGGGAGGAGGTGCTCTTATTCTCCATGGACTTTAATGTCCCAGAACTTTTTGGAGGTTGTGCTGCAGGATGCAAATTTCTGTTTGAAAAAGCTAGCCTTTGCTTTCCTAACTGCCTGTGTATATTGGTTCCTAACTTCCCTGAAAAGTTGCATATCGCGGGGGCTATTCAATGCTAATGCGGTACGCCACAGGATGTTTTTGTGCTGGTCAAGGGCAGTCAGGTCTGGAGTGAACCACGGGCTATATCTGCTTCTGGTTCAAATTTTTTTGAATGGGGCAAGCTTATTTATGATTGTGAGATAATCACTATTAAATGAATAACAAGGCATCTTCTACTGACGGAATGAGGTCAATATCCTTCCAGGATACCTGGGCCAGGTCGATAAGAAAGGCCTGCTCGCTGAAGTGTTTTAGGGAGCGTTTGACAGTGATGAGTGGTGGTCGTTTGACCGCAGACCCATTACGGACGCAAGCAATGAGGCAGTGATTGCTGAGATCCTGGTTGAAGACAGCAGAGGTGTATTTGGAGGGCAGGTTGGTTAGGATGATATCTATGAGGGTGCCTGTGTATACGGATTTGGGGTTGTACCTGGTAGGTTCATTGATAATTTGTGTGAGACTGAGGGCATCAAGCTTAGATTGTAGGATGGCCGGGGTGTTAAGCATGTACCAGTTTAGGTCACCTAACAGCACGAGCGCTGAAGATAGATGGGGGGCAATCAATTCACATATGGTGTCCAGGGCACAGCTGGGGGCAGAAGGTGGTCTATAGCAAGCAGCAACAGTAAGAGACTTGTTTCTGGAAAGGTGGATTTTTAAAAGTAGAAGCTCAAATTGTTTGGGCACAGACCTGGATAGTAAGACGGAACTCTGTAGGCTATCTCTGCAGTAGAGTGCAACTCCGCCCCCTTTGGCAGTTCTATCTTGTCGGAAAATGTTATAGTTAGGGGTGGAAATGTCAAGGTTTTTGGTGGCCTTCCTAAACCAGGATTAAGACACAGCTAGGACATCTGGGTTAGCAGAGTTTGCTAAAGCAGTGAATAAAACAAACTTTGGGAAGAGGCTTCTAATGTTAACATGCATGAAACCAAGGCTTTTACGGTTACTGTAGCCAAAGATTATGCTTCCTACCCTTGTCACAATAACTCCTCCCTGGCATTTTAATTCGTTGTCATGTCAAACACTGCATTAAAAGTGCCCACTATTTTATTATAACTATATTAGAATGATTATTCTATTTCCAAGATTCCAAAAGTTCATCCAAGTATTTTACTCTAAAATCACAAGTCAAATTGCAAAATTTGGTTAAAAATAAGGCTTAGATTGTTTGCCCATATCATGCAGCCCTACGTGGCAGTGTGGAAATTATCTCAAAAGAGTGCACAAAAGCAGAAATGGATGGAAATGCAGGAAATTATTTTAGGTTGAAGTTGAATTGAACAGTATAAAACAATCAGAATGGAGAAAGACCCATTGAAATCCCTTAGAATGTATGTGTTGCCACCCTAGGGTCATGCACTACTCATAAAGCACATTTAAATATGACATTTTGCCCATATCGCCCACCCCTAAGACTTAGGCTACAACATTTCAAACTTCACATTCCTTTAGTAAAGGCTACTTATCGTTATTATCCATATCAGTAGAATGTCCTCGATAAATGATTGGTTCGGTCAGTATCGATCATTTTCTGTTTATTGTCCCAGCTCTACTTTCATCAGGATTAGCAATCCTATCAATAGCATGCTGACTGTGTGTCTATATGTAAAGATTAGGATTGCAACGTTTCAGAAAGATCCAGAGAACTGGGAATGTTTTCCGGAATTTTACAACCCTAGTAAAGATTGAGATTGTCATAATTTATCATCCAAGCGACATTGTTTGAGCACATAGAGGAATCTAGGAGTGAGTGAACGTGGCAAATGAATGGAAAGATGGGTTTCCCTCTGGAGAACGGGGTGGGAAAAGTGTACAGAAATAATGTTCTGATGGAAGGATAATAAGCAGTGTTGTGTACGTTCTCTCTAGAAGGACCTTCTCAATCCAGTTGGTGGTAAACTGGTAAGGAACTGTTGTTTCTGCAGGCAGTGTGACTCTGAGCCATTGTACATTGACGAGAGAAGTCTAGAGACACAAAATGCAATCACTAGACAAGGTGTACAGCATCCAACCAGGTCTGAAATACTTTTAAGCCAAACATTCTTCACAACACAGCACGATGCAAACAGCAAAAACACAACACAAAAACCATCCTCATGCTGCATGGTTTCACTCAAGTTTACGGGCTATTACAGCCCTGCCACATTTCTGTGTCTGTTTTAGTGTATTGGAATGTGACTCCTGATGGAGAATTATACAATTCAAATTCACACTGACTGCTTGCTGACTTAGACCTATACAGTACAACACATTCTGCCAAAAAGAACTTCACTTTGGTGACTTATGGGTGGTGAAGTCACAACTTGCCATGATTGAAGAGCTACCGGCTGGCATTTCTATACTGGCGTTACCATGGCAGCAAACTATATTTTTACATCTAGATTGAAAACATACAAATCAACTCAAAATGGTATTGGTCACATGCGCAAAATACAACAGGGTGTAGACTACAGTGAAATGCTTACTTACAAGCCCATTCCCAACAATGCAGAGTTAAAAAGACAAATATTTGCTAAATGAAAAATAAAATAGTAACACAAAAACAATAATGAGGCTATATACAAGGAGTACCAGTACCGAGTCAATGTGGAGGGGTACATTCAAAAGCATTGTTGACTCTCTGGAGTTTTGTGATTGGAATGTACAGTACCTGTGGATTGCACTGCAATGTGCGTCCGTCTTCCACAAAGAGCACAAAGCAATGAAGGGACTCCCTGGAGAGATACAGTCTTTTTTTCTATCTCTCTCTCAGCAAAAGATCACAGCTGGGAAAGGTGTAAGGATGAGGGAAAACTTCAGACATACTTTTTCTCACTCCAAAGAAAGAGTGACTTTGATCCTTTCCTCTGAAAGCTAAACAGTAAGTTAGAGACATCCACAATGGCCCGGCCGTTTCCCCCTTCTCTCAACTCAAAGAGAGGCCGTCACAAAGTCAAGACTGCCTCTCCGAGGTGTCTCTTCCAAGAGTAAAGAAAACAATAGAAATGAGGCATTCTTTTGTTCAGAAGCTTTTTGGGTACTGGGTTACAACAATACTCTCTCTCCCTCTTTCTCTCTGTGGCATTCAGGGGAACAAGCACTGCAGAGAGCTACATTGTTGGCTTAGAGTAGCCAATCAGAGGGCACGGTATATAGGGAGTGAGGCTACAGTAGGTAGCTGGAGTCAGAACTGAGAAGGCAGGCTTCACAAGCCTTGTGAAATGTGCTTCAAAAGAGGCATAGTGAAATGTATCATATTATCACTCACGTATGGGAAAAATAATATGGCTTTGAAAGTATGGCCTTGTTATGAGGTTGTTGTTTTTTTCATCTGTGATTTATCTCTGCCATAGCCGGCCGCTGTTTCTTGAACAACGGTGTCCTTGGCCTACAAAGAGGGGTAATACGGTTCTGAATTTATGCAAAATACTTTCTCTCTCTCTATGCTATATGCTGTTCCACTGTATGTTCTCAACTCATCGCTATGAGTCTATCATTGTGTGGTGCACTCCAGCCCATTGGCCTGAATAGCTGTGCAAGACAGAACTTCCTGAGTGGAGAGGACTATAGAAACAACAGTGAAGACTGGGCAGGGGATTAATACAGCTGGTTTTTCACAGACAAAGACACTTATGTGCAGCATGTGAGGTCAGCAAATTGCCCTGGCGTATGACAGCCAGGGCATTTCCTTCCTCTCCGAAGGAATTCGGACTTCAAACGTCACAAGCCGACACACTTTAACATGTTTATGTGTATATGTCAAAGATGGAGCACGAGATCTACAGTGAAGGGACATTTGCTTATTGTCTTCTCCTTGGCAGCTCAACATTTAACCACAGTGGCTCAACAGGTGGAGTTTAAAGAATAGAAAAAGAGAACTAGTGTGTCAAATACTTCACACCATTTAGTCAAACCATGTAGCCTAATTTAGTCAACATTTTATCTTTATTTTTATATATCTGACAACTAAATCAGTTACTCCGCTCTAATACAACTGAGCTGAATAAAGGGACCCGTATCATTAAATCGCAAACATTTCATAGAAATGTAAAATCTCTCAAATCAGTACCTTGCTCTCAAGGTGAATTAAAGTGCAAAAGGCAACTGTCATCATGCCGATCAGTAAAACCACTGAAGCACATAGCAGGAGCATTGACAACTGAGCCTTGTTACTAGATTCAAAGACAATTTGATGAGTGACAGCCTCATGTTTCCACCTAAATGACATGGGAAGAGCTGGTGTCAGCTAGCCAACATACTTTCACCACTGTACAGGATAAAGTGGATTTAGAAACAAAAACTACCATTGCATAGACTAAAAAAGTTACAAATGAATCTTCAACATTTCTCAGTTTAAAGCTAGATTTAATGCACCTACGCAGTTCAACTCCGCAAAAAGTTGAGTCAAAAAGAAGTGCACCATTGTTCTGTCAATCCTCCCAATAAATTCAGAGGCAAGCACTTTGCCTTTCAAAAGGGCCAAAATGGACCCATTAAAATGTCATCCACAATCCTCAGCTTTAACTCAAAAGGCATGAGCAAGCCGTACCACTTTTTTAAGGGGCACTGTAAATAATCCAATGCAAATAGACTTTCGAGATATTATTCTCTAACCTATATTAGAGTTCTTTGGTCACGGAAATAAGGCAGACACTTAATTGCCAAGATGGCACCGACAGACATGGCAGTTCTGCTTCTAGCTCCTAATTCCATTTATGTACACTGGAGGCATTTTTCAATCTGGAGGGGGGACTCATCCCAAGCAGACAAGTTCTCCCATGCTAGAGGGGATAAAAACAAAACTGTTTAGCCTACTTGGTAAAATAAAAATAAAAAAACATGGGAGATTTTTAGTAAGCCGCCTTATAAACTGTAAAATGTGTTGTAATTGTTTCATTGACATTTCAAAATCAGGCAACAGTGGTTAGATTATTTGGTTTTAAAGACATACTGTATCTAAATGTTGGCAGTGAATAGGACCATTTTTGTAACTAGGGAGACATCTAAATTGATGAACAAAAGGATGGGACCCAAGTATAATGCCACTGTGGGATGTTGGGTCTTTCTCCCCAACAGTAGAGTTAAGATCATCCCTCAAACTGCAATAACATGTCCACTATAGGCTATTGCCAATCCATCATTGCAACACAGTAAGAAAATGTTGACTATTTTCATGCTAAAGCAGATTATGTCCAATTTAATAATTATGTCATCAAGATTATGCTAACACCTTGTGTTAGATTTAGGCCTACTGCAGGTTGTCTGTGGCATGTCATCCCTTACTGTCAGAAAAACGAATGGTTCTGGATACTTAAGAGAATGATGAGTAAACACTATGTAAAATTAACTGTTGATATTTCAGCTCATTATTCATGAATATTTGAGGAGGAATTTCTGATTGTGTTTTTCAGCTGTTAGAGTAGAGGTAAAAAAGGTCTCTTCCAGACCAGTATCTTTAGTACTGACAGTGAATCCTACAAATGCTAATATCCTTCAATATCCTTTAATTATTCATCACACCAAAACATTGAATGCTCATAAAGCTAGAAATTCAAAAATATGTATTCAAATTAACCATAGGTCATGTTAAATAGAAAAATAGGCTGATGTCTTCATTCAAACTCTTACGAACTAAAGAATAGTATAAGTAAATGTGTTGATCATATCAGAGCACTGACATGAAGATACTGGCAGTTATGAACAAAGAAGTGTCTAGGTTACTGACTGATGCATCAGGGGGAGTATAGGGCCAGCACAACCCAGACAAGAGCCTAGAGGAAGACTGTCTGAGCACCAACACCAGGATGGGTGACTACTCTAATCCATGCTCGACTGTGTAGATACTAGATATTGGTTCAGCTCATTGAAGTACACTTAGTTGTAGGATTTAATAAGAGAACAGACTATATTTCCAAGGAAATTAAAGTTAGTGTGGTATTCTCATGACAAATTTGAAAATGGCACAGAGCCCGGCTAATAAAACTGAATAAATCCAAGTCAGCCAAGTGTGGCTGTGGAAATATTCAAAGTATTCCAAGTGGATTGCCATTTGAAACAAAGGAGAATCTCTCATCAACAGTACACTGAAAAGTTGTTCTCCTGAAATGTTAAAATAATGTACAAGCTTTTAAGTGAAACAACCTCTGTTGTTTTCTCAAACATCTTAGTGATTCCGACACGTCCTCACACTTGAGCCGATGTGCTGCGCAGTTGTTATTCCTCAGAAGACCCAACACAGGATTTTTATGAGTCATTCAGCCCACAGATTACAGAGTGGAAATCCAGTTGCTGCACAGATTGTTCGAATTTATTCTGAGACAGAAAAATACCCCAGACATCACATTCTAAGCAAAAACAGTAAACAGTCCAATCACTTTTTCAACTAACGCAACTAACAATCTCTATGAACTAAAACATTCTTCCTAGTGGCTTTCAAATGGACTAAAAGTTCTTCCTAGTAAACAGTATTTTGAATACAGTATTAGAACCCCCAGGCTTCTGCTCTATCTACTCGAACAAAACATCTGATTCATAGGAATTCCACAAGCAATCTGTCTCCACAGCAAACAACCCCACTTCACCAGAACTCAAATCTGGAACTGAGTGAGAGAGAAGCACAAAGTGAACAACTACCAATCTTTCTAACCTTAAAGCTCCCTTTGCCACGGGGACAGAAGCAGGCTTCAACAGTTTGTCTGCTTTATTAAAACGTTCTCCTTACCATTGTAGGTCTCCGGTTTGGCCGCGTTGTCCAACTCCATAACTTCACAGCACCGAATGAGGCATACTCCTTTCTGCCAGCCCTGTGCGTGTGTGTGCGTGAGGATGTAGAATCGAGTGAGGCACAGAAAGGTATCCTTGTCTCCCGCCTGCCCCAGTGAGTAGCGCTGCCTAGTTTTGCAGGGGCAGCTCTGCTGTGTTCTGGCTGCTGCTACGCTACATCTGGCAGCCGTTCCAGGACTATGATTGGGTTGAGCTCAACTCAGGGCCTGGCTGCCAGCTCTCGCTACTCAGCTCTTAAAGACACAGCATGTTTTTTCTTCTTCTCTCCCTTTTCATCACATGGTCACTAAACAAAACATAGCTCAGAATCCCTCTCACTTCAGTTCTCTGAGATCCTGACCAATGGCCGGCCACCTTCTCCTCTACACAACCAGGTTGCGATGCAGGGGCAACAGCAGATAGGGGCACAGCAGCTAAGGGGCACAGCAGCTAGGGGCAACAGCAGCTAGGGGCACAGCAGCTAAGGGGCACAGCAGCTAAGGGGCACAGCAGCTAGGGGCACAGCAGCTAGGGGCACAGCAGCTAAGGGGCACAGCAGCTAAGGGGCACAGCAGCTAAGGGGCACAGCAGCTAAGGGGCACAGCAGCTAAGGGGCACAGCAGCTAAGGGGCACAGCAGCTAAGGGGCACAGCAGCTAAGGGGCACAGCAGCTAAGGGGCACAGCAGCTAGGGGCACAGCAGCTAAGGGGCACAGCAGCTAAGGGGCACAGCAGCTAAGGGCACAGCAGCTAGGGGCACAGCAGCTAGGGGCACAGCAGCTAGGGGCACAGCAGCTAAGGGGCACAGCAGCTAAGGGGCACAGCAGCTAAGGGGCACAGCAGCTAAGGGGCACAGCAGCTAAGGGGCACAGCAGCTAAGGGGCACAGCAGCTAAGGGGCACAGCAGCTAGGGGCACAGCAGCTAAGGGCCACAGCAGCTAAGGGCCACAGCAGCTAAGGGGCACAGCAGCTAAGGGGCACAGCAGCTAAGGGGCACAGCAGCTAAGGGGCACAGCAGCTAAGGGGCACAGCAGCTAAGGGGCACAGCAGCTATGGGGCACATCAGCTAAGGGGCACAGCAGCTAGGGGCACAGCAGCTAAGGGGCACAGCAGCTAAGGGGCACAGCAGCTAAGGGGTACAGCAGCTAAGGGGCACAGCAGCTAGGGGCACAGCAGCTAAGGAGCACAGCAGCTAAGGGGCACAGCAGCTATGGGGCACATCAGCTACGGGAGCACAGCAGCTAAGGAGCACAGCAGCTAAGGGGCACAGCAGCTATGGGGCACATCAGCTACGGGGGCACAGCAGCTAGGGGGCACAGCAGCTAGGGGCTGGAGTCCTGCATCGGATCGGATACCCATGGTTCCTGGTGGAATGAAAACATTATTTCAATCCGTGGGTTGGCTCATGGTTCAGAACCATTACATTGCAGGTCGGAAACATTTTAAATCAAGATAATACACTTTTTAAAAACCCAGAAGCTTCATGTGTTGCAATTGTGTTTTGCGAATTCCATTCTGTGAGCAGCGAGGCAGACTTAAGACATCAGCCGCGCTCGCATTGAGAGTGTTTGGAGCAGGGAACTACAGTATCCCTTATTTGTGTGATGCTAAAACATTATAATTTGTCCACGCGCAGAGCTTATGTTCCCTCTCCCCACATGAGTATATGACATATTGCCAAGCTTACTTTCCCTGGATACATTTTTTGTTGACATTTTACATTTTTGCTCTACCAACTAAGCTACACGGGACTAGCCTAGCTCACGTAAAAATGTCTAGCATAAGCCTAACCGGAGAAATAAAAAGAAAGGTTATGATAAGGGTATAGACTACAACATTATAGGGGAAACAGGTGCTGCACGAGTGAAATCGCCCGTTTGGAAGGACAATGACAAGGTAGATGGATACACAGCTTGCACAAAGTGCAAGCAGGTAGGCCTATTTGTTTCGATAATTCAGTTCATTATCAATTAATTATTACATTAATTCAGGCTTTTGTTCATTAGACTACACGCAGGCCATATAAAAAGTGTAAACCGGAGCGGCTGGTAAAAGTTTGAGGAACCTACTAAATAAATATAGTTCTTAAATGCATGGCATGGTTTCCTTTTATCCAAATGGTGAATAGATATGTAGACAAATTAATTCATGCAGGGAAGGGGAATAGTAATAATAGCCTAATAATAATCATAATAAAGCCTACTACTCTGGAGTCATAAAAAAAATTACATAAATTAATGTTATATGACTGGTTTACGGATCAGCTCTTTGAACAATTCTATGCTAGTGGGTCGGGTTGCGGAGAAAAATCTGTCCTGATGTCGGGTGGGGCTCTGAATTGATGTGGCTCCAAAAAACTGACCTGTGAAGGACTCTACTTGGGGCACACCTAGGGGCACACCTAGGGACACTACTGGGCAAAAACAAGCAATAATAGGCAAATGTATGGATTATATTAGCTCACCAAGGAATTTCGATTTTGAGTCCTGTGGTCACAGTTTGCCATTATTGCAGAGTACTGGGAAAGGAATGACTAGAAAATGTTTGAGGATGTTCAGAGTCATTGACTGCTGAGACCTCCAGTGGTAAGGAAAGGAAATAGGCTAGGCTAGGTTCACCCGTGTCTCAGTAAGAGGTGCTGTCGGCTCAAAAAAGCACATGTTTGTTTTCATAAATGTTTACAATATAGCCAAATTTGACTTTGCAGCTGGCCCATCTAGCAGAAATCACTCAGTTCTGTCTCCAGGACAAGACTAAACATAAACCTGATAATTTTGCAAAACATTAGTTTCAGTATTTTTTCATAATGTCTAAGCACACTCTTCCACCGTTAGGCCTAATCCACAAGAAGTTTATCCCCATTCTGAAAAAAATGCCTTGATTTCACCATCACAAGCAATTTTCTCATCAAAGTTTCACTTACCTACATCTAGGCTCAATTCATTTGTAGCATTATGACTCAAACAAAGCCGAAAATCAGTTACTCCAGACTCCATCCTTAGACAAATGTCTAAACCAATATTTACAACGAGTAGCCTAGTTTGCTCTGCTTCCGATTGTTGACTACTCTCGATTGTTGACTACTACAGACTACTCTGTCTTCAAAGACAGAGTGAACGAACAAGATCACATATTTTACTTGTACTCTACTGTGTTGATTGACAAGTAAGTGTTTCATCCCATAGTATATTGGAGTGATGTGTACTCAGTCTGGTAGGGTAGGAGTGGGTAGACTGTACTTACTGTTGTCTGTGGCCAGGGCTGTTTTGTCTCCAAGGGTGTGGCAGTCTCTGGGCACAGTGAGGGTATGACGTAGTAGCCACACCGTGCACGACTCGGCCCGGCGCTCCTGCAGCAGCAGCGGGTGGATCTGAGTAACAGCCAGGACAGCAGGCAATGACAACAACTTACACTACAGTTGCTACTGGTAATAAACAATGGGACAGTTCACTCCAGGCTCCAGAAGGGTGGAATTCCACTCTCCTTAAAAAAAAACTAATACAAATGTAGGCCTACATGATTTCCCATCTCTTCAATCCTCACACCACATATTATTCATTATTTGGTAGGAGTTAAATACCTCTTGTTTGTCCAATAGGAGTAGCTGACAGTCGGTAACTATGCAGAACTTGGGCTTCCATATGGCAGGCTCAGTGAAAGGCTGGCCACAGGATATCCAGTTAGTTGATGAGCTCTTCATATCTGCAAAACACGCATATTAACAAGCTATGACAGACAATGAATGTGGATTCCTCTTAATAGTGTATTTTAGTGTATTTATTCCAATATTAATTACAGTACCTGTAAGTACATAGATGCAAGTCCCTTCTATTGGAATGGATGACAAACATGCACATAAAAAAACATGCCAGCTTCCCAGATTGTACAGTGGAGATGGGACTCATGTAAGCTCTGATAAAGAGCAAACAATCAATGCATTTTTCAGATCCCTTCTTCCCCCACATCACACAGAGGGCATCAATCCTTATCAAATCAAGGGAATCATTCAATAACCTTCACGGTAGTATGGTGGTCTCGTACAGGCAGCACAGATCATGTCATTGCAGGCGAACGCTGTGCTTTCAGTAATCCCCACTTTCTGGGAGATTAAGGTTACTACCAGGGGTCAAATGTCCCATGCGTGTTACGTCCTCTAATGTTCACAAGTTCAAGTAGTATACTGCTTGAGGAAGAAGGATTTTGTCTCATTTGATGTTAACCTTATGATAGGCTACATCAGCATTGTCAGTAAGTGTGTGCCCATATCAGATTGAAGACATAGCAAGGCTGAGTGATTGTTCCCTCTTCTGAAGAATGGATAAGTATCCCGTGTGTCCAGTTAAGCTTACAGCTTAGTCCTGCTTACTTTTTCTTTGTAATGGTTGCATCACTCCTGTCAACTGTGTTACTGTTTTTTACACAACCAAGCTTGTATCCTGCATTTTAATATTGGTATTATGGTTGCATAACTTGTCAACAAGAAAAGGAAAGACACATGAATTAGATTCTCACCTGTCATGACTCATGTGTAGCTAGCTAGCTAGAATTACTATAGCAGGAATTTTGATTTAGAGCTGGCCAAAACATTAAAAACACCTTCCTAATATTGAGTTGCACCCTCAGAACAGCTTCAATTCGTCGGGGCATGGGCTCTACAAGGTGCCGAAAGCGTTCGACAGGGATGCTGGCACATGTTGATTCCAGTACTTCCCACAGTTGTATTAAGTTGGCTGTATGTCCTTTGGGTAGTGGACCATTATTGATACACACGGGAAACTGCTGAGCGTGAAAAACCCAGCAGCGTTGCAGTTCTTGACACAAACAGGTGCGCCTGGTACATACTACCATACCCCGTTCAAAGGCACTTTAGTCTTGCCCATTCACCCTCAATGTCACACACAATCCATGTCTCAATTATCCCAAGGCTTAAAAATCCTTCTTTAACATGTCTCAACCCCTTCATCTACACACTGATTGAAGTGGATTTAACAAGTGACATCAATAAGGGATCATAGCTTTCACCTGGATACACCAGGGGCCTGTTGCACAAAAGTAGAATTAAGACATCCGGGATAAATGACTCAGCTGAGCTCAATGAAGCCAAAACATGTGCGTCCAGGCTTAATTGGTTGCACAAAGACCAAGCCAGGATGAGCAGACACGGATTCATTAAGCCAGGTGAAACCAATCCTGGATAGGTGCGCGCTCACGGCTCACTCAAATAGACCCCGCCACAGATCACAGATTAACTGATTTACCATGGCAACTAGAGCCGCGTACTTTTCCCCGTCGGAAGCACAAATCCTCATGGAGGCATACGAGGAGGTAAAAGATATAATTAAGAAGAAAGGCAACACCGCCACAGTGATAAAGCAAAGAGAAAAAGCGTGGCAAAGTATTGCAGACCGCCTGAATGCGTAAGTAGTGCACAATTACACACTCACCGCTCCGCTGAAACATCACAATTACAATTCAAATATTTAATTCACATCTCCAAAAATGCAGTTGTACTGTAATTATGAAACGGTTAAATTTTTAATTGAAATGCACTGCAGATATGAGTGAAATTGTGTAAAGTAACTCCATCACACTGTATAAAGCTATGATAAATTTTTTGATATTTTTACTGAAAACAAGACAAAAATACCTAGTAATTTTTTGCAGTGTGACTCCATTAAATGTGTGTGTGTGTGTGTGTGTGTGTGTGTGTGTGTGTGTGTGTGTGTGTGTGTGTAGATTAAACATGAACGGGCCAAAACGGACATGGCAGCAGGTCAAAATCAAATACAAGAACATTCTGCAGAATGGTATGGTCCCTGACTAATATTTAACAAAGCACAAGCATATATTGTACCCAGAAGGTGCCTGCTCACACATTGTCTGTACTGTTTTAGCAGTGAAAAAGAATACCCACAGACAAGGCACGGGTGGTGGGTCACCAAAGGCTGACCTTACCCCAGCAGAGGACATGGCCTTGGAGCTAAATAAAGGCAGGCCCGTCTTAGAGGGGATCCCTGGGGGGAAAGAGACGAGCATAGGTTCCTCCCAAGATGCCACCCGCTTCATTCAAGGTATGTCCTTCCATCTCTACATGGGATACAACCACATTCATATTGAATCAATTTGGACTGTCTGACTTTGGTTTACCTATTGCCTTGCAGTGTCTGGCAGCACTGTGTTCCTGTTAGAGCCACCAGCACAAGCACCAGACGATGCTGATCCAGTGAGTACTCCATCAAAGGCATACTGTAGGCCTGGCATGTCTTGTCTACTAGCTTCAATATGAATCCGATTAAATGTGATAGGGTGAAGGCCCCAGTGCAGCAGCAACAGCACATGATGGAGACGATGATGAGGAGGAGACCATCTCTCTGGATTCCAGAAGGCATGAGGTATCATGTTAAGACTGTGAAAGTACTATTTACTCTACAATGGTGAGGAGTCCTCATCAAAATCAAAAAATCTAATTTCTTTTACAGGACCCAGATGCTATACAGTGGGAAAACCAGCCTGGCAACATAGTGCGTATTAATAAAAGGACACCACATCCTGCCAAATTCCAGCTGCGCTAATTGTATTGTGTTCACAGAGCTCACAAGCTATCAGAATGTTGTATGGCAACCACCTCCGGCGCCAAATAGAACTGGCAGACATAGACATTCAGTACAAGAAGAAAAAGATGGAAAATCTTGCACTGGAGTCCGAAATAAAAAAGAGGACAATTAGGAAACTGGACCTTGAAATAAAAAAACTTGAGAGGGAGGTGAGATATGCCTTCAATGTACACTGTATGCTAACTGTAACACAAATGTATTAATCATTATTTTTCTTTCCTCCCCCAGCTCCAAGAAGATGACACAGCTCAAAATAAAAATTAGGTATATTCTCGTAAAGTCAAGTGAGCCATGACATATGAGCTCTTATTGTGAGCACACAGGACGGTGGCATCTTTCTAAGGTTTTTTTTATTTTCCCAGCAATCAGTACAACCAAGTCATCGTTATAAGGCATCGCCCTCTTTTGCCCATCCCCCCAGCACCAGGTGTGGCCACTAGCCTATATGAAGGCCCAAAATTGTGTGTTCCTTTCTGCTCTGACAATGGCATGCCCATTCGTGCGAGATGTGGTGGATGAAGAAGCACTTGTGCTGAGGAGAGCCTTCAGGCGAGAAAGGGTCTTCAGGGACCGGTTGGACCCACTGGCCTTCCCTGATGACCATCTATATGAAAGATACAGGTTTTCTGCAGATGGCATCAGGTATCTATGCAGACTACTGGGTCCCAGGATTAAGCACCGCACTGCACGGAGCCATGCACTGAGTGTGGAGCAAATGGTTTGTGTGGCCTTGCGCTTTTTTGCTAGTGGAGCCTTCCTGTACTCAGTGGGGGATGCAGAACAGCTGAACAAGGCCACAATTTGCCGCACAATAAGGAGTGTGTGTCTGGCTATCAAAGCATTAGCAGATGTCTTCATCTCCTTCCCTGGCCACAGAAGACTCTGTGACATCAAAGAGGAGTTCTATAGGATTGCAGGTAAGAGGATCTACAAATTACAGGACAACTGTTAACACATAGTAGGATACTCATTACTTTGTGTGACAGGTTTCCCCAATGTCATTGGTGCAGTGGACTGCACACACAAGGATAAAAGCCCCCTCAGGTGCCCATGAGGCCGATTTTGTGAATAGGAAATCCTTTCACAGCATTAATGTTCAGGTGAACATAACTTTTTGATATTGTCCATTGACGAACACTCTGCATTGCCAGTGATGTGCATTGATTGGTGTAATATTCCTCATCTTATGATTTCAGATGGTCTGCAATGCTGACTGTGTGATCAGCAATGTTGTGGCAAAATGGCCTGGCTCAGTCCATGACTCCAGAATCTTTCGGGCCTCTGAAATCTATCAGTGCCTATCACAAGGTAAGCCACACAACCCCTATTTATAACCATCATGGCTGTGTCAAGAATATCACTGTGTTTATGAGGTAGTAATGATGAGATTTTGTGTTGACAGGTGAATTCTCTGGTGTGTTGCTGGGAGACAGGGGGTATGGCTGCCAGCCTTTTCTCCTGACACCTTTCACAGACCCCCAGGAAGCACAGCAGGCCTACAACCATGCCCATGCCAGGACCAGGGCCAGAGTTGAAATGACCTTTGGCCTCCTGAAGGCACGCTTTCACTGCCTTCACAAATTAAGGGTCAGCCCTGTTAGGGCATGTGATATTACTGTGGCTTGTGCTGTCCTCCACAATGTGGCCTGCCTGAGGAAGGAGAGGGCCCCCAGAGTGCCACCAGCCATGGACTGGGACAATCCGGCAATCTTCCCTGATGACGACAGTGGTCGGCTGCTGAGGGACCAATATGTGTTGAATTATTTTAGTTAGTATGTGTGCTTTCAATTTTGGTTAAATATGTCCTGCGGTGGCAGAGGAATTTGGTTTTTTTTGGGTTCGTTTTTTGACGAATTTGGCCTCTTATGATGTTTGTGCGGTATACTGTGTGTAATACAAGGCTGCAGGGAGGCTACTGCATCCATTCATTTGTCTGTTCAGTTGATGTGTATGGATTTGTCCTGCATTTATTTTAGTGTGCAGACATGCAGGGTGTGTTATATACAGACCTTTGAATGTGTATGTATCATTTTGTATAATATGCTTGGATTCTGTGCTTTCCATCTTGTAGAGTCACTGTGACTTCAGTTTCGAAAGGAGCTGATGGTTTACCTGCTTTGTTTTGTCCTTATTCAATAAAGGAACATAATGTTACACATTGTGTTTTTATATTCATATGGAATGTGTATTTGTTTATATGACAGAGTACTAGGGCCACACTGAAGAAAAAGGATAAAGTCATAAATTTATGAGGCTGGTTCTTTCTGCAGAAAAGCTACATATTGTTTTTACAGTTTTGATACTTATGACAATGTGATACTTAATATTCTGGCACATCAGCATGTCTTTGTTTATGAAACCATACTGAAGTACAATTTCACGAAATGCCCCACATCTGTCATTTTAACAACTGTCCTCCTTTAAAACAACTGGTTACAATATTATGACTTGTGTTTTTTTCCCCTCTGTGGCCCTAATATTCTATCATTTTATATATAGCCTTATAGTCTATGGGAAACTGTAAATTATCTAATGATAGCAACATCATCTAAAAATCATTTTTTATCCAAAATCATTGAAATTAATGATCACAAACGTTTAAATAATAACAGTGGGTCTAGTTATATGTGATAACAATGTATAGTGAGCAGTGAAATAACTATTGGTTTCCATTTGTGGTGACTGCTGACTGACATTAGGGATGAGATTAAATAGATCCTGGAATTTAGCCTGGTCTGGAGCAGGCTAGCTCCACAGAATAAATCTCCATGGTAATTTATACCATAACATATCCTCCTGCCCCCTATCCATCTTTAGTGCAACCGGATTACGGATCAATTGAGCCAGGATCACCAAGATATCCTGGCTTAATCCCTTATCCTAGTTTTGTGCAACAGGCCCCTGGTAAGTCTGTCATGGAAACAGCACGTAATGTTTTGTACACAGAGTGTTTACTTCACGTGCATGGAATAACATTTTCTCACGCATATCAACCTAGTTAGCTAGGAGCCCATTGCTTTGAGGCAAAGCGACTTCCTCCCCCTTTCATCCGTACTTGAGGTTTCATTAGCTAGCTAGTTAGCTAAACACGTTTGCTGTGTTTAATTGCTACTTACCGATAACCCTCATCCAGCCTTGAAATTGACATCGTGAAAGATGGGTCACCAAATTCTGCATATTATTTCGAAGTAGAGCGCACTTTTCCCGGGGATAACGATTCAAAAATAAAGTGACGTCTCCCTCAGCTATTAATGATTGAGGCATGTAATCTACTTTAAGCATTTTTTCGCATATCACACCATGATGAATACAAATGGAAATTCATCGTAAGGGAATAATCCGTGCGAATGTTCACTCTCACTTTTCAGGACCATCCACATGTCTTCCACAATTTCTTGGCCTCGCGCTGTGCATTTCACACTTCAAAGACAAAATAAAAATTGCTGACAGAAAATAGGGCCGTGTTTTGACACAGCTACAACGTCCTTAAACACCTTAATTAAATTAAAGGATTAACTGTCTGGCATAGACCTAGGCTGTGATGAATTGTTTCGGGTTTGTTTCTCTTATTTACTTTTAAATACATTACTTTTTGGAAACGTTTATGGGACGTAGAAGCTAGGCGTATTTAGCCCAGCAGTAGATACACTACATGGTCAAAAGTATATGGACACGCCTTCAAAATGAGTGGATTCGGCTATTTCAGATACAACGGTTGCTGACAGGTGTATAACACCCACACTTCACATTGTTGCGAACGACATTATACCATAGAAGAAGACAAATGTATAAAATTGAGCACACAGCCATGCAATCTCCATAGAGATCGCAACTGTAAGTGCTGTTATTGTGAAGTGGAAATACCTAGGAGCAACAACGGCTCAGCCGCTAAGTGGTAGGCCACACAAGTTCAGAATGGGACCGCGGAGTGCTGAAGCGCATAACAATCGTGTACCCTCAGTTGCAACACTCACTATCGAGTTCCAAACTGCCTCTGGAAGCAAGGTCAGCACAAAAACTGTTTAGATGGGAGTGTCAAGAAATGGGTTTCCATGGCCGAGCAGCTGCACACAAGCCTAAGTTTACCATTCACACAATGCCAAGCGTTGGCTGGAGTGGTGTAAAGCTCACCACAATTGGAAGGGGAGACCAACTCCATATTAATGCCCATGATTTTGGAATGAGATGTTCGATGAGCACATACTTTTGGCCGTGTAGTGTAAGTATTCATAGTGTATGTCTTCAGACCTCTAATTTTATTGTCATTGTGACTTACAATCAGGGGTGTAAAGTACTTAAGTAAACATTTTTGAATTTTAATTTTATTTCACCTTTATTTAACCAGGTAGGCCAGTTGAGAACAAGTTGGCATTTACAACTGCGACCTGGCCAAGATAAAGCAAAGCAGTGTGACAAAAAACAACAACACAGAGTTATATAAAATCTATATACAGTGTGTGCATATGGCATAAGGAGGTAAGGCAATAAATAGGCCATAGTAGCGAAGTAATTACAATTGAGCAAATTAACACTGGAATGATAGATGTGCAGATGATGATGTGCAAGTAGAAATACTGATGTACAAAAGAGCAAAACAAACTAAATAAAAACAATATGGGGATGAGGTAGGTAGTTGGATGGGCTATTTACAGATGGGAAATTTACAGATGGGCTGTGTACAGCTGCAGCGATCGGTAAGCTGCTCAGATACCTGATGGTTAAAGTTAGTGAGGGAGATATAAGTCTCCAACTTCAGCGATTTTTGCAATTTGTTCCAGTCATTGGCAGCAGAGAACTGGAAGGAAAGGCGGCCAAAGTAGGTGTTGGCTTTGGGGATGACCAGTGAAATATACCTGCTGGAGCGCGTGCTACGGGTGGGTGTTGTTATGGTGACCAGTGAGCTGAGATAAGGCAGAGCTTAACCTAGCAAAGACTTAGAGATGACCTGGAGCCAGTGCTCTGGCGACGAATATGTAGCAAGGGCCAGCCGACTAGAGCATACAGGTCGCAGTGGTGGGTAGTATATGGTGCTTTGGTGACAAAACGGATGGCACTGTGATAGACTGCATCCAGTTTGCTGAGTAGAGTGTTGGAGGCTATTTTGTAAATGACATCACCAAAGTCGAGGATTGGTAGGATAGTCAGTTTTACAAGGGTATGTTTGGCAGCGTGAGTGAAGGATGCTTTGTTGCGAAATAGGAAACCGATTCTAGATTTAATTTTGGATTGGAGATGCTTAATATGAGTCTGGAAGGGGAGTTTACAGTCTAGCCAGACACCTAGGTATTTGTAGTTGTCCACATATTCTAAGTCAGAACCGTCCAGAGTAGTGATGCTAGTCTGGCGGGCGGGTGCGGGCAGCGATCGGTTGAAAAGCATGCATTTAGTTTTACTAGCGTTTAAGAGCATCTTGAGGCCATAGGAGTGTTGCATGGCATTGAAGCTTGTTTGGAGGTTTGTTAACACAGTGTCCAAAGAAGGGCCAGATGTATGCAGAATGATGTCGTCTGCGTAGAGGTGGATCAAGGAATCACCTGCAGCAAGAGCGACATTGTTGATATACAGTGGGGAGAACAAGTATTTGATACACTGCCGATTTTGAGGGTTTTCCTACTTACAAAGCATGTAGAGGTCTGTAATTCTGTATCATAGGTACACTTCAACTGTGAGAGACAGAATCTGAAACAGAAATCCAGAAAATCACATTGTATGATTTTTAAGTAATTAATTTGCATTTTATTGCATGACATAAGTATTTGATACATCAGAAAAGCAGAACTTAATATTTGGTACAGAAACCTTTGTTTGCAATTACAGAGATCATAAGTTTCCTGTATTTCTTGACCAGGTTTGCACACACTGCTACATGCTTTGTAAGTTGGAAAACCTGCAAAATCGGCAGTGTATCAAATACTTGTTCTCCCCACTGTATACAGAGAAAAGAGTCGGCCCGAGAATTGAACCCTGTGGTACCCCCATAGAGACTGCCAGAGGTTTGGACAACAGGCCCTCCGACTTGACACACTGAACTCTGTCTGAGAAGTAGTTGGTGAACCAGGCGAGGCAGTCATTTGAGAAACCAAGGCTGTTGAGTCTACCGATAAGAATACGGTGATTGACACAGTCGAAAGCCTTGGCCAGGTCGATGAAGACGGCTACACAGTACTGTCTTTTATCGACAGCGGTTATGATATCGTTTAGTACCTTGAGAGTTGCTGAGGTGCACCCGTGACCAGCTCGGAAACCAGATTGCACAGCGGAGAAGGTATCAAATCAAATGTTATTGGTCACATACACATGGTTAGCAGATGTTATTCGCGAGTGTATTGAAATGCTTGTGCTTCTAGTTCTGACAGCGCAGCAATATAACAAGTAATATCTAACAATTCCACAACAAATACCTAATACACACAAATCTAAGTAAAGGAATGGAATAAGAATATATGGATGAGCAATGTCAGAGCGGCATAGGCTAAGATGCAATAGATGGTATAGAATACAGTATATTCATATGAGATGAGTAATGAAAGATATGAAAATATTATTAAAGTGGCATTATTAAAGTGACAAGTGTTCTATTTATTAAAGTAGCCAATGATTTCAAGTCTGTATGTAGGCGGCCGCCTCTCTGTGTTAGTGATGGCTGTTTAACAGTCTGATGGCCTTGAGATAGAAACTGTTTTTCAGTCTCTCGGGCCCAGCTTTAACGCACCTGTACTGACCTCGCCTTCTGGATGGTAGCGGTGTGAACAGGCAGTGACTCGGGTGGTTGTTGTTCCTGATGATCTTTTTGGCCTTCCTGTGACATCGGGGGGTGTAGGTGTCCTGGAGGGCAGGTAGTTTGCCCCCGGTGATGCGTTATGCAGACCGCACTACCCTCTGGAGAGCCCTGCGGTTGTGGGCGGTGCAGTTTCCGTACCAGGCGGTGATACAGCCAGAAAGGATGCTCTCAATTGTGCATCTGTAAAAGCTTGAGGGTTTAAGGTGACAAGACAAATTTCTTCAGCCTCCTGAGGTTGAAGAGGCGCTGTTGCGCCTTCTTTACCACACTGTCTGTGTGGATGGACCATTTCAGTTTATCAGTGATATGTACGCCGAGGAACTTAAAACTTTCCACCTTCTCCACTGCTGTCCCATCGATGTAGATAGGGGGTGCTTAAGTATATACTTAAGTATATTTAAAACCAAATACTTTTAGACTTTTACTCAAGTAGTATTTTACTTGGTGACTTTCACCCATTACTTGAGTAATTTTCTATTAAGGTATCTTTACTTTTACTCAAGAATGACAATTGGGTACTTTTTCCACCACTGCTTACAATCACGACAGAACTGATCATACAGTCACTGGATCTAATCAGGCGTCAAGTCTCCATCGGTTTCATGCTATTATTCTGCCCTCTAGTGCCAAAGCTAGAGGTTGAAAAATAATTGTCTGTTTCAAGAAAATGCACTAATAATTTTCACTAGTCACCAGTTTAATGTTTAAGGCAGTGGGGCAACTTTTACTGGGGACGGGGGGGATATGTCCCCCCCACATTCGGGAAATTGCATTTTTGTCCCCCCCAGTTTTATCATTGGAATGTGAAACAAAACGAGGCAATGATGTACTTTAGGACCTTGCGGACACCTCTGAGGGGTTGGGTAGGCTGTTTGGAGTGTTTATCAGACTGGATTAAAAAATAATAATTATGTCCCACCCCACTTCTAAAACCACAGTTGTGCCCCTGATTAGAGGTCACATGTTTTAGGTATACCAGAATGCATAAACAATTTACCAGAGATTTACACTACATAGTATAAACAGTAAGCTGATGGGAATGTTGATAAACATTTCATAGCCTACTCTTCATGTAATATAAGCAGATGAACATCTAGTTATCTTTATAGTTGTGTCATTAATATGGTAAGGTGACACTGGTGAGGGTCATGCATGTTCCTCCAAGGTTGTTTGCTGTGTAATCGTGTAAAGTTGATACTGTCAGTGTCATAACAGTTAATTGTATCTCTTTCTGTACATTCCTTACGGGCTCCTCTAACACTTCTCTACACATGCTGCTCTGGAAAACCACCAGGCTTGGTTTAAGTAATGCTAAAGACTTTTGTGAATACTGAACAGATGTGGATATGGTTTTAAGATGATGTACCATTTTACATTTGTATTTCTGTGGGCTCTTCTATTGCAATAAGGTAAACTGGTATGGCATCTATATCTAAGGAGGAGCAAAAGAACATGGGGTGGTGAAGACAGCCCAATACATCACCGGGACCGTGCTCCCACCCATCCAGGACATCTACTCAAAACGGTGCCTGAGGGTGTCCCGCAGCATCATCAAGGACACTACACACCCCAGCCAAGAGCCGTTCACTCCCTTCCCGTCTGGCAGACAGTTTTAATCTACAGCACAAGCCATCAGCGTGCTGAACACTTGAACTGGCCACCTAAACTGACTCCGCACCTTAACACACAGTCTGCCCAATTCTGATATTTTTCCCACGAATTGGTATTTTGACCAATCAGATCTTTTTCAGAGCTGATCTGATTAGTCAAAATACCAATTAGTGACATTTTTTTAAAATCAGAATTGGGTTGCTTGTCTAAACACAATCTATACATTCATGCTTCACACATCACAACTGCTGCTACCAGACTCGTTTATTGCTAAATACTGGACAATGTAAACACTTGTCCCCCAATCCCTTTCCCCAAAATAATGGCCTTCCTATATCATACGTTGACGCTAAAATGTTTATTCTATTCTACTGAGCCATTTACTTGGTTTTGTTATTGTTGCATTGTCAAAAAGGAACCTGCAAGTAAGCATTTCGTTGGATGTTGTATACATACAGTAAGACATCTCAAAAAGATTTTTATTACAATTCGAAAGACCAAATAAAGTTTAATGAATGACAAATAAGGATGCATAATGCCTGCTGAGAGATGTAACAGTTAACATTTCTAACAAGCATAGGAAATAGGGGTAAATGTACAGTACACAGGAAGTTCTCTATATACACAGCTCTGGGCATGTAACATGGCAAAACAACTATAATACAGTCATTCATGTTTAAACATGCATTTTATTTGATTTAAAATACAACTAAAGTTAAACTTTTATGCTGCACACAGTTTACCATTGATGTGTCACTATTCAAGAATCATCCATAAAATATATTAAATGGAAACTCCATAGGATAGATATGAATCTACTCATAATATAAACTGTTTTAGAGTGAATACAGTCATACTGTAATTTGAAGGAAAGTAAGTGCATAAACGGTTGCAAAATGCTAAAAGGGGAAACATATTACAAGTAGCTTAAAACTTTGCTTATTAATAATATAACGCATATATAGCATGTGACTTCTGATCACAAATTTACATAATAATCAATTAAAACTATATTGTAAATAATATTTGGTTATTTAGTAACATCAATTAAAAAAACATACTTGCATAGTTTAAGATGTGTCAATAGTGCAATGACATAAAGGGGGTGATGTACATTAACAGAAATGTTAATAGGAAAGCGTCATTTATCTTTCATGATGTACTGACGTATTGATATCGAATCATATTTATCAAGGTCGAAAGATTCTGTATCCTGTTCATTAAGCACAATCAGAAGAAAACTAAATGAAACGGAGGGACTACCTGGACGTGTCGAATAAATAGGCCTAAATGCTCATTTTTGTTTTCCGCTAAATTATTTTATTTCCCCCCCCAGAGTGCCCTAATGTACACAGCCCCAGGTTTCACTGTCAGCGAAAAGATATCTAACAGTCTGGCACAAAACAAATACATATCTTGAGGAAACATAGAGATATCTATAGGTGGGAGAGTAATATATAAAGTCATCTTTGGATATTGTAAGAGCATAGACCAAGACTCCCCCTTAAAGTCCATGACTAAAGGAATATTCTCATTCTAACTTTCTATATTTCAAATGTCAAAAAATATCTTACAGTCTAAAAGTACTATGTTAAAATAAGTTCTCCATCCCCTACCTTGAATTTCCATTAAATACAACAGTTTTGCATCTACGTAAGCCAAATTACCTATGTCAGCATAAACCACTAGAGATAAAAGGAAAACCAGGAACACTATCAGATATGCTTGTAGTATTTGCTTTGGTCTCTTATTCCCCTAACCATCCGGTAAAACTGTCTCTAAACACATTTGAAAATGAAAGGACCAAGTATAAACCGACTGTTAAGTGATAACATTCATAAAAACATGTGTTTGTTACTCAGCTTTTAAACTTGGCATGACAGTACTGCGTAGATAAAGCTGTTAAACTGCGGTTTCATTGATCAGTGGAGAGGCACAACAATGACAAAGATATAACTTGCTACAAGTTAAATGTTGCTTGGATATGGCATATTGCTGTTAAAAGAGAAACAATTCAAAACATAAGGTTAAAAGAAAACACTGAAAAACTATTAATAGAGCAGAATATTATTGGAAGTTGTCTGAATTGAATTTAGGGACACTGACAGTCCATTTTAGCAGTGCTCTTTCAACAGTTTTGCTGCCATCCTTTAGAATCAGTGGTATTGTTATTTCTTGGACCCCTGAGCCATATCTCACGTTACCTTTACAGTACCATCACAAATCTTCTACTCAAACTATCATCCGGTTAAGACCAAGGCAAACTCCAATAGGCACACATTGGTTGAATCAACAAAACAACTTGGAATAGCCATTTAATTTACATCTGTGCCCCATGGGACTATTCTTCAGGCTGTGTTACTGTTGAAAATGCTTGAGAGGATGCTACCAAACAGACAATGTATCTATATAAAAAAAAAAAATCAATCTTTACGTTTCTGTTCAATACATTCCGGTTGAACTAGAAATTAAATAATAAAAACCTTAGCTATGGTGGAAGAGAACAACCATTTTTACTTGTCATATATACTGAAATACTACTGTAGCGCAAGAGAAAGCGACATGAAACAATTAAATGAGTACAACTAGGTAGGCCTTGCTAGGCTGATCTTGCCTTTTACCTAACTGAAGACAGCCTGTCTGGTCGGCCAGGTCAGTAGGGCGTGGTGCCCTCCCACTCCACCAGATACTGCACCTTCCCCTCCAGAGTGACCCGGCGGGCCAGCACCTGGTACTTCTCTCCACAGGTGAGCCGCCCCGCCGCCCCAAAGTAGTTGGTGATGGAGGACTTGAGGTGGGAGAGGGATGAGTCGTCCTCGCTGATGCTGTCGAAGGTGTGGCTGTCGATGGCGTTGTCCAGCATCACGGAGGCCGTCTCCTCTCCCGGCAGGCTCTGCTCCATAGGGCTCAGCTCGTTCTCCACCACCTCCTTCTTAGTGGCCAGCACCGTGTAGTTTGAGGTGGGCAGCTTCCTCTTACGGCTGCCAACATTCTTCCTGCAACAGGTTAGAAAAACATTAATTAGGGCATGCAGCAAAGCATTTTTGGAAATGTTTTGCAAAATTAGCATTTCTTATTGGACAAGTCCAGTTAGTCCCTTCCTCTTTCAGTCTGTTTGGTGCCAAATGAACATGACCATAATATCAGCAACCTATTGAAACAAAAGCAACAACGGTTTCCTGAATTGACTGCTTTGCTGTGCCACCAGACATACCTTTGTGGAGTCAACAACAAAAAAATGGCAACTGGACATTGCACACCCAGTCCGATTACAAACATGACTTCGATCAGCCACCAGGGGTAGCTGTGGTCCACTATTTACCCTTTCCATCTGTCTGTGGTTTTCATGCCCTATGACTGTTGGTGCTGCTTTTATACTTCCACCTTAAAAACAGTCTGAAGAAGACTAAACAGATGGAAACTTTTCTAGGCTATTAAAAAATACACTAGGCTTAGAGAGGTGGATTCCCAAATCAGATGACGTCCTCTTTTCCGATACCAAGTTGACTGTCAGTTAACTCAACATCTCATTAAATTGACACATCCTAGCCAACGGGAGCCAGCAAGAGAGGGAGTGGAGGAGAGGCAGATACTAAACTGGCATGTTTGATCTGAACCACAGTGAGAGGAGGGCACAGCGGGGGCACAAGCTCTGTCGCCTCACGGAATCACTGTCTCCACAAACACACCACACGCCTCTTATTTCCCCCACATGGCCTCTCTAGAGTATCAGACAGGGATGTTAATGAGCAGAAGCCACATTTAAAAATAAACAGAGACTAAAGCAGAGTGATGAAATATCTGAGGTAGCTGGGAATAGGGACATGAAATGATGAGGCCCGTCTCTAGCCACACACACACACACACCTCTGGGCACTGCTCTCATCTCTTAGGACAGTGTGTGTGTGTTAGTCAAGGCAGAGCACCAGCGTGGAGACGGGCAGGGCAGTTACATCAGCGTAAACATCATCATAACAATCAATCCCCTCTCTCTGAGCCACAGGAGACGTCGGAAGCACCACGGTCACCCCATTAGTAGGAGTTTCAGCCATGGAACTAAAACACAGTAAAGGCAAAGAGCGAAGAAAAACAAAATTCCAAAAGAAAACCACCATAAAATGTCAACAGACTCTGAATGTCAAACTTCAGAACCCCCCTTCTTGTGAGAGGAGGAGCCAGAACTGAGAATGTCGCAGAATAAAGCCAGTCAGTTAGAGAGCCCAGGACCAGTCAGTTAGAGAGCCCAGGACCAGTCAGTTAGAGAGCCCAGGACCAGTCAGTTAGAGAGCCCAGGACCAGTCAGTTAGAGAGCCCAGGACCAGTCAGTTAGAGAGCCCAGGACCAGTCAGTTAGAGAGCCCAGGAGTGTTCCCAAAAAGGGGGGGATTCACAATGTTCAAACAATGGTGGGTTTGTCAATGTGGCTATATTGAGTTGCTTAATTCCAAACAAGACGACTATAAGCAAATATTGGAAGATGTACAGGAGCCAACTGCATTAATTGTCCAAGACCTCACATCATACTTCTTGTGTGATGTCAAACATGCTTGTCTCTCCTCAACTTCTCACATAGGAACATGTTCAAGAGCTTGGAAAGGCAGAGAGAAAAGCTCATCTGACAGTCTGGGCTGCAGCGTTTAGTCAGGGGTCTTATCGATCGGTTTGCACCACACTACACACGGTGGAGCCCAAAAAACAAAAATAACAAATGAGTGAGAGACAGCTGGGGGAAGAGGGAGGGAGACTGATCATCACATTGATCATGCAACCTGCTCGTTCACCTGGAAGTCCCCTTTGACGCCAACACCTGGGTCCGTATTCACTACAATCAGTTTTGCCTTTTAAATCAGAATCAATACGATTACGTACAGTACACAGTGAGTACCTGATCCTAGATCAGCATTCCTATTCTGAGACACTTTGTGGATAAGGGCCCTGGACTAAGGTCAAGCAGGGTCTTGAATGGTGTTGAGGTCAGAGACCTCTTCCTCTAAAGAGCACCAAAGAGGATAAGGTGCACAGATAATGTATGTGAGAGAGTTACCTTTTCTAACAACAAAAGTCTTGGCGACCACAGTGCTGTACCCGAGGCCATGGCGACCACAGTGCTGTACCTGAGGCCATGGCGACCACAGTGCTGTACCCGAGGCCATGGCGACCACAGTGCTGTACCCGAGGCCATGGCGACCACAGTGCTGTACCCGAGGCCATGGCGACCACAGTGCTGTACCCGAGGCCATGGCGACCACAGTGCTGTACCCGAGGCCATGGCGCCCACAGTGCTGTACCCGAGGCCATGGCGACCACAGTGCTGTACCCGAGGCCATGGCGACCACAGTGCTGTACCCGAGGCCATGGCGACCACAGTGCTGTACCCAATGCCATTGCGACCACAATGCTGTACCTGAGGTCATACACAATGCTGTACCTGAGGTCATAGGAGACACTGGTGGTGGCAGATCCTGTGGTACTAGCCGCGTCTGTGGAGTCCAGGTCCAGACTGAAGGTCCGTCCTGAGCTGGTGCTGAGGAGTAAACAACAACAGATCCATTCAAACGCTGGAATTACGGCGCTAATCAGAAAATGATGGGACCTCTAGATGGGGCAGAATAATCAGAGAATGATGGGGCCCCTGGATGGAACAGAATAATCAGAGAATGATGGGGCCCATGGATGGGGCAGAATAATCAGAGAATGATGGGGCCCCTGAATGGGGCAGAATAATCAGAGAATGATGGGGCCCCTGGATGGGGCAGAATAATCAGAGAATGATGGGGCCCCTGGATGGAACAGAATAATCAGAGAATGATGGGGCCCCTGGATGGAACAGAATAATCAGAGAATGATGGGGCCCTGGATGGAACAGAATAATCAGAGAATGATGGGGCCCCTGGATGGAACAGAATAATCAGAGAATGATGGGGCCCTGGATGGAACAGAATAGCTCTAGCATTGACAGTCCTATTTTCTTTGTTTTTATTCCAAACCTCACTAAGGAAAATCAACGATCACCATGGCTGCTCACCCTCACGTTGTGACTGCAAATTCCAAGTACTACATCTAGCTAATGGAAGGATGTTAATGTAATGCTTTGAAGTCTACTCTCACAGAATCATCATTAGCTGTTTTCATCCTCCAGCTCAGTTCAGGTGCTACACAGCTATGAGCCTATTCCACTTCTCACATTCCAATAGAGTTAGTCCCCTTTTTGGAGTTGCACCAGCTAGTCCCCATCTATTGATTCTCCTCTAAGAAAGCTCTGTTGATTGTCAACATTCCCCAAAGTGTTTGCCTTTCTTTCTTGTATTGTTCAGCGCTGTTCGAGAGCTGATACCATGGCCGAATACAAACAGTGTAGTTATTCCCTCCGTAAGATAATCAAACAGGAGAAACGTCAGTATAGAGACAAAGTGGTCACAATTCAACTGCTCAGACACAAGACGTATGTGGCAGGATCTACAGACAATCACGGACTAAACAGGGGAAACCAGCCACCTCGCGGACACCGACGTCTTGCTCCCGGACAAGCGAAACACCTTCACCCGTTTTGGGGACAACACAGTGCCACCAACGCAGCCCTCTACCAAGAACTGTGGGCTCTCCATCTCCGTGGCTGACGTGAGTAAAACATTTAAAACGTGTTAACCCTCGCAAGGCTGCCGGCCCAGACGGCATCTCTAGCCGCGTCCTCAGAGCATGCGCAGACCATCTGGCTGGAGTGTTTACGGACATATTCTATCTCTCCCTATCCCAGTCTGCTGTCCCCACTTGCTTCAAGATGGCCACTATTGTTCCTGTACCCAAAGAAGCAAAGGTAACTGAACTAAATGACTATTGCCCCGTAGAACTCACTTCTGTCATCATGAAGTGCTTTGAGAGACTAGTCAAGGATCATGTCACCTCTACCTTACCTGACACCCTAGACCCACTTCAATTTGCTTACCGCCCCAATAGATCCACAGATGATGCAATCGCCGTCACATTGCGCTTTCTCATCTGGACAAGAGGAATACCTATGTAAGAATGCTGTTCATTGACTATAGCTCAGCATTCAACACCATAGTACCCTCCAAGCTCATCATTAAGCTCAGGGCCTTAGGTCTGAACGCCACCCTGTACAGCTGGGTCCTGGACTTCCTGACGGGACACCCCAAGGTGGTGAAGGTAGGAAACAACACCTCCACTTCACTGATCCTCAACACAGGGGCCCCACAAGGGTGCGTGCTCAGCCCCCTCCTGTACTCGCTGTTCACCCATGACTGTGGGGTCACGCACGCCTCCAACTCAATCATCAAGTTTGCAGACGACACAACAATGACGAGACAACCTACAGAGAGGAGGTGAGGAAAATAACATCTCACTCAAAGTCAACAAAACAAAGGAGCTGATCGTGGACTTCAGGAAACATCAAAGGGAGTATGCCCCATCCACATCGATGGGACAGCAGTGGAAAAGATGGAAAGCTTCAAGTTCCTCGGCGTACACATCACTGACGATCTAAAATGGTCCACCCACACAGACAGTGTCGAGAAGAAGACGCAACAGCGCTTCCTCAACCTCAGGCTGAATAAATTTGGGTGGCCCCTAAAACCCTCACAAACTTTTACAGATGCACAGAGAGCATCCTGTCGGGCTGTATCACCGCCTGTTACGGCAACTGCACCGTCCGCAACCACAGGGCTCTCCAGACGGTGGTGCGGTCTGCCCAACGCATCACCAGGGGCAAACTACCTGCCCTCCAGAACACCTACAGCACCCGATGTCACAGGAAGGCCAAAAAGATCATCAAGGACATCAACCACCCGAGCCACGGCCTGTTCACCCTGCTATCATCCAGAAGTCAAGGTCGGTACAGGAGCATCAAAGCTGGGACTGAAAAACAGCCTCTATCTCAAGGCCATCAGACTTAAATAGCCATCACTAGCCGGCTTCCACCCGGTTACTCAACTCTGCACCTTAGAGGCTGCTGCCATATATTCATATACTTGGAATCATTGGTCACTTTAATAATGGAACCCTAGTCACTTTAATAATGTTTACATACTGCTTTACTTATCTCATATGTATATACTGTATTTTATTCTACTACATTTTTGTCAATGCTACTCCGACATTGCTCAATCTAATATTTATATATTTCCTTTCTTTTACATGTGTGTATTGTTGTGAATTGTTAGATACTACTGCACTGTTGGAACTAGGAACACAAGCATTTCACTACACCTGCAATAACATCTGCTAAATGTGTATGTGACCAATAAAATTTGATTTGATAATGTATTTATTTTTACCCCGTTTTCTCCCCAATTGGTAGTTAGTCTTGTCCCATCGCTGCAACTCCCGTACGGACCTCAGGAGAGGCGAAGGTCGAGAGCTGTGCGTCCCCTAAAGCACAACCCAACCAAGCCGCACTGCTTCTTGGCACAATGCCCACTTAACCCGTAAGCCAGCCGCACCAATGTGTCAGAGGAAACACAGTGCATCTGGCCATTGTGTCAGCATGCACTGCGCCCGGCCCGCCACAGGAGTCGCTAGCGCGCAATGGGACAAGGACATCCCTGCCGGCCAAACCCTCCCCTAACCCGGACGACGCTGGGCCAATTGTGAGCCACCTCATGGGTCTCCCTGTCGCGGCCAGCTGCAACACAGCCTGGACTCGAACCCAGAATCTCTAGTGGCACGGCTAGCACTGCGCCACTCGGGAGACCGTGATTTGATAACCTTTACAGGAAAATGTAATTAAATCACATCATTCGGTACATTGATGAAAATCACAGTGGTGACCAAAGACTGACAGAAAAAAGTGTGTCTTTCAAAGGGAAATACATGCAAATGGGGGTAGATTGTTAGGGCCCAGAAAATAACTGCATTCAATCGATGGCAATGAAGTCAATGTCAAATGTTTGCAGGTTCATTGGAAATTAGCATCATCGTGTACTGTAGGTCAATGTCCAGACAAAAGTCTTCAAACTTACACTCTTAGAGCTGGTTTTCCAGACACAGACTAAACCTTGATTCAAAATACATTTTAATGGAGAGAAATGCCATTGAACATGCTTCTTAATCCAGGACTAGGCTTAACCTGTGTCTGGGAAACTGGCCCTTAAAATCCACAACATTTACCTTTTGAGACTTTGTAACTCGTCCAAGGTGAAGTCAAAAATGTTGGCCATGTGATGGTTGGTGCTCCAGGTGGAGGTCAGGTCATTCTACACAACACATCATCACACAACACACACCACAACACACAGTTGGTATTAGAGTACTCAACCATTGTCATAAACAGTCATAACCAACATTGTTCCCATCATCATCATCATCATCATCATCCTTGTTCTCATCAGTTCTGTCTATACATGCTGTCTATATGCCATTGCTCTGTCTATATTTTCATCTGAGCACCTTCCTCCTTCCTGCCTGGCAGCATTAGCTTTATTACTAGGAAATGTCAGAGGTTTGTTAGAGCACATTGTGCCTGGGGACCAGACAGACACGGCACTGCTCAGAGGGATTTGTCAGTAAAATGCCTCAGAGGCCAACTGTAAGTAATTCCCTTTGAGTAGAAGCGTGAAGAGAGGGATGAGGGCAGTGACACACAGGGACTTCATGGTACATGGTGGACAGGAGATAGACTTTTAGAAGAGGAACAGTGGTCTGAGATGGAGGGGGAAAAAGAACACAGGAAAATGGAGGAGGAAGAAGAGATAATCATCAGAGGTAGGAAAGAAGAAAAGCAGCGCAGATTTATTCAAAGTTCAGCCTCAGTGAAACAGTAGAAAAGGTGGTTGGCACGACCGGAGTTAGATGTTGAGACAATCAGAGAACTCACATTGGGGATGGCGTCCTCCAGCAGCCATTTTGATCTTCTCTTCCTCCTCTTCTCTGCAGGGAGAGAGCTGAGGAAGAGACAACTTTCACTTTCTAATCACACAATTTGATTACTGGGTGACAATGACAGCCTAATATCATTCAGTAATTCCCTGATAAAATGATAGTGTTTTCAGCACACAGTCTTTAGTTCTTCGAGTAGAACTGTTACATAGCCATTACCACTAAATGAGAAATTTCATCTTGAAATGTTTGTTCTCTGTTAGGGGTAAATTAATGGTGGGAGGTCTTAGGAAACATTACAATTACATGATCACTTAACATTGATCAACACTTTCTGACTGAGCCAAGAGAGGTCTTGTAGAAAGTTACCAGAAACCTAATTGAAATACAGTGTATCCAGCTTTCACTACGGCGTGAAATACCTGTTCCTGCCTGCGCCTTTCTTTCGCCCTCTCCATCCCTCGTTCTGAGCCCTCTCAGGAAACAGTTTGGAGGGAGGGTTGGGGGGAACGCGGGTCCTCAGGCGGAAGATGCATTTCCTCTTCTTGATCTCCTTCCCACAGAGAAACCTGGAGAAATAACGAGGGCGGTGACACGGTCATGGTCTGGCAGAGGGGGTGTGATGTCAACAAATACACCTTCAGCCAAGTAACATGTTTGTTGTAACAAATACTCTATGACCAGAACAAACATTTAACAAATTACTGAATGTTGGGGGCCATACTATACTATTGTTAATAGCACATGAAAAAGACATTGGCTGATACAGTATATAGTGTTGCAGTACATGTATGCAGTTGTAGTACATCTGTGGAGTTGTTAAACCGAACACTTACAGTTTTACACTTTATCTACTGTGTGTGTGTGTGTGTGTGTGTGTGTGTGTGTGTATAAATAACAGAGAGAGATGTCTTACTTGCTCTTGTAGTTGTTCAGAGCATCAAGGAGATATTGGCCTCTTTCTGTTGGAGGAGTATTGGAGAGCTGTGGGGAATATTAAAATGTCAGTCCGATGCATTTAGATTTAAAAATATATGTTTTTCACGAGATAGCATTAATCTGAATTTCCTATCCGGATTCCTATTCAGAATTCAGACAGGATTTCATTTGGCGTTTCTAACCTTGCCCAACTGGAAATGGTCCCAGTTGTTGCTGACAAAGTTGAGGATCTCCTCCAGCTCAAAGTACTTCTTCTTACTCTGGACTCCCAGGTTGTAAAGTGCCAAGTGCACCACGTCCACCCTGGATAAGAAACCAGGGACAATCGATGGGAATCCCATGAAATTAGATGAGAACTGAATGTATCTAGAGTGAATGTATCTAGAGTGATAGAGTGCAGAACCGATTTTCCTCACCAGCAGCATTCACATATCAGATCATAAGGGATGATAATGATGATCGATTTTATTGCCTTCATAAATACAATTCTCAATTATACATCCATATGAGTTAGCAGATAGGGAGTTGGGTTTAGCGAGATGTGTAAATGTAATCCTCTTAATAAAATATTGTGCTGCCTAGCACCCCAGTGTGTATTAACAGCAATACAATGCTGTTAGGGGCAGTTTACACGAGCACATTGTCATAAGCACAAGAGCACAATAATGCCACACATCCTCTACCTACTGTACTATAGGACACCAATGCCCTTTGTATTCTTAATTAAAGTACCCCATCTGGAGTCTCAGAGTGAGCCTCAGAAGTAGATAGGAAGAGTTTAGTAGTCATTTACCATCGGAGGGCCAGGCGCTTGATGTACTCCACTCCTTTATTACACATGGAACAGATGAACAAGTAAAACCTGAAAGAGAAAGGCAGAGAGGTCAGAGGAGGAGAAAGCACACGTCACGTGCCTCTAGGGGAAATCAAAAATCCATAATGGTCCTCAGTCATATGGGTATACCCTCGACTTCCATGACATGTCTATCACTTTCCAGACTATAAATATTTCCTCTGACATCCCAGGATTTGTCATAACCGTGGGAACCCCCAGAATAAAACCTCTTCTGTTTGATAACAATTCCACACACCTATCTCCAAACATCATGGACTCCTGTAGGCACTGGATACAGGCCTCATGGAACCACTGTTCACACCGAAAACACTGCAGCATCTTCAAGTACCACCTGGGAGGAGAGCAGACATTAGTGAAAAGTAAGTTACTAAATGAGCAACAGAGTGCTGTATCTGAATCAAATCCAGTTGCTTTCTAAAAGAGTGGATATGTAAAATGCTATGCTGCAGTGTGTCTAGCCAGCACACTCACTCTCCAGGTCCTCCACAGTAGCAATAACACTGTTGGTGATTTGTGTGGTGCTGGGAATCCCATTCCAGCTCTTCTGGGTTGTAGGTAAGCACCTGCTTCATGGCCTGCAGTGCTTTTGCTATGGGCCCCTTTTTGAGAGCTCCCCCTTTCTGTGATGAGGAGAAACAGCCACGTCAACATGGTTAGGCATTATTGGACAGCGTTCAATCGGACACATCGTAGCAAAACGTTTGGTAACAGAAAACAAAAATCTGTGTTCTTATTGGACGTGTTCAGGTAGTGCCTCCCCATTTCAAAACGTGTTCTTCTGTTGAACACTACCCTAGACAAACAGTCATTAAAAATTATATTACAGTTATTTTAGTTCCTTGCTCAATTGAAGAGCAGCTTGTTCTATCAATAATGCTCACCCGCACAGCTAAAACAAAGATGCACCTCCTGCAAAACCATGGTGACAAAACCATTGAGCTCTCCACCTGTGGCATGTGACACTGCTGGTGGTAACCTGGCGGAAACAGAGATAAGAGGACAATGAAAACATAATGCTTGCCCAATAAAAATAAACAAATGGTTAAATACATGAATAAATGGATGGATCCATGAAAAAGTGCTATTGCCGGCCGTACTTTGAGCCACAGCAATGTGTTATGTTGATCTGAAGGGGGCATCCAACCAACTCTAGAAGCTTTAAATCCTGTCCAGCAAATTATGGGAAGCCAGAGGGAGTGGACTCCCAAAGCAATCAATGACTTTAATTAAGAGCCAAGTAGAAACAAAACCAACGAGACACTACAGCCTGGGGACAGGACCCTGCACAACTGTTACATGGCCACACCCTAATACATGTCCTTGTTATGAACAAAATTGTAGATGTCAGATGGGACCTGTCTCTTTAAGACAAACACCCATGGAAAGTACTTAGTTTAACGTACACCGGGTTTAAAAGATGTTATGAGTCACAGAGGCTTTCTGTGCACTTTGTCCAACTGAAAATATTCACTGTTTCACTTTCAGAGATTCAATGACCTTTAGCAGATGACATGTAGTTATGCCACAGATGTACCCTTCTTCAGTTCTGTATGTTGTTCCAGTCAATTTAATACAGTTCAAAGATACAGTTTATGCTTTTAGAGATAAAGTGTCAAAGCATTAAAATACATAAAGTTGTGGAAGTAAATATAGAAGCAAATAGAGCCCTGTATATAATGAACAATGAGATCCCCTCCCACTTAATCACAATCTGTAAAGAACTTGCATCCACTTGCATATACGTGCAAGAAAGAGGAGTGTAGCCACATCCTCCTTTAAGGGTCGTCAGACTCTACAGCGACTCACCTATTCCACATTTTCCACATATCAGGATCTCGTTGTCGGATACCAGCACCATTTCGGAACAGACTGAGCATTTGGGCTCCTCCCCCGGAACTCCAGCTGCATGTTTTGGGAGAGAAGAATAGCATTAGTGTACATTCAATGATGATTATACTTCAGCTACATCCTACATGATGTCAGCATGTCAACAGCACATGCAAGATATTCAATTAAGAGCAATCTGCGAGGCATTACTGACATAAATTGGCCCTTTCAGAGAAAAGTGTCATTTAGACAGTTGAAGAGTTTAAAGGACAGTCAAGTCCATTAGGGAATAGGGAAGTGTCTAAATATACCTTTAAGTGGCCTACTGTATAGTACAAGTGTTGGCTAAGTAATGGGAAGCCAATTGAAAGTGTTAAGGAATATGTAGCCCAGAATAAAGGAGCTTCATCAGGGTCGAGGGAGCTACTGTAAGAAACTGTAATGATTTCCAGTTAGGATGTTGTGTAATTCTGTTCAAAGTGGATAACACATTTATCATGGCTTTTGGAGAGAGCTTTTGAGATGTTGAACCGGTCTGGTGTAGATCCATATTATCAGCAGACATAAATTCACTGAGGATGTAAGTTTGACAGTTAAACCAACTCACTTTTTATTTTTTTACACAGAGACAACAACAAAAACATGAATATTCCAGTTTCTCTTCACTCACCATGTTGGATGTCTTTCCAGAGAACCCAGAATTTTGAATTATCTTCAAAAGTGACAAAGCAGCTCTGCTTGGAGGTACTCACCTTGAATGAAGTGAAAACAGATAGTATGAGGTGGGAGGCAAAATGTGTATGACAGGTTTATTACAGTTCTATTCCAATAATAGTGTGTTACATTAGATTTGTCATAAAACACAAATTACTGCTGTAGAGCCTAAAATCTACAGAGGAACCACCATATTTGTGTGAATACTCCAGAGCAGTATTTGGACAGTACACTCTAGGGTTCTAAAGGGGTTCTTTGGCTGTCCCCATAGGGAGAACCCTTTTGGGTTCCATGTAGAACCCTCTGTGGAAAGAGTTCTACATAGAATCCAAAAAGGTCCTCACTGGAACCAAAAGGGGTTCTTCAAAAGGTTCTCCTATGGGCACAGCCGAAGAACCCTTTTAGGTTCTAGATAGCACCTTTTTTTTCTCCTAAGAGTGTACTTATTGTTATGTAAATAAAATTAGTCCAAACCATTGTGTGGAAGTATACTACAGTATTTAACTGATAAAACAATGTCCTGTTGTGCTGGACACTTACTCTCTGGATCTTCCCCAGGTAGTATAGGCCATCAGACCAGCGGCACAGTACATACTGGCCCACGGTCACGCTGCTTTCCATGTCTGTGAAGCTCCGCCCCCTCTCCCTCTTCTGGGGTAAATGCTTGGCCTCCAGCACCTCATCTGGCTCCACACTGCAGAAGTTATCTCTGTAGGCTGACTGCAACATGCTGCAGCTGGGCTGTCCACACACTACTACTCTTCCTAGGAGAATCAGGGCTTTACATTGTCATTGAGGTAGCAACTGTATGTCCTCATGATCACAACATTATGGAGGTAGTGGTTGAAAATTGTTGTGTCAGTGTTCTTTAAAAAAAATCAAATGTATTGACATGCACCTACTGTAGACAAAAACTATTGTTAAGGTGTCATAAAATGCATTTCCTGAAGAATCATTTTTAAAAAAGGACATATGCCTATGTATGCATCATGAAATCCGGCCCTTCAACACATTTGTTTTAACACCCCACCCCTGTTCTGATGACTCAATCTGGATGTTCTACTGCGTGTAGATCACAGCACAGCCTACAGGTCTGACCAAGGTATTTTATACCTCAGCGGACTGACTCATCAGCCAACTGCAGCCAGCCATCACATTTGAATTTGACTTGTCAACGCTGTCGCAAATTGCAGCACTTGCGCGAGTCAAAACTGGTCGTGTACAAGTATTACAAAGTGGCATGGCACGTTTTTAACAGTTAGCAGTCTATCAAACTGTAACGACTCTCGAATGTAATTTATCAAACTGATTACAGACTAGTTGATTGGCTAAATTATGTCCCGTCAATAAGATGGGCATATCGCCAACATAACTTCTAACTTAGTATTTTATTTTGCTAACCTGATCACACTTTTGCATCTCCTCGACTGCATGTCTTCTCACAGAACTCTTAATTGCTAACTAGTCTGCTATCTAAACATGTTATAGTTGTTATATCAGCCATATATAGCTTGGTAGCTAGCTAGCTATAGCTGCTAGTTAGCCAGCTAAACTGCAACTGTCAAACAAATGAAACGAATGTTACTTGCCCCTGGGTAGTGTATCGCATATGCATTTATGCAAGGAACATCTAGTTTAGCTTGCTAAATGTAATCTATGAATACCCGAATGATGAGATTGAGCACTTTATAACAATAGTTTGCGACATTAAAAGTAGGACGAGATGCAAAAATTAAATCCAATTCAGTGAGCTGTAATAATGTATATGGACTTCTCTTACCGCCTTGGTTAACTTCCAATCCAGGGTCAATGCTCGAAATAATGTCGCTGCTGTTGAGTAACGTTCCATTCGCTAGGAGTTGTCGATTCTTGCAATATGTGTACAGGCGCTAAAGTTCAAACTATGCAAGTCGCCATTTTTCATTTTTTCCCGCGAATCAATTTACGTTTTCCTTATGTAATTAGCATAATCACATCATCATCTTCATACAGGAAGTTCAACATTTCGCTCTCTAGCTGCGTATGAACATTTATTTTTCTTCTTTTAGTGAGCCTTAAACTTTTTCCAAAAAAACAAAAATCGTTATTTAGCATTTTCAAGCACTTTTAGTTATTATGATAATATCCATATCATTGTCAATGATAGTAGTATCTTTGATAATACCGCCTACCACTACTGCTGATTATTACACAAAACTATATATATGTGTATTACTAGCTATACTACCCTATTCACCATCATCATATGTCATAATCGTCTTCATCGTCGTCTTCATCATCATCATTATATGTCATCGTCATCATAAGACTCATAATATATTTGTAAATTTTTGTAAAGAAAATGCCTGCACAGTGTATGTAACATTCATGTTGCATGACTGAATGCATTAATGTTTTTGTATGTAATGAATAACATACACATTACATGAATATGTTCTAGTAATCAAATTCCTTGAGAATCTAGGATTTGATATACTAGCACTGACGTCAGATTGCGGATTCTGCCCTGTTTATTTGAGCTTACTCTTAAGCAAATAAAAAAGAATGAAATCTATAGAGATCCATTTATGGGAAGGCTCTCTGTTTACTTCCACAGCGCTGCTGTCTGTTCATGAGGATTTTGCTTAAGGAACTATGCTGAGAGGAAATCTCTGGGATCAGCTAAGATGTCATTTAGCAGATGAGTTGAGGGGACAATTATTTGGTCAATTCTATTTTTAAAATCTTTTCTGCCATAATGTCACTGGTATATACTACTTGTAAGTACTGCTATACACTTTTACAGTTATCTTAAATGTTAAACGTTTGAGGCACTCTAAATGCAACTAATCAAACACATTGTGATGTTGTTGTAATTAGCCTACATGCACCTGCATGGACAGTTTTGAGAATGGTAACCAAGTAGCTTATAGAGGCATCCAATTTTATTCAATGTGTAACATCAAAATCTCCAAAATGTCACCTGAGAGTGTTTGGTGCCATGGCTTACTGAACCAACATTTGTCAAAAACACTTTAAAGCATATATAACGTGGAGGTCCTTTGTAGCTCAGTTGGTAGAGCATGGCACGTGTAATGCTAGGGTAGTAGATTCAATTCCTAGCACCAGCCATACGTAAAATGTATGCATGCATGACTGTAAATTGGTTTGGATAAAAGCATCTGGTAAATGGCATATATTAACATAATTGGTGGTTGATGCAATTCAGTGTTTAAATTTTATTTTTATTCATCTCATGAATTCACAGTTGTTTTTTTTACAAAATAATAATATCTAATTAGCAATAACAAAACCCCATTGATTGTCTTTAAATTATTTCTGAAAATGATACACCCTCATAAATACAAGTACAACCATACAATGATATTTCAGATTTTTCTCTTCTTCTAAAGAATAGATTAAATATATATTTATATGTAAAGCCAAAAAATATCTCTCTCTCAGAACCCTTAAAGTGTCCTCAACATAACCTAATCCAAGGTTGGTGTGAAAACCAACCCATTCCCTAATCCTTATTCTACCCCCCCCCCCCCCCCTCCTCCTCCTCCTTTGATATATCATTTGAAGCATGGCTCAGGATGAAGTGTCAACAACACACTTGATGAAGATTGTGTCGTCTTTCAAGTAGGCATGCTTAGGCGAGTGAAGTTTACCAAGAGGGAAGAAAAGCGGGCAACCACTGGCCACATTCATATCCGAGACAGGCCTTTGGAAGGATGAGGATGTTAGATCGGGCCTGAAGGCGTCAATCACGTGTTCTCTGTGATTCTGATCAAGCAGGAAGAAGGTGACCTGGCGAGGAGATATGCTGATTAGACATTAACATGTCCGACAGACACTCACAAGATGGCTGATCATTCTTCATAATGTTAATGATGCGGAGGGAAAGAGATGAGAACTACATCCACAAAGAGGCATGCAGAGTTTTTGTTGGGTTTTATTTACTGTAGAGACACATCTCAAATAACATTTCAGTTGAAAACCTCAACCCTTTAAATAAACCATTTATGACGTATGTTACACAGATATAACACAGAGAGTCTTCCTTACCTTGTGCTTGAATGGCCATGAGAGGAGTAGGTCATACTCTCCCTTCATGATCACAAAGAAAAGAGAGATATGAGTGCCTTTTCCCACCCCGTCACCATTCAGGTACAGCCTCATGCACACCTTGAATCCATACCTGGCTGTGTAGAATGCTAGAAAAAGGAGAGAGGACACAAACACATTGATATAAACGTGTTTCAGTGGATACAAATAATATTGGAGGGAACTTGGTTCCTCTGACCCAGTGCTGTCTGTATAATGTTTCAACAAAGCATCTACATAAGAACAATTTAGTTCAAATGAAGCACTTTCTAATGAAGGCCTATTTAATGCTGTATGCATAGAAGACTGTCCCTCCGTGTAAATAGACTACCCTTCACCACTGGTTCCTCTGTTTTAGATAAAATTGAAAGAGTACTGTACCTGGAGAGTACAGGTTTGGTCTATTCCCATGGCTAGAGACGGCCTCCTTCATTTTGGTGCTGAGGTCAGACAGCCTCCAGATGAAGGTGCCGTCATAAGAGACCTCCTGGTGGGCGCTGAGACTTTGTTTCATGGAGCTGATGACCAGATCTTTCCTGGCCATTCTATGCTCCTGCTCTGTCACCTACAGGGCAATATTCAATTAAATTCAAAACAACTTTATTAATCTCCTCCGGGTCAATTAAGAAGGCATAGTCAGGTTACTGTATCAACATCCTCCACATACAAATGTAGTATGTTAATTTGATCACCATGTTGCAGGATACCTTTCCTGCAATGCAGAACATTTCAAACTAGTAGTGTATTTGACGTTTTAAAAGGCATCTGGAGTTTGTAATTTCCACTTTGAAAGTTATGTTTTTGATTTGAGAGAAATATTGGAGCGTATGGTTACAGTGAATACAACAGATACAATCTTCTTGACAATGTAAAATGACCTTATATTCTTCTGTTAATTAAGCTGACACATTTTAGTGTCCAGTGCAACAAGCACAGAGACCATTGTAATGTGTTCAACTGATAAACAGGGCCTGACATAATCAGTCGGTTAGGGTCCCCCGGCCGCTAGGGGGTCCTCGACCCAAAAAATGTAATAATAACTTTTAAAATGTTTTATTAGGAACTCAGTCAGGGTCTCAACTTACTGTTGAGGGTTACAATATTAGAATACACAAGGTACAAGTTCAACATTTGGTTGTGTCTCAATTAGCCATGTCAGTTTACAATATTTAGATTGGTAAATTAGTCTAACCAGTTATCTATACTTCATGGCCGAATAGCAACCGGGCACAGAGGGCACGTGCTCAGGGGCCCTGACCTCCAGGGATCCCACATTAATTTTCTTAGTCACTCTCACTCAGATCATTAACATCTCATAAGTCATGGCAAAATGTGTAGTATTGCAGGAAATTTACTTCAAAACATACATTTCTCTCTCCAGGGGCGGGATTCTTAAGAACAGATTTATCAAATATTTACTCAGAGTTACAGTAGGAAATCCCCCAAAAGCTGAAATCCCCACAGCTGTCACTGAATAATGACATCTCTTTTCCCATTCATTATGAGTAAGGGGGTTGTTGAATTGTGATTTTCATCAACTGACTCCCATCAACAGTAGCTTGTGCATTCTTAAGCCATTTATGGCATGTTTATGGCACTTTTTACGGCTCCTGATTTTGTATTCCGCTTTTTTCTCTCGTACAGTGTGTCTTTTTTGTCTGCTGCTGTTTGACATTAAATGTCCCCTTGGGATAAATAAAGTACCTATTGTATTCTACAGATGTAGGATCTTCATTTGATCACTCTGTTGCAGGAGAACTTTCCTGTAATTCAGGAAATGTTTAATTCGTAGTGTATTTTCAGGTTTAAAAGGCTTCTAAAGTTGGTCATTTGCACTTTGAAATTTCAGACTTGATTTTTCCTTACGAAAAATGTATCAACCACTACAAAATGTCTGTTAATTAAAACCCACATAATGATTCACATTTCCCGTTGCTGCAGGATTATTTTCTACAGCAGGATTATTTTCCTGCTGTAGCAAACTGGCTCAAATCAAGATCCTACATCAGTATGTACTGCTACATGAGAAGAGGCTGTCTACTCTAAGAGTAAGGGAGGAATGCTTGCAGAAGCGGCATATAAATTGATATTTTTCAGGAAGGCCAAATTCATTCTTGACAACAGTCCATTTTTCTGACCAATATGTGATATTTGAGGATTTCCTTTCCCGTCACTGTTCAGCCAGCCAGACCAGCATTTTATTATGCTATTTTACTTAGTGGGTGTATGCAGCAATACTTAGTCTACAATTCTACTTAGTCTACAATTCCACCGCTGCAAATTAGGAGCATCAGAAAAGTTACTTTTTTGAACGTATTAGCCTACTTTTCTACAATTTGGGAGGATAGTAGACGCATACACTTCTTAATAGTTGTTTTAAGAAGTATAATTCAACTGAACTTATTGGAGTGTGATTCAACTTTTTGGAAGTTCACGGCATGCTCTGGAATGAATCAGCTGGTCCACAAAGATTAGTTTATGCTCTGACTCAAGATATACTGTACCTTTATTTCTAAGTGATAAATCATTTCCTGGTTGCTCTGGTTCTCCCTCTCCACAGCCTTCATGCTCAGCTGGGTCTTCTCCACCTCCCTGTTCAGGACGGAGATGATGTTCTCAGATATCTGGACCCTCTGCTGCAGTGTGTCTATCTGCCGCCCTAGGTCCAAGAGTATGGTCACCTGGTCATCATCTCGCAGGCTGTGAGCTGCCGAGCTATTCCTTCCGTCCCCTCCTTCCGTCTCCAGCTCCCCCTCCCCCTTTGATAGTCCCATGTCCCAATGGAGTCTCAGGCCAGACAGAGTGTCTCTGAGATGGGGCAGCTGCTCATCCATAGCCCTGTTCTCCTTGCCTGGGGCAGGGGCTGTTAGTGGGGTGGCCTGCAGGTCACTGCTGGTGGTGGTGGCGGCACGCAGCAGGAGCTGAAGGTGGCCAACATGGCTGCTGTTCTCATGCACTCTCAGCTTCTCTGTGGTCCCCTAAAATACATGGGATTAGAAGGCAAAAATGTCAATAACTGTACTGCAAAAGCTTTCTAATTTGCCACATTATTTGTATTTGATGCCCCATTTATTATAATGCAGTAATGGCATTAATAGAATACCTTAAATGTGCAACCAACTTCAGAGAAAACACAATACTCTTTCCCCTTGGAACCTGGAAGAGGATTACTCTGTAGAATCAAGACAATTTTGACAATTAACATGTGGCAACAAAAAAGTGTTTCACAACAACTATACAACAAATAACTATACACATCTATACACAACTATACACATCAGCTATACAACAAATAACATCATTGGATTTGAGACGCTACATTAAGAACAAACATATTTTCTCCTACCTTTCCTTTCCTTTGTTTTTTATCCGTTTTTTCCTCTCCAAGACTGTTACATGAGTGTGTCTGTAAAATAACACACAAAAATGCTGAAGATATTGAGAGAAACAGTCATCTGTAGGCCTACAGTTTATTTTATAGAATCGATAGCTACACGAGATATCTAGAAATACCATTGATTAAGTACAGCATTACTTAAGTAGTACAGTACAGTACAGTAGAACAGTAAAGTAGTACACTATTACTTAAGTAGTACAGTACAGTATTACTGTTTCAGTGTAGTGAGTAGTATGCACTTAAAGCTTTTGCAGTCGGTTCTTACAATCACTTGTATACATTTTATCCCGAATCATGTGATGCCCTACCCCCTAATGGTTAACCTAACTTTACTTGAGTCTAAAGTGTTCTGTGGCTTTCTGCTCCCCTTTGCTGCAGTCCAAAGCTCTCGGCAGCCTCCCGCCCTACTCAGATCACTGGCGAAAGGGAATATGGGGCAGCAGTAAACACTAGAGACCCTGCGGCTTCAGCTGCGCTGCAGGGACCCCTCCAATGTCACACTGACCCCATCTCCAAGACCCCAACCAAGGTTTTTTTTTACTAGAGACCAATTCCAACATATTTCTTTTTCAAATTCCCTACACTGTAACTCCTGCAGTTTAGAGCCACAGGAAACAGTACACTGGCTATTTATTTCCATAACTCCATTAGTCAGCAAGCACTACATTTCTATTGGGTGTGTTCCAAACTTTCAAAACTCATGGAACTCTTTACCTCTTATCTAACCATTTTGTAGGAGGAAAAACACTTCATACCAGGGCTGAACATCTCAGAATGTCAGCGAGACCTGTCAGTGTCAGTATTTGCAACTCAGGTGAGGTGGTTAGTTTGACAGCTACTGAATGCACGGCTGGAACTGGATTCTTTGGGCCAGTCTCACCTGTAGCTCTATGGGGCGCATAGAGTGGCAGCATGCGGGGCACACTGACATGTTGTTTGGACAGGCCTTCTCCAGGTGACAGGCCAAGGCCTTTCGCAGCACCATGTGACCACAGCCTATGTTGCAGGGGATTAGGGCATACTCACACTGCCCCTGGTGCTCCTGAACAAGGATTCAAGACAATTCAGAAAGGACAACAAAGCAATCTATAACCAAACCGAGCTCAGCACAACATTTCAGTGAATCAATCAATTTCAACCTCAACATCTCGATCTCAGTGCAAAATCAATATCAGCCATCAGGGGCCATTTTTTCGGAACTAGATCATTCAAAATAGGCCTCTGTTCTTTCTATTAGATTCTGTTTCCCCTTATTTTTCAAATAAACTTTCAATGGCAACATTTCAACTAAACTTTATGAGATGATATACTTGTAATAAACAACCTAATTATCTTAGCAACATTGGATGATGTATAATCACTAAGCATTGTCCTTATTAGAATTGTAGCATTGTGATCGAAATAACTTAGCTCTAAAAATGTTTGAATTATTTTGGTACCAATTTAAAATATCTGGTCTACAAGAGAACTTGGCATTTTAATTTAGTTTAGATGACAAATTGGTCCCTGATCCTGATCTAATTATGCAACTACTGTAAAGAACATTTTACATTTTACCTACAAATTACAGTGCATTTTTTTAAATAAAAAATAAAGCTACAGCACCAGTCAAAGGCTTGGACACACCTACTCATTCAAGGGTCTTTCTTAATTTGTACTATTTTCTACATTGTAGAATAATAGTGAAGACATCAAAACTATGAAATAACACATAAGCAATCATGTGGTGTCCAAAAAAGTGTTAAACAAATCAAAATATATTTTATATTTGAGATTCTTTAAAGTCCCACCCTTTGCCTTGATGACAGTTTTGCACACTTCTGGCATTCTCTCAACCAGCTTCATGAGGTAGTCACCTGGAATGCATTTCAATTAACAGATATGCCTTGATACAAGTTAATTTGTGGAATTTGTTTCCTTCTTAATGCATTTGAGCCAATCAGTTGTGTTGTGACAAGGTAGGGGTGGTATACAGAAGATAGCCCTATTTGGTAAATAAGCTCAAATAAGCAAAGAGAAACGACAGTCCATCATTACTTTAAGAAATGAAGGTCAGTCAATCCGGAACATTCCAAGAACTTTTAAAGTTTCTTCAAGTGCAGTTGCAAAAACCATCAAGCGCTATGATGAAACTAGCTCTCATGAGGACCGGTACAGGAAAGGAACACCCAGAGTTACCTCTGCAGCAGAGGATAAATGCTTCACAGAGTTCAAGTAAGAGACACATCTCAACATCAATTGTTCAGAGGAGACTGCGTGAATCAGGCCTTCATGGTTGAATTGCTGCAAAGAAACCACTAGTAAAGGACACCAATAAGAAGAAGAGACTTGCTTGGGCAAAGAAACACGAGCAATGGACATTAGACTGGTGGAAATCTGTCCTTTGGTCTGATGACCTCCGTGTCTTTGTGAGATGTAGAGTAGGCGAACGGATGATGTCTGTATGTGTGGTTCCCACCGTGAAGCATGGAGTAGGAGGTGTGATGGTGTGGGGGTGCTTTGCTGGTGACACTGTCAGTGATTTATATAGAATTCAAGGCACACTTAACCAGCATGGATACCACAGCATTCTGCAGCGATACACACTGCATATGTGAGAACTCCTTCAAGACAGTTGGAAAAGCATTCCTCATGAAGCTGGTTTTGAGAATGCCAAGAGTGTGCAAAGCTGTCATCAAGGCAAAGGGTGGCTACTTTGAAGAATCTCAAATATAAAATATATTTAGATTTGTTTAACACTTTTTTGGTTACTACATGACTACGTATGTGTTATTTTATCATTTTGATGTCTTCACTATTATTCTACAATGTAGAAAATAGTGAAAGAAAGAAAAACCCTGAGTAGGTGTGTCCAAACTTTTGACTGGTACTGTATATCAGTGTCACTGTCACACAAAAAACAAATTCTTAAATGTATCCTTCAAATGTATAAAAAAGTGTCAATACCTCAAAGTCTTTGAGAATACTCCTCCAGGAGCAACCTTGGTTAGCACAATGCACTTTCAACTCCAAGATCTCCTTATTAATGGCTGCATCACTGAATAACTGAAGTAACACATAGGAGAAAGATGATCAACTTTCAGTACTTCAATTACTAATTCAGTACTTCCACTTTAAATCACTTTATTCCTCAGAGGGAAAACACGTTTATGCATAAAAAAGAATGGCCGGATTTCTATATATCACACTGGCGATTTCTTCAGTGCTAAACTGGTTTGAATGACAAAGTTTTCCGGCTGTCATTGTTCTGAGTTGATACAGTTTGAAGTGGATCTTTGAAGTGCTGCTGTCTGTGTCTCTACACTGTTGGATTTCAGAAGCAATAAACACACAAAGCCATTCTATCTCTTTAATCATCATCATAACAATCATTCACTATAACAGTAGCTACTGAAAACTGACGACCAACAATGCACGCACTGTGGAAGGAACAGTTGGAGGCAGTCAAGCCTTTGCTTTGTCACCATAGAAAAGGGAAGATGAATGCTAAATGTAAGGTAAAAAATGTGAGTTAATGTTATAAGCTTCAGCAATTAGTTTCCATTCCACCGTGATGCTCACTAAGTATTCAATGTGGCTCATTAACCCGATTGAATCAAAATATAGGAGTCATCCGCCATGAAAATAGATTTTCCCAAATGTTCCGTCATATTGATATGAATATACTACGGGCCTATTATTTTAGCACGACAGACCAAAATCCTAATTAAACAAGTGAGCTGATTATGAGGCGTCTGCTGTTCTGCCTAGGATGATTGGAGGAGCTCATGCTGAACCACATTCCTCTGGGCTTAGACTTGGATCAGAAGCATTCGGTTACAGCGATGACCAACATGGGCTCATTAATATGAGTAAAAAATCATACCTTTTAACCATTGTAGTTATATGTCACGCATGCTGAAGTATTAGTTTTATGTTACCTGCTGACTTAAAATATTACTTATCACTGTAATTTTTGGTGAGACATATGTCTCAGTCATAGAAAAATAACACTGCATTTTGACATGAATGGGAATGTCCTTTTTAGTCATTATTTTTCTATGGACTCAGAACCTCAGCAGTGGACTAATTCACATCAGACACATTTCAACTTGTTCAACGCTGTGAACTCTACAGTCATTCTAATTACACCACTCCACTCCACTCCAGCAATCTCTTCACATTGATTGTCTTTCTCAATTCTTACATTCTTCTGAGAAGACTTAGACCAGAACAGTGAAATAGTTTAAGTCAATGCAATTCTCTGGTGAGAATTCAGCTAAAATCAGAATATAAACTCTGATTAGAGGGGGTAGATTATGTCACTGTCAATGTCAGACCTATGAGTCTCCTGTTTTGGGGAGCTGAAGAGTATAACTCAATTGTCAGTGTTTTAAACAATATCTAGGGCACTACTCAATCCGTAGCGCTGAAGAGCTGCGCTACAGTGCAGTAGAAATATAATTAAAGCTAATGTTCCCGCTTTAGCATTCATAGTAAACGTTGCATAATAATACAAGGGATTAAATGCCAGAGGTAGATGGAAGGTAGATGGAATGTAGATGGAAGGTTTAGGAAGGTAGATGGAAGGTTGAGGAAGGTAGATGGATGGTAGATGGAAGGTAGATTAAAGGTAAATCCCAGAGAATATTTGAAAGGTAAGGGAAGGTAGATGGAAGGTAGACTGGATGGTAGATGGAAGGTTGAGGAAGGTAGATGGAAGGTTGAGGAGGTAGATGGATGGTAGACGGAAGGTACTGTAGATGGATGGTAGATGGAAGGCAGATGGATGGTAGATGGAAGGTAGATTAAAGGTAAATGCCAGAGATAGATGAAAGGTAAGGGAAGGTAGATGGAAGGTAGATTGGATGGTAAATGGAAGGTTGAGGAAGGTAGATGGATGGTACATGGAAGGTAGCTGGAAGGTTGAGGAAGGTAGATGGATGGTAGATGGAAGTTTGAAGAAGGTAGCTGGAAGGTTGAGGAAGGTAGATGGATGGTAGATGGAAGTATGAAGAAGGTAGATGGAAGGAGAGTGCTTGGGATAACACTAGAAGCACCAATATTATACTGTTGTAGAGCCTCTATTTTAATGTGTATTTAGGAATAAATGTAATCTTGCTTCCCTATATTAGAGCAGTATCCTACCCACATCAAGTCCATTCACACAGCACCTTGGCGTCTGTACCATGCATAATAGTCAAATAATGAAAAGGGGAAATGATCACCACACCTCTACATTTAGAATGGTATTTTTAAAGGATATCCTAAAAAGGGGCAATCTGGGATTAGAAAAATAACAAAGTAGCCACCCTGCCACTTGTGTTGGTAAACGGCTGAGGGATGGGGCTGGAGAAAGGTAAACACTAGATAGAGCTATGGATACTAGGCTTGACCATCCATGAGATAAAAAAAACATGTTTTGAATCATACCTGAGTTTATTAACAATTACATTGTTTTATAAACAATGGAGTACAACAGGCTTTTAATTTGGGTTCTGATGGGTTACGACAGTTGAGTTAAGCTCATGAGGAATTTATAAGTTATATTCCCCAACAATCCATGGCTATATATCATAAATGTAAAAGTTAAAAAAGAATCTACCAATCCTAGACTGCCTCTTTAATGTGTTGTTAAAGCATTTTTTTTGCAAAGCTATCTACAGTAACTTATGCGTGACATAATGTTTTTGTTGCCCATACTCAAGGTCATATAGGCCTGCTGTATCATTCCATTCTATCCACTTGTGCTATGACAGCATTTAAACAAAGTTCAGTAATACTATACATACATTGTCTGATGTCAGTATGCTTGTTTCACTCTCTGAGCTCGGATCTTCTTCTTTGCACATCTTGCAAACAAGGTTGTTGTTATTACTAAATAACAACAATGAACATATGGGATTAGATTTACAATACAATATACAAGGTATGTTAACAGAATTGTAATATCTTAACTTCATTTAAGGGAATGGCAAAAAAGGGAACTTGTAGGCTGTGTTACATACTGGCAAGAGAGTGGATGATAAATGAGGAAATTGTTAACTTTGGTTATTGTTGAAGATGTTTCACAAAACTTTGAATATAAGTAATTTAAATGCCTTACCTCACTAACCAACTGACACAAGCGAGGCAGTAGCGATGGCCGCACAAAGTCTGACGTGCCTCATTCAGTACGTTATTACAGTTGCTGCACAGGTACTTCTGCTGGGGTACATCATCGCAAATACTTTGAGGAAATCCAGAAGGATACTCATTTTCACCTGGTGCAGATGGATCATTGTGTAAGTTGCCAGCCGGTTTTAAACTAGAATCCATTTATAATTCACCAAGTTATGTTTAAGATGGTAATTGTCACTATTCTCTCCTACTATATGATGCGTCCATTAAATAGTGTCAACCTTTGTAACCTTTTTGAAGCGAGAAAACTACCGTGGATTTCCCCCCTGTGGTAACCTGGAAACGTGTTAAAACCCCATGTGTGGTGCCGAGCAATGTTGTACTTTACGGTGAGTAAGGCATCAACTCCAAGCACGGTGTGCAAATGAGGGGTAAATATTTCCAGGAGCCAGCTTACGTAATGCTATTACCCCCTACCCTACGCTTTCTCTCTCTCTCTCTCTCTCTCTCTCTCTCTCTCTCTCTCTCTCTCTCTCTCTCTCTCTCTCTCTCTCTCTCTCTCTCTCTCTCTCTCTCTCTCTCTCTCTCTCTCTCTCTCTCTCTCTCTCTCTCTCTCTCTCTCTCTCTCTCTCTCTCTCTCTCTCTCTCTCTCTCTCTCTCTCTCTCACTTTCTTCTCTCTTTCTTTCCCTCTCTCTCTCTCGCTCTCTCTCTCTCTCTTTCACTCTCACTCTCTTCTCTCTTTCTTTCTTTCCCTGCCTCTCACTCTCTCCCTTTCTCTCTCTCTTTCTCTCTTTCTCACTCTCTCTCAAGCTCTCTCCCTCGCCCTCTCCCCCCTTCTCTCTCTCTCCCTACCCCTCTTTCTCCCCCCTCTCTCCCTCCCTCCCTTGCCCTCTCTCCCTCCCCCCTCTCTCTCCCTCCCCCTCTCTCTATCTCTCTCTCTCTCTCTCCCGCCCCCTCCTCTCTCTCTCCCTCCCCCTCTCTCTCCCTCAAACACACACACACAGTTATTGTAACCTATTTCTCAGAAATCGCGAGGGGGTTCAGTTGCCTCCACGACCGTCACATCCGCCAAGTAGGAAAGTCCCTGTTCTATCATTTCCACACATCCTGTCACTCAACTGAACACAACCTTGTGGTAGAGGCCCCTGAGAAGTTTGTCTATTGTTGCTGTTACTGTCAGTAAAAAAAAATGGTTTTGTCATTATACAGAATAACTCAGTTAGGTAACTGAAGATGATTACAGTAATGAGCACATTACTAAAACATGACGGTTGTAACAAAAAACACACACAACACATAATATGACATAAACATTGACTCCTCAAAAGGTCCCATAAAAATTAACCATAACTATCTCCTTTGTTGTTGCATGGCAACAGGCTGTCATGGCAAAACTAACAGTGATGCAAGTGATATGCAAGGATGTTTTAAAAGTGCAGTTTACAGGAGCATTCACAATAGCCAATATCCATTTTTTTGGCAAAACAGCATATTTTCTATTCACATTGGTATTATTCTAAAATAATCAGTTCAAAGTTGAAGCACTGTACAGTACAACCAAAGATACTAGTAACTAACCTGAGATACACCACCGATGTTGTTACAAATGGGAGAAAATGAAACATAGTGGGCAGAACAAGTAAGGAAGTGGTCAGAGCCAAGCACAAGCTAGCGAGATCCTATTGGCGCTTTCTAGCATGTATTTGCATAATTCCATTAGGGAACGCCTACTCTGTGAAGTGTGTGTGTGTGTGTGCAATAACTCATTTTGCCTTTGCACTCCTAATGATGCAATTTTAAGTTTACAAAACTCATTGCACTCTGTTCGTAACAGACTCTAGTTTTGGGAACAAAAAACTGTATATTGAGATTTAATGTTTCATCGATGAGAACATCCGCAGAATGTCGGCCAAATTTCATCTAGCTCCATCTTCTCTCACTTTCTGCCACTGGACTTCCTCTCATCACCATATTTGGTGGTGTGTGGAAGTTCTAAACGGATGCTTCAGATTTATACATCTGGTGAGACAACGGGCTCCTTCTTCCATCTGTGCTACAACCACATGAGAACACAAATGATATAAAACCTATTGGACTGCTCTTGCTTAAACATTTGCTCCTTCAAATAAAGTTATAATAGCTCTAAAGCATATTCAAGTAAAATCCTAATAAAGAGAAAACAATACCTTAACAAATGCATAAATGTATAATTGTTGTGCAGTTTATATCTATAGGCTACATTTAGGTTTTCCTTTCATTATTTTTCGGCATTAGTGAGTAAGCCTAAGCTTTAGGGCCTAACTTTATGTGCGTCAAATAGGAACAGGCAGGTAAAGTTCTGGTGAAGTGGTAAAAGAGGATGATAGCATCCTCACACGTAACATAGCACTGCTATCACCCTCTTTTACCACTTCACCAAACCAAACCAAAATGTCCCTCCGTTGTCTTTATTTTCAACTCTCCATTTCACAGCTTTTCTCTTATTGAATTAAACTGGCTGGCAGCCAGGCGGCGCTGGGCAGGCGGCGCTGGGCAGACGGGCACACCTGTAGGGAGGAGACGGAGAGACAGCCTGGTGCGTGGGGCTGCCACAGGACCCACCAGGCTGGGGAGACCTACAGGAGGCTTGGTGTTAGGAGGAGGCACCTGAAGGACCGGGCTGTGGGGGAGCACTGGAGCTCTGGTGCGCAGTCTTGGCACCACTCCCCCAGGCTGGATAACTACTCTAGCCCGGACCCTCCAGAGTGCAGGCACAGGTTGAACCGGGCTGTGGGTGAGCACTGGAGATCTAGTGCCTACTACTCGCACCTCTCCCTTAGGCTCCACTCCCACATTTGCCCGGTACGAGTGGAGCGCAGGCATAGGACGCACTGCACCCTCCCAGCGCCCCGGAGACACAGTACGCAGAGCCTGCGCAGGATACCCTGGACCGAAACGGCGTACCGGAGACCAGACACGCTGAGCAGGCACAATACGCCCTGGCTGGATGCCCACATTCGCATGACACTTTCGGTGGGCTGCCCTATAGCGCACCGGGATATGGGCACATACTGGCGACACCGTGCGCTTAACCGCATAACACGGTGCCTGACCAGTAACGCGCTGCTTATAATAAGCATGAGAAGTGAGCTCAGGTCTGCTACCTGGCTTAGCCACACCCCCTGTGTGCCCCCACCCAAATGTTTTGGGGGGGCTGCCTCTCGTACCTGTCGCGCTGCCATGCTGCCTCCTCATATCGCTGGCTCCTCTCTCCGGCTGCCTCTGCTCTCCTAGCTGCCTCCACCTGTTCCCATGGGAGGCGATCCCTTCCAGCCAGGATCTCCTCCGATGTGTAGCAGCCCTTGCCTTCCAAAACGTCTTCCCATGTCCATTCCTCCCTCTTGCGCTGCTCTTGCTGCCGCTGCCTGTTACCACGCTGCTTGGTCCTTTTGTGGTGGGTGATTCTGTAACGGCTTTCTTCCTGGGATGAAGGAGAGGACCAAAACGCAGCGCGGCTAGTGTTCAACATGTTTAATAAAGAATAATATCGTGAACACTACAAGCTACAAAACAATAAATGTGAAAACCAAAAACAGTCCTATCTGGTGCAGAACACAAAGACAGAAAACAATCACCCACAAACCAACAGTGCAAACAGGCTACCTTAATATGGTTCCCAATCAGAGACAACGTAAAACACCTGCCTCTGATTGAGAACCATATCAGGCCAATTAGACAAACCTAAACAACGAAACACATAACATAGACTACACCCACCCAGCTCACGTCCTGACCAACTAAACAAAGACTAAACAAAGGAAATAAGGTCAGGAACGTGACAGGTATAACAATGGGGACTGCGGTTATGAGTCAACCCATGCATCACTAACTCTCCACCCCTTTTGTTTTACACATTACTTGGACACCTCCCTAAATAGGATAGATTTTCTACAACTGACCGTTTGTGTCAGTAACTTGTGGTGTTTGCAGTTCAGTCTGAACACAAAGAACTGAGAGTTGCTGTAAACATCAAACTGTACTGTCTGTGTACTTCACTGACTCTGATAGCCCTGGTAAGTAACAGACCTGGGTTCCAATCAAATACTATTTAAAATTATTTCAAAAACTTTATCTGGGTTTAATTTGAGTTTGCCTGGCACAATGGAACCAATAGAACAAGAGTGCAAACCCCTCCCATTTGGTACTCCAGGCAGAGTAGAGCAAACTAGAGCTAAAGTATTTTAAATATTTCCAATAGTATTTGAACCCACGTCTGCTGAGAAACAGAACAGCAGGAACACAGGCTTCTTATAGGGTGATGATGATAGTGAATCAACACACCATATCGCTCCCCATTTTCTCTTGTACACCTCACACAACAGCCCTGTGCTGTCAGAATGTCATTTTCAAATACTTCACCTAATGAGTCTATTGCTGCAACATGGTGGGATAATTAGAATGTTTGGCTGGATGGGGCACACACAGTTTATGAATCAACTACTTGTTTCCTGGTGCCATAATGGCCTGTTGTGAATTGCATAATGATGCTTGGATGTCGTAGGTTATTCCATCCATCCATTGAATTCTTAATGCTTAGCTTCCTCATTGACAAAGGTTTGTTGCGCCTAGAGCCATAATTACAGTTTTTTTGGATTGCTTACACACTAAAATTAAAAGTAGTACACTATTAGCAAAACCTTACACTCAAGAAGCAAAACATCAGCCCATATTTGCACAACTATAAGCACATTGTCAACCTCACACTTGTTGCAAAACTCTACACACAGTGATTTGCAAAACACTAAACACACTTAACATACATTACACACAAAAATCTATCATGAAGTCACGTCCTTGCAATACCAAAGCACTGACTGTCAAATTACCACACCGTCCAACCAATTGGTTCAACACAGTCATCAGGTGTGCAAACACTTGTTTGCTTAATTGTAGACACACCAATCAGGTGTATAAGCACTATAAAAAGCAGCAGGTGAGTTCATCGGTCTTCAAAGACAATGGAAAGAGTCAGAGAAAGAGTAAGACGAGGAGGAGGAGGAGGACGAGGAGGAGGACGACGAGGAGAACGAAGAGGACGAGGAGAACGAGGAGGACGAGGAGGACGAGGAGAAGGAGGAGGACGAGGAGGAGAACGAGGAGGACGAGGAGGAGAACGAGGAGGACGAGGAGGAGGAGGAAGGGGAGGAAGAGGAAGAGAAAGAGGAAGACAAGAAGGTGCTCAAAGAGGACCGAATCTGACAAATGAGATCCGCGCAACACTGGTTGACCACGTTGTCAACCACGGCCTGACGCTGAGGGAGGCTGGACTGCGAGTACAGCCAAATCTAAGCCGATATACAGTGGCAAGTGTGATGAGAACATTTCGACTGGAAAATAGGTATTATAAAAATATCATCATATCAAAAACATCTGCACGGTTTCAGTAACTGCTTACAGTACTGTATTCTATGCACTATCAGCACTTCTGTTACCTTTTCCTATGAAATTACTGTACTATTGTATACTGTTTTTTTTCTACATAGGATTGAGGGTCAGGGACGACAAGGGGGAAGGCCTCCTATGTTCACAGAACAGCAAGAGAGGGAGATAGTAAACATGGTTTTGGCCAACAATGCTATAACACTCAAGCAGCTCCAAGCTAACATTGTCAATAACCACGTCATTTTCAACGATATCCATCAGGTCTCAACATCAACACTGGCACGCATCCTAAAAAACAAACATATTCAAATGAAGCAAATTTATTGAGTGCCTTTCGAGCGCAATTCCGAAAGGGTGAAACGACTGCGGCATGATTATGCAGAGGTATGTATTCACTTTAGCAGTGTGATCTTGCATACTGTCTCATAATCTTTTACTGTACTGTAATATGTATACTAGATCTACACTGAACTACACAATTTTGCCTGACTGTCACGTTCCTGACCTATTTCTGTTAGTTTGTTGTATGTGTTAGTTGGTCAGGACGTGAGTTTGGGTGGGCATTCTATGTTGTCTGTTTCTATGTTGGTTTAAGGGTTGCCTGGTATGGCTCTCAATTAGAGGCAGGTGTTTGGCGTTCCTCTAATTGAGAGTCATATTTAGGTAGGTTGTTTCACAGTGTTCGTTGTGGGTGGTTGTCTTCCGTGTCTGTATGTTATTTCGTACCACACGGGACTGTTTCGGTGTGTATGTAGTCTGTTCCTGTTCGTGCGTTCTTCGTGTCTATGTAAGTTCTCATGTTTAGGTCAGTCTACGTCGTTTGTTATTTTGTATCATTTCAAGTGTAGTTCGTGTTCGTTTTTTCGTCTTGTCAATAAATTCATTTATGTATTCACAACCCGCTGCACCTTGGTTCAATCCCTGCTCCTCTTCGGATGAAGAGGAGGAGGACAGCCGTTACAGAACCACCCACCAAATTACCAGAACCAAGCAGCGGGGAAAAGGGCAGCGACAGCAACCGCAGAGATCCCAGGATTCATGGACATGGGAGGAGATCTTGAACGGAGAAGGACCCTGGGCACAGGCTGGGGAGTATCGCCGCCCCAAAGCTGAGCTGGAGAAAGCGAAAGCTGAACGGCTGCGATATGAGGAGGCAGCACGGCAGCGGGACAGGTACGAGAGGCAACCCCAGAATTTTTTTGGGGGGGGGGCTAGAGAGGAGTGTGGCTAAGCCAGGTAGCAGACCTGAGCGCACTCCTCGTGCTTATTATAAGCAACGCGTCACTGGTCAGGCACCGTGTTATGCGGTTAAGCGCACGGTGTCGCCAGTGCGTGCCCATAGCCTGGTGCGCTATAGGGCAGCCCCCCGAAAGTGTCAAGTGAGTGTGGGCATCCAGCCGGGGCGTATTGTGCCTGCTCAGCAGTCTGTCCAGGGTATCCTGCGCCGGCTCTGCGTGCTGTGTCTCCGGGGCGCTGGGAGGGTGCAGTGCGTCCTATGCCTACGCTCCGCTCGTACCGGGCAAATGTGGGAGTGGAGCCTAAGGGAGAAGTGCGCGTAGTAGGCACTAGATCTCCAGTGCTCATCCACAGCCCGGTTCAACCTGTGCCTGCACTCTGGAGGGTACGGGCTGGAGTAGTATGCCAGCCTGGGGGAGTGGTGCCAAGGCTGCGCACCAGAGCTCCAGTGCTCCCCCACAGCCCGGTCCTTCAGGTGCCTTTTAACATCAAGCCTCCTGTAGGTCTCTCCAGCCTGGTGGGTCCTGTGGCAGCCCCACGCACCAGGCTGTCTCTCCGTCTCCTCCCTACAGGTGTGCCCGTCTGTCCAGCGGCGCCTGAACTGCCCGTCTGCCCAGCGGCGCCTGAACTGCCCGTCTGCCCAGCGGCGCCTGAACTGCCCGTCTGCCCAGCGGCGCCTGAACTGCCCGTCTGCCCAGCGGCGCCTGAACTGCCCGTCTGCCCAGCGGCGCCTGAACTGCCCGTCTGCCCAGCGGCGCCTGAACTGGCCGTCTGCCCAGCGGCGCCTGAACTGGCCGTCTGCCCAGCGGCGCCTGAACTGTCCGTCTGCCCAACGGCGCCTGAACTGCCCGTCTGTCATGAGCCTGCAAAGCTGCCCGTCTGCCATGAGCCTGCAAAGCCGCCCGTCTGCCAAGAGCCTACAGAGCCGTCCGCCAGACAGGAGCCGCTAGAGCCTTCCGCCAGACCGGATCAGCCAGAGCCTTCCGCCAGACCGGATCAGCCAGAGCCTTCCGCCAGACCGGATCAGCCAGAGCCTTCCGCCAGACCGGATCAGCCAGAGCCTTCCGCCAGACCGGATCAGCCAGAGCCTTCCGCCAGACCGGATCAGCCAGAGCCTTCCGCCAGACCGGATCAGCCAGAGCCTTCCGCCAGACCGGATCAGCCAGAGCCTTCCGCCAGATCGGATCAGCCAGAGCCTTCCGCCAGACCGGACCAGCCTTCAGAGCCGTCCAGCCAGGACCAGCCTTCAGAGCCGTCCAGCCAGGACCAGCCTTCAGAGCCGTCCAGCCAGGACCAGCCTTCAGAGCCGTCCAGCCAGGACCAGCCTTCAGAGCCGTCCAGCCAGGACCAGCCAGAGCCGTCCAGCCAGGACCTGCCAGAGCCGTCCAGCCAGGACCTGCCAGAGTCCCTCAGCCAGGACCTGCCAGAGTCCCTCAGCCAGGACCTGCCAGAGTCCCTCAGCCAGGACCTGCCAGAGTCCCTCAGCCAGGACCTGCCAGAGTCCCTCAGCCCGGAGCTGCTGCCCCTTATCCCGGTGCTGCCCCTTATCCCGATGCTGCCCCTTCATTTAGGTGGGTTTAGTTGGAGGGTGGTCATTGGGAGGGGGATACAGAAGCGGGGAGTGACTATGGTGGTGTGGGGACAGCGTCCGGAGCCTGAGCCACCACCGTGGTCAGATGCCCACCCAGACCCTCCCCTAGACTTTGTGCTGGTGCGCCCGGAGTTCGCACCTTAAGGGGGGGGTTATGTCACGTTCCTGACCTATTTCTGTTAGTTTGTTGTATGTGTTAGTTGGTCAGGACGTGAGTTTGGGTGGGCATTCTATGTTGTCTGTTTCTATGTTGGTTTAAGGGTTGCCTGGTATGGCTCTCAATTAGAGGCAGGTGTTTGGCGTTCCTCTAATTGAGAGTCATATTTAGGTAGGTTGTTTCACAGTGTTCGTTGTGGGTGGTTGTCTTCCGTGTCTGTATGTTATTTCGTACCACACGGGACTGTTTCGGTGTGTATGTAGTCTGTTCCTGTTCGTGCGTTCTTCGTGTCTATGTAAGTTCTCATGTTTAGGTCAGTCTACGTCGTTTGTTATTTTGTATCATTTCAAGTGTAGTTCGTGTTCGTTTTTCGTCTTGTCAATAAATTCATTTATGTATTCACAACCCGCTGCACCTTGGTTCAATCCCTGCTCCTCCTCTTCGGATGAGGAGGAGGACAGCCGTTACACTGACACTGTTTTTCAGAGAGTTTTACGAATGGATGGAAAGGAGATCCAGCATGAGTTCATTTACGTAGATGAGGCTGGGTTCAACCTGATGAGAACACGAAGGAGGGGAAGAAACATCATTGGCCACAGGGCTATAGTCAATGTCCCAGGGCAACGTGGGGGTAATATAACACTCCGTGTTTTGAAAACACGGGCCCTGTTTTGAAAATCGTGCTTAAGCAATCAAAAAAAACTGTAATGTGCTTGCTTCAAGACTACTCTAGACATTCAACATACTTCTTCTCCCTACTTTTCTTTAGACCACAATTTATCTTAAACCTTTTAAGCTAGACACCCCATTCCATTTCTAAAACGTGTAGACATACCACACATAGATTGCATCTGTTTGATACCATTTGTAGTTTTTAAACTATAAAGTATTTTGTCCTCTTAAAAATATTGCAGAACAGAAATAACTTCTACCAATCAGGAGATTAAACTATTTAAGTAACCGCATCACCTTCTCTCCTTCCTTGTTTCTAAACTAGGCTAACTTCCCACTGACATTTCTAAAGGCACCGTCTCACCATTCCTGGTCTGTAACACTTGATTGCAACATTTAAAGATGCCTGCAAGAGAGAGCTCATGTTATATCAAGTGGTCAAAGTGTCCAGAAAGTAGGCTTTGAGAGAGAGAGAGGGAGAGAGAGAGAAAGAGAGGGAAAGAGAAAGAGAGAGGGAGAGAGAGAAAGAGAGGGAGCGAGAGACACACACACACAAACACACGCACAATCTATTCTAGGCTCATCTTTTCAATTACTTGCTTATGAGCCCCCCTCCAGAAAGCCTTGTTCTAGCCTCCCTGACTTGTGAAGAGTAATTACCAGGCATAAATATGTCGACTGGAGGCAGATAATACAAAATAGGGATGACACAGAAATAGTTCCAACGCACCAAGCATACATACACCAAGAAAATGAATATTTCATAAATGCTGTTGAGAACATTCAAACACAGTAGAGGTATTCAAGAAAAAGCAATGGACATCACCATATCCAGGGAAATAGCCCGGTCAGGAGAGTTGGTTTAGATTGAAAACATCCTGAGCTAATAGTCATTGTAGTATATGATAGACTGTTTACAAATGTCTACCTGGTCTCATTCCGTTCCACTCAACAAACCATTTCTGCCTATTTTTTGGTTCATAAACAAAAAGAAAAATGAACCGAAAGGGAACGGTGATGGACATTGTGCATTTAGGGGAAAAACGATGAGAACAGCAGAAGTCAGTCGTCTTCATAAGGGGGAGTTATATTGAAGGACATGCACAATTTCACGCCTTAGTAACTTCCACGGATGGTGGGTTATGGCTATTAGGGTCTTGGATAAGGATGCAGTTCAACAGATCACCACTAGAGGTTCCAGAGGTCATTAAAGTCACAGACGTACTAATTTTCATGGAGGATATTGTATTTCTAATATATTATAGCAGCCTATTTATGTAGAAAAAACTTATTTTTGTCCCTCCCCAAAATTACAAACTGACAGTAGTCTCTTATTGAGAATGTATTGTTCACCGCGCAGCGGTCTAAGGCACTGCTTCTAAGTGCAAGAGGTGTCACTACAGTCCTGGTTTGAATCCAGGTTGTATCAGATCTGGATGTGATTGGGAGTCCCATAGGGCGTTGCACAATTGGCCCAGCGTCGTCCAGGTTTGGCTGGGGTAGGCCGTCATTGTAAATAAGAATTTGTTCTTAACTGACTTGCCTAGTTAAATAAAGGTAAAAAAAGATTGTGGAATCATGGTTTATCATCTAATTTAGTAGCCTTAATATAATGAGCTATACCATAAGGCTACAATCATAACAAAGAAAGAACTAAGCTTGTAAAATGATAAATGTTAGTACATGTAAGATACCTTCATTAAACTTCTAAACAGACATTACCACCCAGACCCTTCAAACCTTTATTTTCAAATGCTGTGAAGAGACAACTATACACATCTAAACAATGGTTTATTTTTTTATTCCTTTTGAGACAAAAACATACAAATTATACTGTGTGTCAATCGCAACGTATCTGCTTTTAAAGTGCTCATATTGGACTGAGGGATCTTTTATAACAACAGCAGACCATTATAAACAGATTCAAAATAATATCAACATTAAAATCTCACCTTCAAGCTGGAATCCTTATTGGTTAAACTGCCACGTTAGATTGCGATATTACAACAACAAAGAAGTTACTGTAAACAACAAACACTGTTTTTTCCCCCACGGACATCTCTGCCCTGCTTCATGAACAAAACAATAACAACGGCCGTTGGGCAGATAGTTGCGCAGTTTCCCTTACTGCGGATTCCATCTTTTGAGCTTCAGCCAAACTTAGACAGATCTCTCTACCTATCACATATTGGTGAGGTTAATAAGATATGTTTTCACTCAACCTTTAAATGGAAACATTAGCCACATCATGACAAAACAAACAGAGGTTAAATAAGGAAATAAATAAATACATGATTACAGTAAATAAACAATGGCTGCAACATAATTCAGAATTCATAGAAGACCACCACATTCCCAGTAAACACATACTGTAACTACCACATAATGTCATCTCAAGACTCCAAGTTGTGAGCCTCAATGTGCCACTACAACTTTGTAACAACACATTTTTACATTTTAGTAATTTAGCAGACACTCTTATCCAGAGCAACTTACAGAAGCAATTAGGGTTAAGTGCCTTGCTCAAGATCACAACAACTTATCTTTCAACTAGGCTTCGGTTACCTTCGGTAACTTGCTCAACAGTCTTATAGGCTACCTACCTGCCGCTAGCCTACCTGACATGTTGTCATTCTGACTTTTACAGCTGAGGAGGCACCACACAGATGTACAATTGTCTGCTGCCACAAAGGCATCGAAAGCAATGTCAAGTCACTGTAAAGAAGGAGAAAGACACACTGTACAGTCCTACTGTACCAGTGACACAATGCCATTCAATGCCTGGCCAAATGGCTGCTTTTTGTGGGGAATGAGTTGCCAGAAGTCATTGTATTATGACACAAATAATGCATTTTGGATATGTTTTTTTTCTACTGTGGGTGCCCGTAAGGGAATCTCAATATTTGGTACTGAGTAAAGAACACGGTTTGCCTTACTTATTAACCACCTCCTGTACAGACGCATCACTGAAGAGGACTGAGACTAGAAGGCTGTGTTTACACAGATAGCCACATTCTGATCTTTTTTTACACTCCTTGGTCTTTTGACCAATCACATCAGATCTTTTCACATCAAATCTTTTTCAGAGCTGATCTGATTAATGAATTGAGCTGCCTGTGTAAATGCAGCCAAAAACCAGTATACTGAAACAACTGATTTGAGTTGAGTCAAGACAGCATATCAGTGAACAGACTTGTCTCTCAGTGATTGTAAAGTAAGGGAGAGAAAGTGAGAGACAGGGAAGCCTCCACATGACAAGGAGCTGAACTTATAGGCTAGTAGCTACTGTCTGGGAAGGTTTCCACCACCAACTGGAAGTCTACACAGATACAAGCCTCTGATCATAATTGGCCCAGCCCGCTGGCCGAGCCCCCTCACCTATGCTCTCCATTCTCTCTACTACCACTGTCACAGGTCACACACGCATGCCACTCAAAGCCAGTCTTGTGTGGTCAATGTCTTTTGAAAATGTTACATAAAAAACGAGGCTGCCATTTATGAAGTGATTGGCTTGACAACCACTGTCTGACTGATATAATGTCTTTGTCATGAATGTGTCTTACTGGGCACAGGACTGACACATGATCACAAGGTATGTCTAGAGTTTAACCAGGAGCTAGGGGTCAACCATTAGCTAGAGGTTAACCAGGAGCTAGGGGTCAACCATTAGCTAGAGGTTAACCAGGAGCTAGGGATCAACCATTAGCTAGAGGTTAACCAGGAGCTAGGGGTCAATCAGAAGCTAGAGGTTAACCAGGAGCTAGGGGTCAACCATTAGCTAGAGGTTAACCAGGAGCTAGGGGTCAATCAGAAGCTAGAGGTTAACCAGGAGCTAGGGGTCAACCATTAGCTAGAGGTTAACCAGGAGCTAGGGATCAACCATTAGCTAGAGGTTAACCAGGAGCTAGGGGTCAATCAGAAGCTAGGGGTCAACCAGGAGCTAGGGGTTAACCAGGAGCTATGGGTCAACCTGGAGCTAGGGGTCAACCAGGAGCTAAAGGTCAACCAGGAGCTAGTGGTCAACCAGGAGCTAGGGGTCAACCAGGAGATAGGGGTCAACCAGGAGCTAGGGGTCAACCAGGAGCTAGGGATTAACCAGGAGCTAGGGGTCAACCAGGAGCTAGGGGTCAACCAGGAGCAAGGGGTCAACCAGGAGCTCGGGGTTAACCAGGAGCTAGGGGTCAACCAGGAGCAAGGGGTCAACCAGGAGCTCGGGGTTAACCAGGAGCTAGGGGTCAACAAGGAGTTAGGGGTCAACCAGGAGCTCATGTAACTGACCGGGTTCAAACCCACGTTTCCTGTGCGCCACAATATGGTCATAGCCCACTGAGCTAAAGCCTAAGCATTACTCATCAAGCAAACTTGGTTCACCGAAACCAGTGCGTAACACTTAGGATAACTCAGGATGCTGTCAGATGCAAAGATAACTGTATATATAAGTAACAGGGACAGCCAAAATAAACTGTAAGAAATTCTATTAATTTAAGGGAATGAGAGAAATCCTAACATTTCATATTTCAAAATTCCACAATGATACTGTAGTTCTGACATTACCTGCATTATTTTGACATAATTATTACAAACATGATCAGATCAGCGAGAGATTGCAAAAGGTTACAAAACCTTGGAGGCTTCAACACAACACCACAAGAGGGGATGAGAATGTTTTTGGACAGGGGTTACAGTACGAGCATAGTCCTCATTCTGATTCTCGGCAGGCTGAGTGTCTTTAAAAACACCTAAGTCCATTAGTCTATGGTTTCTCGTAGTATTGTTTCCATCTCATTTGTTCTCCTCTCTCGTGGCCCTAATCTTCATCTCTGCGAATTTGAGGGAGTACTGCCAACCCGTCCAGGAGGACCACTCGATGCCGTCGGCGTAGGAGGTATGCTGCCCACGCAGGTACTGTCCGTTCAGGTTGGACGTGTGGCAGTTGCGGTACCACCAGGCGCCGTGGTAGAAGGAGGCACAGTTGTTCTCTGAGTGATCGTTATCTTGGTCCTTGGTGGTGAATTTCATCCCATTGTGTTTGAGCATTGAGTCACCTTACACACACAGACAGACAGACAGACAGACAGACAGACAGACAGACAGACAGACAGACAGACAGACAGACAGACAGACAGACAGACAGACAGACAGACAGACAGACAGACAGACAGACAGACAGACAGACAGACAGACAGACAGACAGACAGACAGACAGACAGACAGACAGACAGACAGACAGACAGACAGACAGACAGACAGACAGAACAAAAAGAGGGGTGGGTGCAGCAGCAGGGAGTACAGAGAGACAGAGACAGAGAGGGAGGGTGGGTAATGAGATAGGTACAGTGTTAGCTCTCACCTCCTTCACATCCAGCATGTTAGCACTTTGACATTTTGTCAGGATCATAATGACAGGTGTGGTGGTACTGTACTGTACTGTATATGTGTGAGAGGTTTAACAACAAGGACCATTACAGCTGGGTGAAATATAATAGTAAACTGCTAATTGAAAATAAATGAACACATAGGGACAGGGAAGTCAGTTACTTCCCTTTAGACAGGTTCTGTGTGTGTGTGTGTGTGTGTGTGTGTGTGTGTGTGTGTGTGTGTGTGTGTGTGTGTGTGTGTGTGTGTGTGTGTGTGTGTGTGTGTGTGTGTGTGTGTGTGTGTGTGTGTGTGTGTGTGTGTGTGTGTGTGAGAGAGAGAGATATGTGTGGGTTGAGTGTGTGTGTGTGAGCGTGAATGCATGCGTGTGTGAGAGAAAGAGAGAGATATGTGTGGGTTGAATGTGTGTGTGTGTGTATGTGTGCGTGTGCGTGTACGTGTGCGTGTGTGTGTGTGAGCAGATCAGAGGGAGGCATGTAGAGAGGCTGTAGGCTTTATGTGCTGCTGCAGTGGTGGCCTTATTAAACCCTATGGTGTACTGTATGTCTCAGGGATGTAACGTAGCAGCCAGTGGCATGTTAATCTAATCCCCTCTCAGTGCAGCACCAAGCTACTCTGCAGGTGCTGATTCTGCTGTGACTGGACAGCTGCTTCTTTCCCACATAGCACCGTGGTTTCTTGTACTAATATCCTCTCAGATGCTTATTTTGCTTCCATACAGTATGTTATGTTCATTGTTTTGTAATCTTGGGCTGATGGTAACGAGGAAAATCTCTGGTGATGATAATAGTAAAATCATGAAGATGAAAGAGAGTGGTGATGAGAATAGTAAAATCATGAAGATGAAAGAGAGTGGTGATGAGAATAGTAAAATCATGAAGATGAAAGAGAATGGTGATGATAATAGTAAAATCATGAAGATGAAAGAGAGTGGTGATGAGAATAGTAAAATCATGAAGATGAAAGAGAATGGTGATGATAATAGTAAAATCATGAAGATGAAAGAGAGTGGTGATGAGAATAGTAAAATCATGAAGATGAAAGAGAGTGGTGATGAGAATAGTAAAATCATGAAGCTGAAAGAGAGTGGTGATGATAATAGTAAAATCATGAAGATGAAAGGGAGTGGTGATGAGAATAGTAAAATCATAAAGATGAAAGAGAATGGTGATGATAATAGTAAAATCATGAAGATGAAAGAGAGTGGTGATGAGAATAGTAAAATCATGAAGATGAAAGAGAGTGGTGATGATAATAGTAAAATCATGAAGATGAAAGGGAGTGGTGATGATAATAGTAAAATCATGAAGATGAAAGAGAGTGGTGATGATAATAGTAAAATCATGCAATTGCACAAATCGCAGTGTCAGTTTATTAGGGAAAACTGTAGTCCTATGTCAGTCTGCCTCTCTTCCTATGGAAGAAGTACCCCGGAGCATTGTAGGCTTACCTACAGTACCTCTTATCAACAAGCTTGTGGATTACTGAGAAAAAGGTTGGCAACCTTTATAATATTGAATTATTGTAAACATAGTGGCAGGATATAATAATGAAACACTGTATTAATGATTAACATCTTAAATTCTGTAAGAAGCCTCCGAAAAAGGATGCCTACTGTACCATTATAAAAATGTAATGCAATGTAATGTAGGACACATTTGAATAAAAAATCATCAGAGAAACCTACAACGAGAGCAGCGAAAGTATTTAAACATGCAACAGAACTCATAATCATAATGAATACATTAAAACATCAGAGAGAACTTATGCGCTTCTCCACGAGCATTGTAGCAAAAATTATTCAACACTCCTGGGTAATCGTATTCCTTTTTGGCCCTCCTAATGAAACGGTTAAAACATTTCAGCTAGGTAACAAACTGTCATTAAAGCGTTTATTTTAAGTTCTGAGAGTAAGCACTCAAGGTGTTTACCAATTCTCTCTCTCTCTCTCTACTAGGGCTGTTGCGGTCTCTCTCTCTCTCTCAACTAGGGCAGTTGCGGTCTCTCTCTCTCAACTAGGGCTGTTGCGGTCTCTCTCGCTCTCTCTCAACTAGGGCTGTTGCGGTCTCTCTCGCTCTCTCTCAACTAGGGCTGTTGCGGTCTCTCGCTCTCTCTCAACTAGGGCTGTTGCGGTCTCTCTCTCGCTCTCAACTAGGGCTGTTGCGGTCTCTCTCTCTCTCTCTCTCAACTAGGGCTGTTGCGGTCTCTCTCTCTCTCTCTCTCTCTCTCTCTCTCTCTCTCTCAACTAGGGCTGTTGTGGTCTCTCTCTCTCTCAACTAGGGCTGTTGCGGTCTTTCTCAACTAGGGCTGTTGTGGTGACCGTATTACCACCACACCGGCAGTCATGAGTACCCAACTCGCTAACAACCATCAGGTCCTAATGGCCTGGTACTCAGGGCTCTATTGTCCCCCCATCGGGTCCTAATGGCCTGATACTCAGGGCTCTATTGTCCCTCCATCGGGTCCTAATGGCCTGGTACTCAGGGCTCTAATGTCCCTCCATCAGGTCCTAATGGCCTGGTACTCAGGGCTCTATTGTCCCTCTAACCACTCTGACAATCCAAATGCAATCGAAAATGACATCAAACACTTATCATATTCTAAACAGTATCTGCTTTTAAAACTCACCTCACTGTGATAACCAATTTGAAGAAAGAGGTTCAATAGCAGGTTGAAACTGAGTGTAAATCATGGTCATTGTGGATGTCGTTTCAAGGCCTAACACAATGAAATGGACAGAGCTTTCTAAGGTGATGATTCATTCAAAACACCCATACGCATATTACAGGTTATGCATATGCATAGGCTTATGAGCCCAAGCCTGGGAAAAAAACGGAATTAAAATTATGATTGTGCCGTTATACAATACATAGTCTACCGCATATTACAGATGGCAGAAAAACATAAAACAAAACTGATGATTTAAGAGGTCTTTGGTACATAATTGGTCTAGTGGCTGCCTATACTCCAAAATTAAACAAATTTGAGTGATCGCCTTTGAGTGTGGACTGTATTATGATGCATACTGGATGGACTCCAACATTTCTATCCATGAGTCTGGGAGAAAACATATAGCCCTGGGCCATGCAGTTGGTTCATTGATTGTGCGGGGCGATTTTGAATAGCCCAGTAATAGGGAATGTTTAATATTTTCATAATTAATTGAGTGACAGATTACCTTTAGCTATCCAGAATATCTCACCAGCGTACGTTTCCATTTCCTCCCCTCTCTCCTTCAGGAGAGAGGGGCTGTCAACAGTTTAGTGAAATATGCTTCGTTGTGAAAACATGTTACTATCGATGTTTCCAAACAGATTTCATTTGATTTCCCAAGTGAAGCACTGAGTAGCTGCAGGAACAGGGTTGGAGAGCCCATGGCACACAGAGTTTGGGCAGAATATCACCTGTCGCGCAGTGAGAGCACGCTCCTCAAACAGTGGTTGATGTGTGGAGTGAAATAAGTGTTTTAATATTTACTTCTCAGCTGTTCATATTAAGCACAGCTCGGCTATAAAACCGAAGTAGCCTACCAGGCATCTTTGAAAAACGGACCGGCTGGAAAGTGTGCGGCCTCCATTAGCTTTTTCCCCCTGTCCCTGCCCATTTGATAATGGGCCATTCTAAACTCATTTTACATATTAGTAAAGACAAGATTAAATTGAGAATAGTATGATGGGTGAAAATATGATCACTTGATGAGAGAACAGCTATGCAGCCTGAGGCAAGGAACAGAGCGCAAGCTTTTTCTGCTTCTTTCTCAAATCATAAAAAGGCTATAGTCGTCATGCTCGTGAAAATGGACGGACCAAGGTGCAGCGGGATTTGAGTTCCACATCCTTTTTATTAAGTGAAACTTCTCAACAAAACAATAAACAAGCAACGAAACGTGAAAGTAGTGGTGCTACATGCACATACACAAACAATATCCTACTACCCAGGTCGGAACAATCGGAGAACTTAAGTATGATCCCCAATTAGAGACAACGACAATCAGCTGCCTCTAATTGGGAACCATACAACAAAACAAACATAGATATAGGAAAACTAGAACACCCCCCTAGTCACGCCCTGACCTACAACACCATAGAGAACCCCGAGGGCTCTCTATGGTCAGGGCGTGACAGCATCATGCAGTCTATTCTGTATATGTTTTGATTTCTAAGACATTCTAAGGTTTGTATCATTCACAACTAGAGTTGCCAAATAACTCTAAATCTGGCATATACGGCCTGTTTCAAATGATCACTTTTACACTCAACACAACCTCTTCATATGCACACTCGCTCCGAAATGGGGAAAATATCCTTTATATTTTAAGTTCAATTATATTTTTCTTTCTATAAAATCATATGTCATGAATCGCCACAGCCCTATGTACATCTTTGTAGGACAGGAGCATTATGTTTGTTGTTATTGATAATAGTTAAATAATCTATGCAGGGGTTGAAGATGAAGTATCAAAGAATAGAAGGGCAGAGACAGTTTTGTGGGTGAACGGATAGAGTGCAAACAGTGAAATAATGTACAAGCGCTGTCTTAGTCTGAGTCAATTTTTTAACAGATACTTTGTCATTAGTTTCAACAGTCAAATCTCAACCTGTTACTCCTAAATGTTATTCAATTGAAACCAAATATGAAGAACAAATCATTTAAATGCAGGTATTGAAAGAAAACTCGGGACTGTGCAAAAGCCAACACAGTGCCGCTGCAGTATCAACCTTAATTAAATAAACGTGTTATTTTTTTAATACTAGAGAATCAATTAATCTGATGAAAAAACAGCTTTAATTGATAAGATTGGGAATCAATGTTCCCTGAATCCCAAGCAGCAGCCCTTTAAAGACTACCTCACTAATTAAACACGAGTGGAAGCAGTATTCTCCTCCTGATTTATGATAATCCGAATGTTTGTTTATGTCGGGTCGTAATAACCTAACGACCTGCTTTATTGGCCGTGGCCACGGAGGCATCCTACAACTTCATTATTCCTGCCCTTTCCAGCAGCTCCAGAAGGTCAACAGTGTCTGGCTGGGCCCAACCATGAGTGAGGGGCTGAGGAGGGGAACCTGGGACTAACTGAGTAGAGGGATCCAATTAACATCCAAAAGAGCCCCCTGCGACAAAGCTGAATCGAGGAGAATCACACACACAAACACACACACTGCCTGGATGCTGCTACTCATAATCTACAGCTGAAAAGATCTCTCGTATTGGTTGACAGATGCCTGAATCCGATTTTCCAGATATTTGGATGTTTCAAAACTGTATATCTTCCCAGAGAGGGGTGAATTGACCAATAGGAAGATCAGTAGGACCAATATGAAGATCAGTAGTACCAATATGAAGATCAGTAGGACCAATAGGAAAATCAGTAGGACCAATATGAAGATCAGTAGGACCAATAGGAAGATCAGTAGGACCAATATGAAGAGCAGTAGGAAGATCAGTAGGACCAATATGAAGATCAGTAGGACCAATATGAAGATCAGTAGGACCAATATGAAGATCAGTATGACCAATAAGAAGATCAGTAGGACCAATATGATGCTCAGTAGGACCAATAGGAAGATCAGTAGTACCAATATGAAGATCAGTAGGACCAATATGAAGATCAGTAGGACCAATATGAAGATCAGTAGGACCAATATGAAGATCAGTAGGAAGATCAGTAGGACCAATATGAAGATCAGTAGGACCAATATGAAGATCAGTAGGACCAATATGAAGATCAGTAGGAAGATCAGTAGGACCAATATGAATATCAGTAGGACCAATATGAAGATCAGTAGGAACATCAGTAGGACCAATATGAAGATCAGTAGGACCAATATGAAGATCAGTAGGACCAATATGAAGATCAGTAGGACCAATATGAATATCAGTATGACCAATATGAAGATCAGTAGGACCAATATGAAGATCAGTAGGACCAATATGAATATCAGTAGGACCAATATGAAGTCCAATAGGAAGATCAGTAGGATCAATATGAAGATCAGTAGGACCAATATGAAGTGCAGTAGGACCAATAGCATTACCAGTAGGATCAATATAAAGATCAGTAGAACCAATATGAAGATCAGTAGGACCAATATGAAGATCAGTATGACCAATAGGAAGATCAGTAGGACCAATATGAAGCTCAGTAGGACCAATATGAAGATCAGTATGACCAATATGAAGATCAGTAGGACCAATATGAAGATCAGTAGGACCAATATGAAGATCAGTAGGACCAATAGGATTACCAGTAGGATCAATATAAAGATCAGTAGAACCAGTATGAAGATCAATAGGACCAATAGGAAGATCAATAGGACCAATAGGAAGATCAGTAGGACCAATATGAAGATCAGTAGGACCAATATGAAGATCAGTAGGAAGATCAGTAAGACCAATAGGATGACCAGTAGGACCAATAGGAAGTTCAATAGACCAATATGAAGATCAGTAGGACCAATATGAAGATCAGTCGGACCAATAGGAAGATCAGTAGGATCAATATGAAGATCAGTAGGACCAATAGGAAGATCAATAGGACCAATAGGAAGATCAGTAGGACCAATATGAAGATCAGTAGGAAGATCAGTAGGACCAATAGGATGACCAGTAGGACCAATAGGAAGTTCAATAGACCAATATGAAGATCAGTAGGACCAATATGAAGATCAGTCGGACCAATAGTAGGATCAATATGAAGATCAGTAGGACCAATAGGAAGTTCAATAGACCAATATGAAGATCAGTAGGACCAATATGAAAATCAGTCGGACCAATAGGAAGATCAGTAGGATCAATATGAAGATCAGTAGGACCAATAGGAAGATCAATAGGACCAATAGGAAGATCAGTAGGACCAATATGAAAATCAGTAGGAAGATCAGTAGGACCAATAGGATGACCAGTAGGACCAATAGGAAGTTCAATAGACCAATATGAAGATCAGTAGGACCAATATGAAGATCAGTCGGACCAATAGTAGGATCAATATGAAGATCAGTAGGACCAATAGGAAGTTCAATAGACCAATATGAAGATCAGTAGGACCAATAGGATGACCAGTCGGACCAATATGAACATCAGTAGTACCAATATGAAGATCAGTAGGACCAATAGAAAGATCAGTAGAACCAATATAAATTAAAAGTTTTAAAGAAGTTTAAACAAACTAGAATTTATAGGATTTATAGGGGATTTATAAAGTCTACTAAACCGACAGGTATGAGCCATAATAAATGGCTACAGTACAGTAGGGTATTGCAGTACCTGCAGTGCCTGAGTAGTCAGCAATAGTCAGCGGGTAGCCATCCTCATTCGGGTCAACAGAGAACAGTCCCACTCCAAAGGCTCCGTACTGGGCGAAAGCTGTGCTGTTCTCAAAGTCCTCCAGGTCAATTCGCAGCTCGTAGTTGGCTTGGATGGTCAAGGCATGCATCCTCTTCAAACCTGAGACGAAACAGAGGAGAGGCCCGTCATGATCTGACATGAACAGCTGTGATTAAAGATGGAGAAATAGGAATGGCACAATGGAGCACTTTCCATCACTGAACGATAACAGTATCCAAGGCACAGTAACTAACTTTTCAGGTCTTTCGGACCCAGTGGGGTGCACCTCTCTCTCTGCAAGTATATGGGTGCTTGGTAAGGAACTACTGTGCTCTCCCTCATATTAATTCTCTTTGTAGGCCGTAGACTGGTCTATGTGCTGTACCTCCAGGACAGAAAAAGAATAGGCCAGGAGATTTTGCCGGTGCTAAGCCAATCATGCTGCGTCTCTACAGCTGTTGTCGACAGTTGTGGAACACCTCGTATGGTTCCTACAAGTGAACCCCCACTGGGCACAGACGTCAATTCAACATCTATTTCAAGTTGGTTCAACGTCATTTCATTGAAATGACGTGGAAACAGCGTTGATTCAACCAGCGTGTGCCCAGTGGGCCTCCATTGCAGGTGGCCACATTAGTTTTCACTAACTGCTTCTTGCTGTCTGAAATGCATTGTAGATGCTATAGGACAATTAAACAGATAGCCAGTGAGTATAAAATTAAGGAAAAAGTCACAATGAACATTATTACCCATAATGCTCTGTATGCACATTGTATGTGCTGTGCTATGGTGCGGTGGTCTCAAATACCAGAAAGAGTTAATGTTCTCATATAGAAATCTTGGAATGCATCGCTAGCACGCTGATTGACCAATTCACTACATGGCTGCTGGAGGAGCGTCTAAATCAATTTTAGATTAAGTTTAACTCCAAAAGGTTCAGCACTCGAGAATGACCTTAAAATTACAGTGGAAAGCCACACCAAGTAGCCTAATCTCTCTCCCCCCTAATCCGTCCTCTGCCCAGTGCAGACACATTGTTCAAACAGCAGAATCCATTGGATAGGCTTCTCCCAGCAGCAGAGCACATCGCTAGAGTTCATCATCAGGCATAAACAGTGTTGTTTAATGGGTTCATTCCACAGCAAATACATAGATGGGCTATTTACACGGGAAGGTTATCATTAGTATCCACAATTGCACCCACAGGTGCAACGGTGTGCCCACTCGTGCACCGGTGTCGATAGAATATAAAGGGGTTTCCCTCACACGGGGCACCATTCCTTTTTGTAAGGGTGTGTTAGGATCATATAAGAAATTCAACAATTATTATTTATGAGATACTATTACTATTACTATACTATTAGACATCCACAGATCAGCTGGAACTCTGTGTGCACTTAGGTGTGTTCGCAAAACAAGCTATAAGATGGCATCATGGCATCATCCCTAATATGAAATAATATGAAAAAAGAAAAAAAAAAAAAAGAAATGAAATCATATGTACTAGTTTTGCCCCTGAAGAAAAAGGACTACATCATTTGAGATTAAAGACACCCACAGATAACTCAGTAACTACAGTAAATAAACCACCACAGCCTTCAGTGTCTCAGGGTAAACTTGTGTGGTTGTCAGTGTTGTCGACACAAACCCCCTTTGATAACCATGCCTTTTCGGGCATTGATTTGACAGTGTCTCCTGACCCCTCCTGTCTCAGCCTCCAGTATTTATGCTGCAGTAGTTTATGTGTCGGGAGGCTAGGGTCAGTTTGTTATATCTGGAGTACTTCTCCTGTCTTATCCGGTGTCCTGTGTGAATTTAAGTATGCTCTCTCTAATTTTCTCTTTCTCTCTTTCTTTCTCTCCCTCGGAGGACCTGAGCCCTAGGACCATGCCTCAGGACTACCTGGCATGATGACTCCTTGCTGTCCCCAGTCCACCTGGCCGTGCTGCTGCTCCAGTTTCAACTGTTCTGCCTGCGGCTATGGAACCCTGACCTGTTCACCGGACGTGCTACCTGTCCCAGACCTGCTGTTTTCAACTCTCTAGAGACCGCAGGAGCGGTAGAGATACTCAATGATCGGCTATGAAAAGCCAACTGACATTTACTCCTGAGGTGCAGACTTGCTGCACCCTCGACAACTACTGTGATTATTATTATTTGACCATGCTGGTCATTTATGAACATTTGAACATCTTGGCCATGTTCTGTTATAATCTCCACCCGGCACAGCCAGAAGAGGACTGGCCACCCCTCATAGCCTGGTTCCTCTCTAGGTTTCTTCCTAGGTTTTGGCCTTTCTAGGGAGTTTTTCCTAGCCACCGTGCTTCTAAACCTGCATTGCTTGCTGTTTGGTGTTTTAGGCTGGGTTTCTGTACAGCACTTTGAGATATCAGATGATGTAAGAAGGGCTATATAAATACATTTGATTTGATTGATCGCTGCTACTGCCTGCTAATCCCTCTGCAAGGAGCGGTCTACAGAGATTGTCTGACATTCTCCCCAGCCTGCAGATCACAGGAAACAGAGGGCAGGAGAATAACACTGAAGGCAAACAGCTTCATATTCTGGACTACGTTGTCTTAATATCGGGCAGCTACACTGTGTTTTGTGTGCCCTTCAACTTGTTCTGTATTCACTGTTTATTTCATCAGACACACACAAGGTTGGAATACTTATTGAATGAGCAGCTAAGGGCTAACTTAAGGGGGTGTTGTGGACTTGTGAAACTGTGGAGCTCAAGGATATCTTAGACGATGTGCATGATGCACAAATGCACTGAGTGACGTGGCACTGTCTGCATGCGTCTCCATAACAGTTCACCACCATCTAGACTAGAGCAACGTGTACCATTCAGATAGATCGGATAGTTATTTCATAATTTGGGAAAAAGTTTGAGACATTAATTGGTACACGCAGAGCCTCAGGCCATAGAGACTTCCAGTATGTCGAAACAGATAGATATGTACACTGAAAAAGCACAAATAAAAAAATGCATTTACTTGCCAGTTTGCATGTTCTCTTTTGAATTATTGATGAGATGAACAACTCTCCATGCTGTTTTCCAATTTGAACCTCTTTTTGTCTGACCTTCACTCATTCATCCCAGTTGAGCCGTCTGGCACATACTGGTAGGTCTGTCCTTATCAACGCAAAATGGTAAATCTATCAATTCTCATGCCTGTAAATGTGAGTTTTTCAGTGTTGTCTTAACCCTACATCCCTGTACTCACAGTATGTATATTTTTACCCCAGCTCCTTTTGGCTTTTAGACTGACAGTTTACATATCTCAAGCCAAATCATTTAACATTTTCCAGCATCAAAGCTTTGGAAATTTCTTTGGAAATTAAGTACACTACTTATATTTAAACTGCACTTTCCTGTGAATTTCCATAATTGTGCTTAGGTTTTAATTAGACCCCTTGAGAATCTCTCATCCAATAAAATAGCGCTCATTGCAGTGGAGACGTTTAACAGCATATTCATTATCTCAAATTAAATCTTAATAATCAGGTGTTGAAGTGATACTCCAGAACCTTTGTATAATTCCAACCAATAGTTTTGAAAGTGGTGCTGCAGTGCCAAAACGGATCCCTGTTTTTGGTGTACTACATTATCGAAGTGTGTACTATGTCGTCCATTTCGTATGATGTTACGTCCTGGATTATATTATTACACTTTATGTTACGAATCCGATTCGTACAATATGTACGAATTTGTTGCGCATAAGAACCCGGACTGCATCTTTAATCAGTAATTGGTAATGCCTTAAATAGTTTTTGTTAATGGCTTTGACACATACAGTTGAAGTCGGAAGTTTACATACACCTTGGCCAAATACATTTAAACTCAGTTTTTCACAATACCTGACATTTAATCCTAGTAAAAATTCCCTGTCTTAGGTCAGTTAAGATCACCACTTTATTTTAAGAATGTGAAATTGCAGAATAATAGTAGAGAGAATTATTTATTTCAGCTTTTATTTCTTTCATCACATTCCCAGTGGTTCAGAAGTTTACATAAACTCAATTCGTATTTGGTAGCATTGCCTTTAAATTGTTTAATTTGGGTCAAACGTTTCGGGTGGCCTTCCACAAGCTTCCCACAATAAGTTGGGTGAATTTTGTCCAATTCCTCCTGACAGAGCTGGTGTAACTGAGTCAGGTTTGTAGGCCTCCTTGCTCGCACACGCTTTTTCAGTTCTGCCCACAAATGTTCTATAGGATTGAGGTCAGGGCTTTGTGATGGCCACTCCAATACCTTGACTTTGTTGTCCTTAAGCCATTTTGCCCCAACTTTGGAAGTATGCTTGGGGTCGTTGTCCATTTGGAAGACCCATTTGCGACCAAGCTTTAACTCCCTGACTGATGTCTTGAGATGTTGCTTCAATATATCCACATCATTTTCCTGCTTCATGATGCCATCTATTTTCTGAAGTGCACCAGTCCGTCCTGCAGCAAAGCACTCCCACAACATGATGCTGCCACCCCCGTGTTTCACGGTTGGGATGGTGTTCTTCGGCTTGCGACTCCCCCTTTTTCCTCCAAACATAACGATGGTCATTATGGCCAAACATTATGGTCTATTTTTGTTTCATCAGACCAGAAGACATTTCTCCAAAAAGTACGATCTTTGTCCCCATGTGCAGTTGCAAACCGTAGTCTGGCTTTTCACGGCGGTTTTGGAGCAGTGGCTTCTTCCTTGCTGAGCAGCCTTTCAGGTTATGTCGATATAGGACTTGTTTTACTGTGGATATAGATACTTTTGTACCTGTTTCCTCCAGCATCTTCACAAGGTCCTTTGCTGTTGTTCCGGGATTGATTTGCACTTTTCGCACCAAAGTACGTTCATCTCTAGGAGACAGAATGCGTCTCCTTCCTGAGCGGTATAACGGCTGCGTGGTCCTATGGTGTTTATACTTGCGTACTATTGTTTGTACAGATGAACGTGGTACGTTCAGGCGTTTGGAAATTGCTCCCAAGGATGAACCAGACTTGTAGAGGTCTACAATTTTTTTCCTGAGGTCTTGGCTGATTTCTTTGGATTTTCCCATGATGTCAAGCAAAGAGGCACTGAGTTTGAAGGTAGGCCTTGAAATACGTCCACAGGTACACCTCCAATTGACTCAAAGGATGTCAATTAGCCTATCAGAAGCTTCTAAAGCCATGACATAATTTTCTGGAATATCCAAGCTGTTTAAAGGCACAGACAACTTAGTGTATGTAAACTTCTGACCCACTGGAATTGTGATACAGTGAATTATAAGTGAAATAATCTGTCTGTAAACAATTGTTGGGAAAATGACTTGTTTCATGCACAAAGTAAAACGAGTTTTAATGACTACAACCTAAGTGTATGTAAACTTCCGACTTCAACTGTAAATTAAGACTTTCATTAAAGATTATTAGTTACTCTTTGCACCCGTAAGATGCTGATGGGAATTATCACTTTAGTGACAAATACAGCAAGTAAAGTTTATGAGGTAGTTGTTTACATTTCAAAGTAAGTTTAAATTGTGTTGCTTACATGTAACTATGTAGAAACTGTAAAATTGGTCTAATATTTTCAAGACTTATTTATTCAAACATGTATTTTTTGGCAAAAAAAAATATGTTTGCGTAACTATTTAAGGTGAGTAATTATTGTATGTATAGGAGATTGGCCACAGTTGATGCATTTATTAACCAGCTCTTTTTTTTATTGTGCCAGGAGGAAACTTGAATCTCGCCACCTGGTTATGATCATGACTACACTACCTTTCCCTCAGGAAGCAACATTCCTGGCCACCAATTATTAAGAATACACTCTTCCATCTGTGCAGCAGCAGCAGAAGGATTTAACTTTTCAGTAGTGCTTGTTCTTGGTAACACATCTAGCTCGGGTGTACTCCCTCCCCTGTCAGATAAAGGCATAGAGAGAGGTGAGAGGTAGAGGAGGCTGACTTCATAGAGTACATCACACAGCCTTATGCGCCGACCCTGAGAGTTGCAGGTCTAGGTTAGGGGTTCTTTGAACACCTGTCAGAAAGGGTGACATGGAGCCTCTTAGTTCTGCTCTAAATTAATCATCCCACCATGACACCTGGGGCCCTCCCTACGTCCCCCTACTTTAAATATCTGGTTTAGCCTGTGGCTTCGGCACCGTAGACAGGCACACCACTGCATCAGTATTGATTTCACTCATTTCCAGCACGTCTGCATTGAGGCTCAGGCCTCTGTGCAGAGTTGATTTGGCAAAGCCGTTCTCCGCCTTTAGCGCAGTTCTATGCAAATAAGGGTGAAGATTTAATTAGGCTTGATGCAGCTTTTGTTTTGTATTTGACATTATTCTCCATGAGAAGCGTCCTCCTGGATTCTGCGATTCTGAGGGGAACAATCCCGGGGGAGACCGTCCAATATCCAGCTAACCTCTGTCATTGTTTAACCTACAGGCTTATAAAATAGCAATTATTCAATTAAAAATAAAATGTCGTTCTCTGCGAAAGCTGAGCTAATGAAGCTTGTACAATTACGATGGGGAGAGACTCTAAGGCTGTGTCTAGACTTGACAGTTAATGCAGTTTTTGTATTCTGATCATGGAGTTCCGATTTGGAATTCTGAACACATCATGCGTCTATACTTACATTTAAATGTGTCCACCATGTCCACATTGTGTCCGGATTAATTTTCCCTGCACTATATTCAAATGCCAGTATGCATTCTGCAAACGGTGGAATAGGCTAAATATGATAACAACACAACAACAACTTGATGGCAGTAGTTAACTACTGTAGCTAACAGCCAGCTATCTAGCATGCAAAGTGAAATGGACTGCTAACGGGTTAGCATAATTCTAGCCAAACAAAACATTGTTGAGTCTTGTGGGCGGAGTGCTGACCACATCTCCCACTGTATGCGCTTTCGGTAACCTGATTACGTACAGACTGAGGATAAATCTACACACAATGCGTCCCTGACCACCTCCTCACAATGCAACTTTTACGTGTCTAGACCTGTCTTTTCAATGCGATCTTCGTATTCTGATAGCAGAAGTCGCATGTAAGTGTCAAGTGTAGACACGGCCTAAGAGACAGTATAATTAATTCAAAGATGATAAGTTCTCCATCAGTATATTTACATGTCTCTAGATTAACACGATTGGATGCTCAAATCTGTTCGCTTTAACACACAGCTATAGGCTCTTCTGAACAATCAGAACATCTATTAGCTATGAAATCCTGGGGTCTTATTTATCAATATTGAGTAGAAACCATTCAAAAATAATACTTACGAACGGAATGTTCAGAAGCATATAAAAAGTGTGATTTATCAAACAATCCTACAAGCGTCATACACACACAGTTTGTTTTGCTGATGATTGCATCCAAAACATTGGCTCATCGAGGGCTGTGAGATGGCGATCGGCATGTTGTATGAATTCACAAAAATTATTGAATTATTACTCTCACAATTTCAGACATTTTCAACATATACACTGAATATACCAAACATTAGGAACAGCTTCCTAATATTGAGTTGCACCCCTCTCCCCTTTTGCCCCCAGAACGACATGGACTTTATGAGGTGTTGAAAGCGTTCCACAGGGATGCTGGCCCATGTTGACTCCAGTGCTTCGCACAGTTGGGTCAAGTTGGCTGGATGTCCTTTGGGTGGGGGACCATTGTTGATACACACGGGAAACTGTTGAGCATGAAAAACCCAGTAGCTTTGCAGTTCTTGACACAAACTTCTACTGCAGTGGGCTAAATCAGGGTCACACAGAGAGTGTCTCTTGGTAGTCTTAAACAAATCTACTTTGAAACAAAAGTATACACCTCACAAACATGGTTATGGTCTTAAAAAAAGAAGACACCTGTACCATGTCAGATATACAGTTGAAATGTATTACATTTTGCGTTTACATCCCAATAATACACTTTATATACATAACAGAAGGCTGGTGGTGGGGTTATGGTATGGGCAGGCATAAACTATGGAGAATGAACACAATTGCATTTTACTGATGGCAATTTGAATGCACAGAAATACCATAATGAGGTCCTGAGGCCCATTGTGAGGCCCATTTTTTTTTTAAATGTATCTGTGACCAACAGTATTCTGTTGTATCTGTATTCTTAGGGCCTAATGAATTTATTTAAATTAACTGATTTCCTCATATGAACTGTAACTCAGTAAAATCGTTGAAATTGTTGAATTTTGCGTTTATATTTTTGTTCGGTGTAACAAGTGACATCAATAAGGGATCATAGCTTTCACCTGGATTTACTTGGTCAGTCTATGTCATGGAAAGAGCAGGTGTTCTTCATGTTTTGTGTTTTCCCCATTCTACGCTGACCAGCTGTTCCCTTATTCCACCACTTGGCACTGTGTATACGCATGGTCATGGCTGTGGGTACATTTACACACTCTCAAGCAAACACTCATACAGTGGTGGAAAAAGTACCCAACTGTCATACTTGAGTAAAAGTAAAGACACCTTAATAGAAAATGACTCAAGTAAAAGTAAAAGTCACACAGTAAAATTCTACTTGAGTAAAAGTTTAAAAGTAATTGGTTTAAAATATACTTAAGTATCAAAAGTAAAAGAATAAATCATTTCAAATTCCTTATATTAGGCAAACCAGATGGCACCATTTTCTTGTTTGTTATTTATTTACGGAAGGCCACGAGCACACTCCAACATTCAGACATCATTTACCAAAGAAGCATGTGTGTTAAATGAGTCCAACAGATCAGAGGCAGTAGAGATGACAAGGGATGTTCGGTTGATAAGTGCGTGAATTTGACTATTTTCCTGTCCTGCTAAGCATTCAAAATGTAACGAGTACTTTTGGGTGTCAAGGAAAATGTATGGAGTAAAAAGTACACATTTCTTAAGGAATGTAGTGAAGTAAAAGTAGTCAAAAATATAAATAGTAAAGTACAGATATCCCCCCCAAAAAACTTTAGTACTTTAAAATATATTTACTTAAGTACTTTACACCACTGCGCTCGTATTGATAAATCTCACACTTTAAATGGAAATGATCCCACGCATGGTTTACCCACATATCTATGCTTACGTGTGAATGAAAAATGACGCCCCTGAAATTCTGTACTGGCTGTATGATACTGTAGCATCAAGAGAAATTCAGAAATACAATCAAGCTAAATTCACTCTCAGGAGCGTCAACATCTTATCTTCCAGGGCATTAGCTTGATTTTGCCTCCTCTATCACATTTGAAGGTAAGACCCAGGTGCAGACAATGTCGAAGAAACACGGGCAGGCAAAGGTACCGGACAGGCAGGCAGGCAGAAAGGACAAAACCGGGAAAACTAGAAAATAGTCAAGGCAAGGGGAAACCCGCTGGTAGGTCTGAGAAACAAAACAAACTCGCACAGACAGACAGAAAACACAGGTATAAGTACCCAGGGGATAATGGGGAAGATGGGCAACACCTGGAGGGGGGGTGAAGACAAGCACAAGGACATGTGAAACAGATCAGGGCGTGACATCCTCGGCTAGTCAGGCATCATCTCCCTCTTAGCGCTTCGCAAAGTACACAAGATTAGTCATTACACCTCTCAGATGAAAATAAAAGGAAAAATTAGTGTTGGCGAGTTCTCAACCGCATCAACAAGCTCACACAGACGGAGAGTCAAAAAAATCTACCTATGAAAGTACAAAATGCATTTAATTCAAAACAATCCAAACAATGAATATTCAAGTTGAGATACAGAGGAAACATTGTATGGTATGTGATCAAGATTAGTCAAGGGAAAATAGTTAGGGTATCTGCTTGTAGCTCTGTTCATCTCATTTCCCCGACTTGGAATTCACCTCGGTTGAACACAAGTTGGCTGCAAATTGCAGAGGCATGGATTGGATTGATAAAAAGGCTTAACTTCTTGCAACTATAGGGGGTGCTGTTCCGCATTAGCATATTTGTGTCTCCAAATTAAACTGCCTCGTGCTAAATTCTTGATCGTACAATATGCATATTATTGTTATTATTGGATAGAAAACAGTCTATAGTTTCTATAGGAGTTGAAATTTTGTCTCTGAGTGGTACAGAACAATTTCTACAGCACTTTTCATGACAGGGTTCAGATTTCAGAAATTTTTCCCTCTGATCTGGGGTCTGTTTTTAAGGCGACAGTGAATGCTATGAAGAAACCGACACTGCCTACGTCTTCCTCTGGGTGTCTGTACGTCATCACGTTTTCAATGAACTCGATGGGATATTCCCAGCCATTATAAAAGCCCAAAATGTACAGAGACCCCCCTTTCTCATCATGCGCCTGAAGCGTGAAGGCCATCGGACTTGCCTCGTTCCAAATCGTTTTTTAGAGAGTGATATTTCTCCGGTCATGTTTTCAGTCGTTATAGTTGTTAAAAACATCATAATGTAGTTAATTTTAACCGTTTTATAGCAATTTATATCCGTTTAGTGCGATTTTGAGGAATTTATTTGTCGTGCCCTTTTTAGCTTTGGAAACGTTTCGGGGTGTCGGTCGTTGGTGGTGGACATTTCGAAGGACAGAGGACATCTATCGACCAAAAGACGTTTATAACATAGAAAGGATACATTGCCCAAGAATATGATGGAAGATCAGCTCAAAGTAAGCAATATTTAATATGATAAACCGTGTTTCTGTCGAAATATTTTAAACGCATATTTCGCCATTTTGTTTGGTATAGCTTCACCTGGCGAACCCTGTATTGAAAAGTAAGGATAATTTTAAAAATGTAAATCAGCGGTTGCATTAAGAACTAATTTGTCTTTCGATTCCTGTCTACCCTGTATTTTTTAGTCAAGTATATGATTAGCTTTCAATTAAACTAGATCACTCTGATAGATGACGTCAGACATATTGAGGCTTGATTTCCTAGTATTTTTATTGTGTAACCACGGTTTTGTATGGCTAAATATGCACCTTTTCGAACAAACTGTATATGTATGTTGTAAAATGATGTTACAGGAGTGTCATCGGAAGAATTCTGAGAAGGTTAGTGAAAAAATTAATATCTTTTGGCGGTGATTACGTTATAGCGCTCTTTGGCTGGAATCGATGCTCTGGTAACGTTGGAACATGTGGTATGCTAACTTATCGATTTATTGTGTTTTCGCTGAAAAACGCTTAGAAAATCTGAAATATGGTCTGAAATCACAAGAACTGGGTCTTTCCATTGCTATGCTTTGTCTATTTTTATGAAATGTTTTATGATGAGTAAATTGGTCATACACGTTGCTCTATCTAGTAATTCTAGTGGATTTGTGATGGTCGGTGCAATTGTAAACTGTGATTTCTACCTGAAATATGCACTTTTTTCTAACAAAAACTATCCTATACCATGAATATGTTATCAGACTGTCATCTGATGGTTTTTTTTATAGGTTATTGGCTATCAATATCTTAGTTGAGCCGAATTGGTGATAGCACCTGAAGGAGTAAGAAACTGATGGAGTTAGAATAGTGGTGTATTTTGCTAACGTGTTTAGCTAAAACATTTTAAAAATCTGAAATGGTGGCTTTATTCACAAGATCTGTATCTTTCATCTGGTGTCTTGGACTTGTGATTTAATGATATTTAGATGCTACTATCTACTTGTGAAGCTATGCTATCTATGCTAATCAGTGTGTGGGGGGTGGGGGGTGCTCCCGGATCCGGGGTTAGTAGCCGTGAAAGGTTAATGGTGTGATAGCATATACATTTTATGCAAAATGGGATGGCCAAAATAACACTGGGGGTTCGAATTTATTTCAGTCCATTTCTGGACAGTGGAACAAGCAGAGAGTTAGTCGCAGAGTAAGATAAGTAGTTAGTCTAAGACAACCACAAAAGCGATTAACGAAACACATTATTAACAATGCTGAGCCAAACAATGTTTTATTGAACATTGCGGGAGAACAGTCCACACGACTTTGTGATTATGTTGGCAAACGACACAACAGGGAATAGCTGATGTCATGGTGGCTCATCTCTATGAAATTCAGTACAATTTGCGGACTTATTCCATCCAACGTAGGAGACACTGGGAGTGGGAACTTGTACATGGTGGGGAAAAAGGCCAATTGGAACCGTATTAGAGACCATTCATCAATTCACAGGCCTTCTCTCTATGATGTTATTTGACAAGTAGTCAGAGATGAAGGAGCGCTACAGGAGAGGGATTTAGAGAGATCTATGATTAGAATAGTCTAGAGGCGAAGATCAAAACTAGTAGTGTGATCAGGAATCACACTAGTATTGTGCTGACAGATATACCATTATGAGAATGTCTCAGAACATTTACACTATCTTTTGACATGGAGCTCAATACAATTTTTTATTTTTTATTTTATTTATTTCACCTTTATTTAACCAGGTCGGCCAGTTGAGAACAAGTTCTCATTTACAACTGCGACCTGGCCAAGATAAAGCAAAGCAGTGTGACAAAAACAACAACACAGAGTTACACATAAACAAACGTACCATCAATAACACAATAGAAAAATCAATGTACAGTGTGTGCAAATGTAGAAGAGTAGGGAGGTAAGGCAATAAATAGGCCATAGAGGTGAAATAATTACAATTTAGCATTAACACTGGAGTGATAGATGTGCAGATGATGATGTGCAAGTAGTGACACTGGGGTGCAAAAGAGCAAGAGGATAAATAACAATATGGGAATGAGGTAGTTGGGTGTGCTATTTACAGATTGGCTGTGTACAGGTACAGTGATCGGTAAGCTGCTCTGACAGCTGATGCTTAAAGTTAGAGAGATATAAGACTCCAGCTTCAGTGATTTTTCAATTCGTTCCAGTCATTGGCAGCAGAGACCTGGAAGGAAAGGCGGCCAAAGGAAGTGTTGGCTTTAGGGATGACCAGTGAAACATACCTGCTGGAGCACGTGCTACGGATGGGTGTTGCTATGGTGACCAGTGAGTTGAGATAAGGCGAGGCTTTACCTAGCAAAGACTTATAGATGACCTGGAGCCAGTGGGTTTGGCGATGAATATGTAGTGAGGGACAGCCAACGAGAGCATACAGGTCACAGTGGTGGGTTGTATATGAGGCTTTGGTGACAAAACGGATGGCACTGTGATAGACTACATCCAGTTTGCTGAGTAGAAGTCAAGGATCGCTGCCCTGCCGAAGTCAAGGATCGGTAGGATAGTCCGTTTTACGAGGGTATGTTTGGCAGCATGAGTGAAGGAGGCCTTGTTGCGAAATAGGAAGCTGATTCTAGATTTAATTTTGGATTGGAGATGCTTAATGTGAGTCTGGAAGGAGAGTTTACAGACACCTAGTTTAACAGACACCTAGGTATTTGTAGGCACATACATTATGGTCAAGATAATTTAGCAATTACAACAATACATTCACTGTTGGTGACCCCTGCTCTTAGCTTCTATGCTATTGTGAGATATTATTCTAGAACAATGTGTCATGTTCTGACCTTTATTTCCTTTGTTTTGTCTTTATTTAGTATGGTCAGGGCGTGAGTTGGGGTGGGCAGTCTATGTTTGTATTTCTATGTTTTGCTATTTCTGTGTTTGGCCTGATATGGTTCTCAATCAGAGGCAGCTGTCAATCGTTGTCCCTGATTGGGAACCATATTTAGGTAGCCTGTTTTGTGTTGGGTTTGGTGGGTGGTTGTCTTCAGTCTTTGTGTGTCTGCACCAGACAGAACTGTTTCGTTTTTCACATTTGTTGTTTTTGTATTTTGAGTGTTCACTTTTATTAAACAAGATGAACAATTACCACGCTGCATGCACATTGGTCCTCCGATCCTTCTAACTTCTCCTCCTCAGACGAGGAGGAAGACGAAAGCCGTTACACAATGAAATACAATGTGTTACATTCTCTTTTTCTTTCTCCTTCTCCGCCATCCAGAGTTGTTTATAGCGATTTACTTTATGACTATATAAGATTAGGGACTCAGGGAGGGTCTGAAAAACAGGGCATACACATATCAGACTTAAAACAGAACTGTAGCTTACATTATTCAATACATTGAGGATAACTTTGCAGCGGCTGTGAACGCCTTATCATTTACCTGCAAGAGCTGTATGTACTTTGAAGGGACTAAATATCAATTTACAACGGACACATCAAGAGGAAAACTTCACCAGTGAATACCTGGCTGAATCTGGTTCCTGACCAATGGATACAACTCATCTGTCAGATCCAAAGGGAGCGGCGGTTTAGGCATTTGCCAAACAACGCTATAAAAACACAGGACATCAAACGTGATTGATCCAGCCCATCTCATCACTTTAAGTAAACAATAGTAATCCAACTACACACATACTGCATAACACTCAGACGCACTCACACACAGAATAAAACAGACATACTGTGACCATTAGTTTGTCAGCAGTATTTCAATTAACATCAACTGAATGGAAAGACTGTAACGGAAGGGCTGGTGTGTCAAATAAAACAATATCAAAATGTATGTCACATTCTTTGTAAAGATTAGGTGTAGACTAACAGTGAAATGTTTACTTACGGGTCCTTCACCAACAATGCAGAGTTAAAGATTAAAAAAATGTATATAAAAAATAAAATTGTGACAAAAGGAATAAATACACAGTAAAGAAAAAATTACAATACCGAGTAAAAATAACATGGCTAAATACAGGAAATACCAGTACCGAGTCGATGTGCAGGGGTACAAAGTAATTAAGGTAGCTATGTACATATAGGTAGGGGTAAAGTGACTAGGCAACAGGATAGATAATGAGCAGTAGCAGCATATGTGGTGAGTGTGAAAGTGTGTGTGTGTGTGAGTCACAGGAGGTTGGTGGCTCCTTAATTGGGGAGAACAGGCTCATGGTAAAGACTGGAGCAGAACCAGTGGATTGTTATCAAATACATCAAACACATGGTTTCCAGGTCTTTGATGCCATTCCATTAGCTTCGTTCCGGACATTATTATGAGCCGTTCTCCCCTCAGCAGCCTCCACTGGTGTGAGTGTGTGTAGTCAGTATACATGTGTGCGCATGTTATGGTTATGTGTGTGTGGGCGTATCTAGTGTGTGTGTGTGTGTGTGTGTGTGTTGGGGTGTCAGTGTAAGTATGTGTGAGTGTGTGGGTAGAGTCCAGTGTGCGTGCATAGAGTCAGTGCAGTGTGTGTGTGTGTTTTGAGGGGTCAATGTGTTTAAACCCAGAGAGAGTAGGAAGAGTGGAGCTGTGAGAGAGATTATGCCTGCAGCTCGCTGAGCAATAGCACTCCATAATGACCACTGTGAGGCCTGGAGCGGGACAAGGCTACAGTATACACACTAACATAACAAATATCTCCACTAGTTTGGTAAATCTTCAACTGCAATTTAATTTTACAATACAATGTTCAATAAATATGTTGATAGTCTTGTCAATATACTGTAGACGTGTTTCTTATCTATTTGTATTTTTATGTATTATGGATCCCCATTAGCTCTTGCCAAGGCAGCAGCTACTCTTCCTGGGATTTATTATGGATCCCCATTAGCTCTTGCCAAGGCAGCAGCTACTCTTCCCGGGATTTATTATGGATCCCCATTAGCTCTTGCCAAGGCAGCAGCTACTCTTCCTGGGATTTATTATGGATCCCCATTAGCTCTTGCCAAGGCAGCAGCTACTCTTCCTGGGATTTATTATGGATCCCCATTAGCTCTTGCCAAGGCAGCAGCTACTCTTCCTGGGATTTATTATGGATCCCCATTAGCTCTTGCCAAGGCAGCAGCTACTCTTCCTGGGATTTATTATGGATCCTCATTAGCTCTTGCCAAGACAGCAGCTGCTCCTGGGGTTCAGCAAAATGATTGGTTTTAAAAACGTTACAATACCTTCACAACAGATTTCACAACACATTAAGTGTGTGCGTTCAGTTATTGTGTGTGTGTATGCATGTGTCTGTGCCTGTGTTTGTGTGTCATCACAGCCTCCGCTGTTCCATAAGGTGTATTTTTATCTGTTTTAAAATCTAATTTTACTGCTTGCATGAGTTACTTGATGTGGAATAGAGTTCCATGTAGTCATGAGAGAGGAGAGATTGACTTCATGCCACCAGAGAACTCTTCACAGTCACAGCCCCCCAAGTGGGGCGTGCCTCCCATAGTCTGTTCTTGACTTGGGGACTGTGAAGAGACCTCTGGTGGCATGTATTGTGGGGTATGCATGGGTGTCTGAGCTGTGTGCCAGTAGTTCAAACAGACAGGTCGGTGCATTCAACATGTCAATACCTCTTGAAAATACAAGTAGTGATGAAGTCAATCTCTCCTCCACTTTGAGCCAGGAGAGATTGACATGCATATTATTAATGTTAGCTCTCCGTGTATATTTAAGGACCAGCCGTGCTGCCCTATTCTGAGTCAATTGCAATTTTCCTGAGTCCCTCTTTGTGGCACCTGACCACACGACTGAACAGTAGTCCAGGTGTGACAAAACTAGGGCCTGTAGGACCTGCCTTGTTGATAATGCTGTTAAGGCAGAGCAGCTTTTTATTATGGACAGAATTCTCCCCATCTTAGCTACTGTTGTATCAATCTGACAGTTTACAATCCAGGGTTACTCCAAGCAGTTTAGTCACCTCAACTTGCTCAATTTCCACATTATTCATTACAAGATTTAGTTGAGGTTTAGGGAATGACTGGTCCCAAATACAATGTTTTTAGTTTTTGAAATATTTAGGAGTAACTTATGCCTTGCCAACCATTCTGAAACAAACTGCAGCTCTTTGTTAAGTGTTGCAGTCATAGTAGCTGTTGTGTATAGTGTTGAGTCATCCGCATACATAGACACACTGGCTTTACTCATGAAGATTGAAAAAAGTAAGGGGCCTAGACAGCTGCCCTGGGGAATTCCTGATTCTACCTGGATAATGTTGGAGAGGCTTTCATTAAAGAACACTCTCTGTGCAAAGAACTATAGATCATGCATAAAATAATGTCCCAAAGCTAATTCCTCCATTAACCCCACAGTCGATTGATTCACCTGTGCGTCACACGTTGATGTAATTTTGAATATTGAATAGCTCCCTGTGTGTTTTTGCTAGTACTTGCCCTTTCTTGTAGTGGCTGCAGCTCAATCCCCTCTTTCCGTCCAAATATAAAGTTTGTGAAAGCAGTCTTTTGCTACATATGAAAAGATGCAGACAAGAAAATAGTCACAAAATCATCTGTAAAACCTGAACCATTTGAGCTACAAACCAATAAGTGTTGATTGTTTCGCTCTACGACATCCACAAGCTTTACGGCAGTCAACTGAACTTGCTGGCGTAGACGTCCTAATTTTGAAGAGGTCATCTCACAAAACCAACTATTCAGACCGAAACGTTTGAGCTACAAACTACTATGTTGCCAATATCGAATGGGGAGACTCATGAATACGAGTGTCGGTTGTTTTGTGCTACAAAGCACACAGTCATCTGAAGGTAACCCAATAGCGGGCTGTAAAAATGGCGCAACTGTCACGCCTGCTCCAGCTCCCGCTCTCTGGCGCTCAAGGGCGCCAGGCGGACCATCATTACGCACACCTGTCACCATCATTGCGCACATCTCTGCTTCATGGGACTCACCTGGACTCTATTACCTTATTGATTGCCTCCGCTATATCTGTCACTTCCTCAGTTTCTTCCCCGTGTCTGCATTAATGTCGTTTTGTTCCCCTTGTCCAGACACTGCCCATGTTTTGTTTCATGTCCGTTATTTATTAAATATTCACTCCCTGTACTTGCTTCTCATCTCCCAGCGTCTGTCCTCACAACAACGTGCATAGGGGGTAAAAAGAGCCACGAATAACGTGACCAAACATGGGTCATTTATTTTAGATATATACAGTATCTCTTAGATATAGGACAGACACTTCAAAACCTTAGTCCTTATGATTTATTTTTTGACTCTTTTGCCACATTTTTTATTCAATGTGTTTCTATGGGTTATAGCAGTAAAGACCAAATTCAATATTTCATAAAATCATTTTGGTATAAATTATTTTTAGACCAAACGGTTGCATGATAAATTGTATGACTATCTTAAAACAATTCCATATGTTTGCTTAGGAGATATTCCGATCTAAGGGCTTAGACCTACATGAATGGTAGAACGCTTAGCTGTGAAATAAAGTATATTTATACTATATGTGTTTTCATATTTAGAAAAGGCACTCTTTGAAATGTGCGTATTTAAGTTGGCAACAAATCATCTTGGCAATTTTAAAAACCTAGCTACAGTACAACAGCTAGCTTAAACAAAGAACAATCACTACCACAATAGCAGTTAGTCCGGAGAGAAAGGAATTATGTAAGTAATGATCAACAGCAGAAAGTCTTGTTACCACATCTCCCATCAGAGTTCAGTGGTTTATAATGGACCCATTAGTAAAAAAGTGGGCTGCATAGTGAGGTATGAGAAGAGCTATTCTGCAAAGACTCCATATCCTACTCTCTCTGCAGTTGTTCAAATTCTAATGGGCAGAGATGCAAGGTGACTGAATCATGCACCAAGACTGGAATTGCTTATCTAAGCTTATTGAAATCAATGGAACTCTACATTTGAATATGAAAACAAAGAGTACAAGTGAGCGAGGGAGAAAGAAACCAGGGAGTTTGCAGAAGGATTGGGAAGTTACAGAGTCAGCATTCCATTCAGTGAAACAGGGGCAACGGCCTGACAAGACAAAATGTCATGGCCACATCCCACTAGCCTGTTTTCCATAGCCTGGGTCGTGTTCATTACGGCACGCAACGGAAAACGTTTTAAAACGTTTTGCAACAGAAAACAAAAATGAGTGTGTCTTACTGAACGTAAGTCCCTCCCTTTTTTGTTAGTTTCTCAGGCTATCAAAGCTTTCTTTTCACATTGTCCTTTCCAGCAACTGTGGTGGCTGTGCAGCCAGTTCCAGCAACTATGGTGGCTACCTGTCCAGCACAGCACAGCTCGGCTAGGCTTAGCTCAGTAGTGTGAAAACGTTATTTGAATTCCAGTCCAAAACAGACCTTATGCTCCACATCATGGCAATTCAAATTGGTGGAAGAAAACCCCAGGCAGATGTGAACACTTAACCGGCTATCCTTAACTCACCTCTTCTTAAGTTAATGCAAAAAGTATGCAGTCAAATGAATTATGCATTCATCTCATCGGTGCAAGGCACTTGTTAGACCAAAATCTCACCTCACAGTTTCTCATTTTAATCAGTTGCTGCAGCTGAAATAGAGTATTATGGCAAAAAAAAACATATCCCCAAAAGACATTTGGGTCAAGAACAGTAGCCTACCCAGTTCATCGAAATATGTCACTTCATACATTAACAATAGAGGTGCTTAAAACACCTTCTAATGGACTGTTATTTTTCAGGATGAAGACATTCGCGGAAATTTGGTCCCTGCCTGTCCCTGGGATGTGTGTTCTTCTAAACGAGCAGAGTGATGAGATTGTATCGCTAGCAGCACACTCTCTGGCCCTCATTCTCCAGCATGCAGTGCTTAATGAGCAATAAGGCATTACTATGCAGACTGTGATCAATACGCCAGGAGGCATTGGCAGGCATGGCCCATGTCATTAATTAATTACTGGGAGAGAAGAATGTAATATGTGCTGACAGGCCAGGCAGGTAAAATGATTGCAGTTATGCCAGGTGTCGTGTTGTTATGTTATGACTGTCATAATCACGTCATGGCAGTTGTGTCAGGTCCCCCCCACTTGATCTTCAATAATCCCTCCTACCCCTGCAGACCACTGGAGCTGGAGCTTAAAGTTTGTGTCTACATGCTTGTGTCTCTATGTGTTGGCACTGGTCATATATTGGCATGCTGAGTAAAGGTTCTGAGTTTTATAGGAGAATATTGGTGTTAAGTTTTTGATCACCAATTTAAATTCATTATTTTAAATGACTGATAAAAGAGATTGCTTATCTGAAGTCCTCTGCTAGGTTGGTTTTGAATGAATATGCTAATGCTTTACAAAATAAAAAATATGGAATTGCAATTTCAAACATACCCTTTGATGACTTAAAAATACAAATATTCATATTCATATCTCCCCAATATCAAAATAACACATAGTTTCATATTTCAGGCAAATTCTTATGCTGCAAGACAAATTTGTACTTTCCTGAAATTAATCTGCAGGATCATATTGCTACGACCATAAACAGTTATTTGGATAACATCAGTAATAAGTCAGCTAACTTAAACGTATAATATTTTTGATTTAGCAGCAGAATGTGTTAAGTGTGTGTGAGTGTGAGTGTGAGTGTGAGTGTGAGTGTGAGTGTGAGTGTGAGTGTGAGTGTGTGTGTGTGTGTGTGTGTAGTAGGTGGGATCATCTTCCAAGTGGAGGTGACAAAAGTCTATTCTCAGGCATTTGGACAAGGGACAAGCTTTATCCAGGGGATGGGATCTATGTACAACTTACTGACAGGTCCCATACTAAAACCCTGGATCAAAACAGATGGTACCCATAAAGTGAATGCTCTCAAAAGTTACGATAAAGTTTTACATTTGTCATGTCTGTTGAACCCCTCCTCCTCGATGCTTCCCACAGTACATAAAGAGTGCTCTGCTGTGCCTGTAGGTAAAATAACTTTCAGAACATGTGGTGAGCAGCAGTTTTCCTCTTTCCTGCTCCTCTCTTGGAGACCTCAATCTTGACATGCTGATGCTTTGTGGCAGGCCTGTCATTTCCAATCCTCCAACCCTGAATTAGGGCTCCGGTTCACTCACTGAGGGCAAACAAAAACATGCAAGCACCCATGCAAGCACACACTACACTCCATCTACATAATCTTGTATTCACATACTTCAGGCCACAAAGAAGAGAGACAGTGAGGATGAGCTGGGGGCCAAATGGGGGGCCTCACCCTGTCCAATCCCCAAATGGCACCTTTATTCCCTATATGGTGCACTACTTTTGACCAGAGCCTGACAGGTGGAATGTACAAGAGGAAACAAACTCAATTATGCCCCTGAAGCGTCAGTGTCCCAAAGAGGCAACTTGAGAAATTAAACATATAAACACTGTATGCAGATTTCTTCTTTTGATGAGGTAGCAACACCCAGTATTAAATGCCATGAGGAAAAGAGCTATTCAACTTCTTTCAATCTTCACACACACACACACACACACACACCACACACACACACACACACACACACACACACACACACACACACACACACACACACACACACACACACGCAATTGCTCTCAGCTGGTTCCTTTGGGCTTCCCTGTAGACCCTCAGCTAAAGCAAAAGACCAAGTTGTTTGCTACACCAGATGCGTAACTTTTACAGAGCGTGAGGCACTCCTACTCATGAATGAAACCTGAGAGAATGGAGCTGCTTAGTGTAACTCTATGCTTCTACACTTCTGGTGTTGCAGGTAAAATACCTACTGTTTTCACAACAACCCAGTGTAGCTTCTGTGTAAGCGTTAATTTGATTCAGCTGTCTTGTCTGCTTGAAATTATTGTTCTAGTGTGTGGAACAAGTTTTGGTATTACACACCTAAATACAATGTTCTCCTTTCTTCATGGGCGGGCTTTGGAAATGTGACAAGAACGTGAAGCATTATCGAACCAATGGAGGGAGTCATACATGGTACTGGTCCTGTTTATCAGTGCTCACCAAGCCAGTGCTCCCCTGTGATCTTGCCGAAGCCGTCGCGGTACGCGTCCCATGCTCGGAAGAAGTTCACTGCGCCGTCCTCTCTGCGCTGAATGACCTGGGAGGAAGAACATAAGAAACACCCCATATTATTACCATGGCAACATTTCAGTATACTGTTGTGTGAACACGAATGCCCAAATGCAACCTAATCCAGGGCTGTATTAATTAGTGTACACCATATGAAAAAAAATTGCAACATAAAATGATCTTATTGGACGAGCTCAAGTAGTCCCTACCTGTTTGTCTGTTTTCTTCTGTTTGGTGCCTAGGGAATATGAACTTGAATGGTTGGTTTGCCAGACCCATTTAGTGAAAATACCATCGGAAATTCCATATCATGTCAACATATCTTTCTCCTAAATGTCTCAGACACTGTGCTCGATTGGCATTAGAAACAAGACCAAAACACCATCTGTCACAAGTTTCCGATCATCCTTTAATTCATTTTGCTTTCTTAAAAATGCTGAAAGCTACGAAAACCCATAGCTAACATAAAACAATGCTTTTTCCCCTGAGAGGTTGGTCTTTGTCTTTGGTATGCAACGGTCTTTTTGAAATCAAGAGAAAACAAACATTTTAACATTCAAACGGCACTATTGGGATGCCTGACAATGTGAATAGCTCCAGAAAGTCTGTGTAAACTGTGTGGTCCCTGGTAGGTTGCTAGGATGCTGATGCATGGCTGGAATTAGAAGTGAGCTTCAGACACTAATTGATTAATCAGTCAGGCACTGGATCAATGGCCGATGAAAATGCCAGCGGAGGCAAGGGTCGCCATCAATGTAAATGAGCCCCCCCCCCCCCCCTCCCTCTCTCTCTCTCACACACATGTTCCACACCACCAACCCAAGGAGCCACAGCCAGGAGAGAGGCCACACACACGTTGACTGAAAAACAAATACGTTGTGACAGAGGAAGCGTCCATGTGAAATGTAATTATGATAGTGATACAGTCAGGGCGTTATTCCTCCGAGTGTTCTAATGCCTCATAGCATTCCCATCTCTAGCCCAGTCATCAGTGATCCATTGGAGAAGCTCAAGTAATCAATGTTACTAAAGGTAAGGCTCTTTTAAAGCATGTGGACCCTAATGACTAACTGTACTATCTATTCCTCTTAATATATATATATATATATATATATATTCATACGTTTTACTTTCACATATCGTACACAGGATAGGTGCAGTGAAATGTGTTGTTTTACAGGGTCAGCCATAGCAGTATGATAGGTGCAGTGAAATGTGTTGTTTTACAGGGTCAGCCATAGCAGTATGATAGGTGCAGTGAAATGTGTTGTTTTACAGGGTCAGCCATAGTAGTACAGTGCCCCTGGAGCAAATTAGGGTTAAGTGCCTTGCTCAAGGGCACATCGACAGGTTCTTCACCTTGTCGACTCTTTGAACCAGCAACCTTTTCGCTAATGGCTAGGTCAATGTCATTTGATGTGTTTAGTCATGTAGCAGCATGCATACTTTGAAGAGCGCTGACCTTGGTCATGAGATCTGTGAAAACACCCTAATTCTCTCAATAAAGGATGCCAACATTCTGGGCAGGTGCTTCGGGCTACATTCAAAATGAATATGTAGAGGCCTCACTGAGAATAAATCTGTTCTCTCCTCCTACCCCCGCTCCAGCCCACCACCAAACCCATTTTATTTATTCACTCTAATCTGTGGAAATGCTCAAATAGCCACCTCTCGACGCTTAATCTGCCCCAATCACCACGACACCTTGTGTAAACCAGGTGATTAAAATAAAGGCAAATTCTCATGTTTTAATAAATATTTGATGAGCTGGGCTATGAATATTCCCATCAGAGGGCCTGATGCTGGCTTCAATTTAAGGGGTGTTCAGACAGCATAAAGAAACTGGGCTGGCATATCAGGCTGGCTGACACAGTCCTGGGCGTTGGGAGAGATAGAGAGATGGGAAATTGGGGGATGATTGATGGGTATAGCTACAGGGCACTTGTAATAACGTTGCTGAGAAAAGCGCTGACTCGAAAGCCCCATATGCTGGGTAAACACTAAAAAGAAATATGTTATTGTGTCATAAAATCCAAAGGGGCGGGTGTACTGCTCGCTCCCTCCCCTGTCTCTGATGTGTCTGTTTGTTGTGCCTCGCCGTAAAGAGTGAGTCCCGAAAGCAATTTCACCTGTTCCAATGAATCTCTTTGCCAGCCCCCAATACAGAGCAGTCATTCAGTCATTCACAGTGAAGCACCATGCTAGATGACAGCATCTTGGAGAAAAAGAGATGACACACTTTGTCTGACAGGCACAGCATCGGAAGAGGCATGGTCTTCTTACACATTCCACAATATGGTATTAGTCCACATAATCACTTGAATAATGTGTCCTGTGTATGTGAGAAGAGCTTAACCTTTTACTGCAGAGGGCTGAATCAGGGTAACACGGAGTGTTTCTTTGTAGTCAAACAAATCTAATTTGAAACAAATGTATACACCTCACACACATTGTTATGGGCTTTAAAAAAGAAGACACCTGTACCATGTCAGATATTGTCACGCCCTGACCTTAGAGATCCTTTATGTCTCTATTTTGGTTTGGTCAGGGCGTGAGTTGGGGTGGGCATTCTATGTTTTGTGTTCTATGTTTTCTATTTCTGTGTGTTTGGCCAGGTGTGGTTCTCAATCAGAGGCAGCTGTCTATCGTTGTCTCTGATTGAGAACCATACTTAGGTAGCCTTTTCCCACTTGTGTTTTGTGGGTAGTTGTTTTCTGTCTTTGTGTCTGTACCAGACAGAACTGTTTCGTGTTGTTCGATTTTCGTTTATCTCTTTGTTATTTTTGTCATAGTGTTCACTTTGCTAATAAAGGCATGAACACTTACCACGCTGCGTTTTGGTCTCCTCCCTTAGACGATCGTTACAGATACAGTATAGAGTTGAAATGTATTACATTTTGAGTTGCATCACAATATTATACAGAACAGGGCTCCGGGCAGCCGAGCGGAAATGGAGGAAAACTCGCCTCCCTGCGGACCTGGCATCCTTTCACTCCCTCCTCTCTACATTCTCCTCTTCTGTCTCTGCTGCTAAAGCCACTTTCTACCACTCTAAATTCCAAGCATCTGCCTCTAACCCTAGGAAGCTCTTTGCCACCTTCTCCTCCCTCCTGAATCCTCCTCCCCCCCCCCCCCCCCCTCCTCCCTCTCTGCGGATGACTTCGTCAACCATTTTGAAAAGAAGGTCGACGACATCCGATCCTCGTTTGCTAAGTCAAACGACACCGCTGGTTCTGCTCACACTGTCCTACCCTGTGCTTTGACCTCTTTCTCCCCTCTCTCTCCAGATGAAATCTCGCGTCTTGTGACGGCCGGCCGCCCAACAACCTGCCCGCTTGACCCTATCCCCTCCTCTCTTCTCCAGACCATTTCCGGAGACCTTCTCCCTTACCTCACCTCGCTCATCAACTCATCCTTGACCGCTGGCTACGTCCCTTCCGCCTTCAAGAGAGCGAGAGTTGCACCCCTTCTGAAAAAACCTACACTCGATCCCTCTGATGTCAACAACTACAGACCAGTATCCCTTCTTTCTTTTCTCTCCAAAACTCTTGAACGTGCCGTCCTTGGCCAGCTCTCCTGCTATCTCTCTCAGAATGACCTTCTTGATCCAAATCAGTCAGGTTTCAAGACTAGTCATTCAACTGAGACTGCTCTTCTCTGTGTCACGGAGGCGCTCCGCACTGCTAAAGCTAACTCTCTCTCCTCTGCTCTCATCCTTCTAGACCTATCGGCTGCCTTTGATACTGTGAACCATCAGATCCTCCTCTCCACCCTCTCCGAGTTGGGCATCTCCGGCGCGGCCCACGCTTGGATTGCGTCCTACCTGACAGGTCGCTCCTACCAGGTGGCGTGGCGAGAATCTGTCTCCGCACCACGTGCTCTCACCACTGGTGTCCCCCAGGGCTCTGTTCTAGGCCCTCTCCTATTCTCGCTATACACCAAGTCACTTGGCTCTGTCATATCCTCACATGGTCTCTCCTATCATTGCTATGCAGACGACACACAATTAATCTTCTCCTTTCCCCCTTCTGATAACCAGGTGGCGAATCGCATCTCTGCATGTCTGGCAGACATATCAGTGTGGATGACGGATCACCACCTCAAGCTGAACCTCGGCAAGACGGAGCTGCTCTTCCTCCCGGGGAAGGACTGCCCGTTCCATGATCTTGCCATCACGGTTGACAACTCCATTGTGTCCTCCTCCCAGAGCGCTAAGAACCTTGGCGTGATCCTGGACAACACCCTGTCGTTCTCAACCAACATCAAGGCGGTGACCCGTTCCTGTAGGTTCATGCTCTACAACATTCGCAGAGTACGACCCTGCCTCACACAGGAAGCGGCGCAGGTCCTAATCCAGGCACTTGTCATCTCCCGTCTGGATTACTGCAACTCGCTGTTGGCTGGGCTCCCTGCCTGTGCGATTAAACCCCTACAACTCATCCAGAACGCCGCAGCCCGTCTGGTGTTCAACCTTCCCAAGTTCTCTCACGTCACCCCGCTCCTCCGCTCTCTCCACTGGCTTCCAGTTGAAGCTCGCATCCGCTACAAGACCATGGTGCTTGCCTACGGAGCTGTGAGGGGAACAGCACCTCCGTACCTTCAGGCTCTGATCAGGCCCTACACCCAAACAAGGGCACTGCGTTCATCCACCTCTGGCCTGCTCGCCTCCCTACCTCTGAGGAAGTACAGCTCCCGCTCAGCCCAGTCAAAACTGTTCGCTGCTCTGGCACCCCAATGGTGGAACAAACTCCCCCACGACGCCAGGTCAGCGGAATCAATCACCACCTTCCGGAGACACCTGAAACCCCACCTCTTTAAGGAATACCTAGGATAGGATAAAGTAATCCTTCTAACCCCCCCCCCCCCCTTAGAGTTAGATGCACTATTGTAAAGTGGTTGTTCCACTGGACATCATAAGGTGAATGCACCAACTTGTAAGTCGCTCTGGATAAGAGCGTCTGCTAAATGACTTAAATGTAAATGTAATACTTGCTATACATTACGGAAGACTGAAATATGACTGAAACGTTGGCCATAGAAAGGGCTACTGATTCCATCGCCGGTCGTCGCTCTCAATCTGTCTGGTGTGTTTGTGTGTACTGCTCTGCTCAGAATGTGTTGAGAACTCCAGACTCCCATAGTTTAGCTCTTCATTAACAGCATGTTGAGATGGTACAGCTGCCATGGACATGAGGCAGTGGTGGATAATCTCTTGTGGATTAAAATGTAACTTTCCTATGGCCTAGTAGGCCCATCATCCCAGCAAACAGAGAGCATTCCAACAAAGTTATACAGCATTCCATTGGGTGCCCAATTGGGTTTCCAGCTAATGACAACATCCCATTAATGTTTTTAAAATGAAAACTTAATTGAATAAACATTAGTAGAAGGACATGCGACAATGGTTTCTGGAATGTGTTATCCGAATGTTCATAGAGAAAACGTTATAGTCATCCATGGAAACCTCAAAAGTTCTGGGAAAGCTTGCCATTTTAACGTTCTCAAAACATCCCTACTAATGTTCTGGGTATACATAGGTAAATAGAAATGATGTTGGGATGGCGCATGACAACGATGGAAGAGCTGGCTACAGTACATAGGACTAGGCTACTCCTAATCACTTACAAAACGTTTGTATTTGGAAGAAGACGAGAGATACAGTATACTGTAGGAGAGATTAAAGGGGACCTGAGAATGATGGTGAATATTTAAGTCATGATGGAATGTCACTTTGTTGATTTTCATAACATAAGAAGTTCCAGATGAATCAGTTTAGGAATATGTTTCATTCAACTCGGGGGAAAATACTGCATAAATGTTTATAAAACAAAAAAATTACAATCGCATCTGATAGATATTGTTTTGTTCTGTCATCCTTTTATTATGTCTCAAAACATAACATTTCTCCTTGGCACAAATCGTATCTCAGCACTCAGAATGATTATCAAAAGCTAGTTTCATTTTACCCTAATGCACCAGCATGAGACATTAGAAAGTCTGTGGCTTGTGTTTCTGTGGTGTGTACTTGGTGTGTTGTAGGGCTCAGCTGGCTAAGCTGTTGAAAGCCTGCATTCATACTTCTCAAAGAAAACCACACAGTGCAAAAACACAAGAATCAAATCATGTCATTGGAATATTCCCAGGAAGACTCTTGGAGCAGCCAATACTGGCAGAGTAGAATAGCATGCCAATCTTCTGGTTTGTAAAAGGAGAGGCCTTTCCAGTGCCAACAAACATGCCCTGTTCTTGTCAATCTGGCAGGGAATATTAGACGCCACATGGCGCCGTGGAGAGGATTTGATAAGGTACTGTACTCCCCCAGAGCTGCCAATCAACTGAGACAGTGGACTTAGCCGTTCTCCTGAAGCTGCTGCACTGACCTAGAAGACTGCTAATACTACTACGACTGCTAATACTACAACTACTGTTACTAAGACTACTACTATTATGCCTTTTACTAATACAACTACTGTTACTAAGACTACTGCTACTACTACTGTTACTAAGACTACTGCTACTATGTCTATTACTAACACAACTACTGTTACTAAGACTACTTCTACAACGCCTACTACTAACACAACTACTGTTACTAAGACTACTACTACTACTATTAATACAACTACTGTTACTAAGGTTACTGCTACTACTACAACGCCTACTACTAACACAACTACTGTTACTAAGACTACTGCTACTATGCCTATTACTAACACAAGTACTGTTACTAAGACTACTACTACTACTATTAATACAACTACTGTTACTAAGGTTACTGCTACTACTACAACGCCTACTACTAACACAACTACTGTTACTAAGACTACTGCTACTATGCCTATTACTAACACAACTACTGTTACTTAGACTACTACTACAGCTACTACTACTAATACAACTACTGTTACTTAGACTACTACTACAGCTACTACTACTAATACAACTACTGTTACCAGTGGCAACCCATCATTCAGGGCTGTTTTGAGCCCCACATGTTATTTTGGCATTTTGGCATGTTATTTTGGCATTAATACGTGTCACATATCAGTTTTAAACAACGTAAAAAACAATATATATCATTGAGTTAATAATGCCGCATACAAACCTGAGCTGTGTTCGAATACCCATACTAACATAGTGTAATGAAACAGGCAGGGAGCAGGTCTCGAACCCTCAACCTTCTAGCCCGAATTCCAGCACGCTATCGACTGTGCCGCAAAAGTATGCTCGAGTGGCAGAGTCGATATCCTCGCTTATAAACCCAGGGTCGTTACACTACTCCCTCCTTTCAAAGAGCGCGTCCTCGCGCTAGCTTGCGACTCTACATCTTACAGGAACGCGCTCACCGGCCAAGCACACGCACTGCCGTGGATGCAAGGTCCGATCACTTCTGACACCAATGTAATGAAACAGCAGGGAGCAGGTCTCGAACCCTCGACCTTCTAGCCCGAGGTCCGGCGCGCTATCGACTGTGCCGCAAAAGCATGCTCGTGTGGCAGAGTTGATATCCGCGCTTATAAACCCAGGGTCGTTACAATACTGTATACTACACACTTAATGAGTATATACTACATACAACAGTATATACTATTAGTTCATTTTAGTAAACTGTAAACGAACTGTATCGTTTCAGTTCAGCGTACTAGAGCTTCACCTGTCTCCCGGAAGTTGATGCTGTTGCTATGCAACCTCTTGCTAGCTTGTTAGCATAAAAAATGACTAGCTAAACATTTTACGATTTTGGTTGTGTTCGTAAATTCAATCTGGAGTGCCAGAGTGCGCTTTGGCCGTTCGTAAATCTAGAGCATTGTCAGATTGTCCGTTCATAAATTCGGAGCGTTCAGAGCTCACACTGGACGCTCTGGCCAAGGAGTAGAATGGCAGTCAAGCACCGAAGCTAACTGGCTAACGTTGGCTAGCTACTTCCAGACACAAATGAGACTGAGAGAACACCTCACTCTGACCATTTTACTCACCCTAGCAAAGCTGGTTAGGCTGTTTTCATGTTATCTAGAGTGTTGGTGACTGTAACTGTGCTGCTGGCAACAATTTAAGTAGGCTTTTATTCGCCAATGTTTACTGACACCGGCCATATTCAACAGGTGTTGAGCATTCGTAAATTAATCAGTTATTCTGTGCGAGTGTGCTCTGAAATCGGAGTAGATAGCCAGAATGAACAATGTCGATTGAAACACACAATGAATATATCACTTAGCTAAGAATGATGTGAATAATCAGGTCAATAAACATTGGTTAGTTAGTTAGATAGCAGATAGTTTATAATACTGCCTGGCAAGTTTGATGTATTAGTAGCCAACTAACGTTAGGTAGCAACAGTGGCTGCTCCACTAAAAGTTTTGCGATTAAGCTGTGGTACTTAGAAGTCATTTGTGGTTTAGTACGATATCCTGCGTCATATCTTTCATTGCTCCAGACCAGCGCAAGGGGGAGTAAAAGCACTGATTATGCTTTTGGGTCCTACTATGTCTCTAACTGACAATGAATGGGCGACATAAACCTAAATAGAAACTGATAATTGTGCACGACTTCAGTATTACTTACTAAAACTGTTACACTAAGATTTTAATTATTTTGTTTTGTTCAGATTATTTTGCTCTTTCTGTAGTAGTGTAGGCCACTCCCGACCGGTCATGTTGTACAGTGCCTGAGTGGCGCAACGGTCTAAGACACAGCATAGCAGTGCAAGCTGTGTTGCTACAGATGCTGGTTCAATACCTGTGCTGGCCTCAACTGGGAGACCCATGAGTTGACTGTAGGTTACTGGTTTCTCTCCCTCTAAACAGAAATAAATAATTATAAATAACAGACTGGCTTTATTTACAAATTAGTAACAATGTCTCACCCCATGTTCAAGAATGTTAATTTTTTCGCTCATTTTAGGTTATATAATCTCCAAAATATTGTTATTTTTTTAAACAAAGTGATTATTATTATTATTACTATTGATTTAGAATTATATAAAAGCCCCTTGGATATTCTCACATATATATTATTAACCCTGTTAATAGCAGGACAATATATATTGGTCACGGCTCCCGAGTTGCACACAATGGGATTGCCTTGCAGTTCTCCAGCTGTATCCACAGAAAGTGCGCAAGGTTCAAGGCACGAGGGCAGGGGGCACGGGATGGGCCCGCAGTGCCGAGCACAGAAGACGGACCTAGCCCATGGGGAAGGGAGGAGGAGCTGCCACACTGGGTAGCACAGAGCAGCACTTTAAGGGGTATTGCACTAATAATGGCACTGACTAGGGAAACGTTCCAGCTGTTCTTAGTGCCAGTCTGCAAGTTCAAACTAAAACAATGTGTTATGCTTTCGTTAATAAAATAATGATAAAAATACTCTTTCAAAATGCAGATGTTTATTTAGTTCTGGATCCATAATGAATTACTTTGGGAATAAATATCAATGAATTACAAAAATATTGGAACAAAGTTGTCTAATGAAGGTAAACAAAATGTTGTTTACTGGAAAATACTATTTTAAACACACACGGTTACGTTGTACAGCACCATTACGGCTGTTAGCAGGTAGCTGGACAATAGACTTGTCTAGAAGGAGGGTAGGTGGAGAATTCTATCGTCAAATGTATTTCTTCAGTTAGGTTGGCTGTATCACAACCGGCCGTGATTGGTTGCAATTTCAGTTTAATCCACCAGAAAAGACAAAACAAATAATACAACAAAAAGTATCATTATAATTATTATGTATCACATCCGACCGTGATTGGGAGTCCCATAGGACGGTGCACAATTGGTCCTGCGTTTCTCTCCCTCTAAAAACAGAAATAAATGTTTTGGCCTTTACAAATATTATTTTGGCCTTTATTCAGATTACAATCGCTCACTTAAATTTTTTTTTAAACAAAATAACCTCCAAAATATCGTTATATATTATCAAGTTTATGGCACAGTCATATAGCCCTGCACCTACATAAAGCTGAGTGACTTACTAATTCATGGCTTTGGATCAAAATAAATAAGTACCAACATTCTTTCTGATAGTCTTTAATAAAGAAATGCTTTGGTTATCCTGACCTGGACACCATGTACAGTATTACAATATATCATTATGGGCTATTAGCAGGACAATATACCTTTACCAACACCAAGTATTTTGATACTTTGTGGATGGGGCCTCCCCAGAAGCGCAGCTGTCACCGCATCCCAATGCAAAATGCGTTGCTACAGATATCTGTGCCGGCCGCCACCGGGAGATCCATGAGACGGCTTTTGGTTTGAATTTAGAATCCTCCAATCCTCTATATGTAATTATTGGCGGAGAGTCACGTCATATTTTTCGATATACTGCAGGCCTACCGTAGGCGATGTGAGTCTCACTAGTGTTGAGTAATGTGCTGATAAAAGTGGTGTAGGTCTAATTTATTGAAAGAGCATATTGAAGTTAGAAGCAATAGTATTTGAAGCAATAGCCTACAACTATTTTTATTTTATTATTTTACCCCCTTTTTCTCCCCAATTGGTAGTAGTTACTGTCTTGTCTCATCACTGCAACTCCCGTACGGACTCGGGAGAGGTGAAGTTCGAGAGCCATGCGTCCTCCGAAACACAACCCAACCAAGCCGCACTGCTTCTTGACACAATACACATCCAACCCGGAAGCCAGCCACACCAAAGTGTCGCAGGAAACACCGTAAACCTAGCGACCTGGTCAGCGTGCACTGTGCCTGGCCCGCCACAGGAGTCGCTAGTGCGCGATGAGACAAGGATATCCCTGCTGGCCAAACCCTCCCTAACCCGGACGACGCTGGGTCAATTGTGCGCCGCACCATGGGCCTCCCGGTCGCGGCCGGCTGCGGCAGAGCCTGGGCTCGAACCCAGAATCTCTGGTGGCCTTAGACCACTGCGCCACCCGGGAGGCCCCAGCCTGCAACTATTTCACGCTGCTCTGAGACAAGCATGGGGACTGGTCTTGATAAATCAGTTAGATTTTTATTTTCACTGAATCTCCATTTGGGTATTGGTTAGACTACAATTATGGTGTAGAACTGTTATGCTCTTAGTGTAACCTTTATTTAACTATGCAAGTTAGTTAAGAACAATTTCTTATTTACAAGGACAGCCTACTCCTTCCTCCCTGTCAAGGAATTGAACCCAGGTCTCCCGCGTGCCCGCACGACACCGATATTCTTTAATTAAATAGCCCAGTACTGTAGCCTACTCCCGACCGTCACGTTGCACAGCACCACATGTTCTGTTCCATCCTTACGGAATCACAGAGGATATTTTTCTTTTTTCTTGGAATAGAAACACAATAATCTTAATCAAATGAATCCCAAACTCTAAAAGTAATTGGAAGGGTAGATACAAATTATTTGTGACGTTGTGGTTACAATAAAGAATGTAAACAAGATGTAAACAAGATGCTGTGTTTTTATTTACAGTAGTGATGGACAGCTGGTGGCATTTTGAAAACAGGTTTTCAAACACTTGTAGCCCGATTAGCAGGACAATAGACTTTTTATAGCCCGGCTACTGTAGGTGTGAACATCCCCCTACCTGCAATGTATTCGATGCTTAAGTACTCTGAAGTGTTACATTTGTAACTCAAAACAGCAATACAGTATTTCTTCCTCAATATCTTTATACTTTCATTAATAAAATTATTACAAAAATACTCTTCCAAAATGCAGATGTTTATTTAGTTATGGATCCATAACGAATGACTATGGAAATAAATATCACTGAATTACAAAGATATTGGAACAAAGTTGCCTAATGAAGGTAAACAACATGTTGCTTACTGGAAAATACTCTTTCAAACACGCAAGGTCACGTTGTACAGCACCATTATGGCTATTAGCAGGTAGCTGGACAATAGACTTGCCTAGAAGGAGGGCAGGGGGAGAATTCTATCGTCAAATGTATTTCTTCAGTTAGGTTGGCTGTATCACAACCGGCCGTGATTGGTTGCAATTTCAGTTTAATCCACCAGAAAAGACAAAACAAATAATACAACAAAAAGTATTATTATGTATCAAATCCGACCGTGATTGGGAGTCCCATAGGGCGGTGCACAATTGGCCCTGCGTTTCTCTCCCTCTAAAAACAGAAAGAAATGTTTTGGTCTTTACAAATATTATTTTGGCCTTCATTCAGATTACAATCGCTCACTTTCGTTTTTTAAAAACAAAATAACCTCCAAAATATCGTTATATATTATCAAGTTTATGGCACAGTCATATAGCCCGGCACGTACATAAAGCTGAGTGACTCACTAATTCATGGCTTTGGATCAAAATAAATAAGTACCAACATTCTTCCTGATAGTCTTTAATAAAGAAATGTTTTGGTTATCCTGGACCTGGACACCATGTACAGTATTATAATAGCCCATATTATAATAGCCCATTAAGTGGTGTAGGTCTTATTTATTTAAAGAGCATATTGAAGTTAAAAGCAATAGGATTTGAAGCAATAGCCTACAACTATTTTGGCACCGTTTTGTGCTGCTCTGAGACAAGCATGGGGACTGGTCTTCATAAATCAATTAGAATCTCTGTTTGGGTATTGGTTAGACTACAATTACACAATTAGGGTGTAGAAATGTTTTGCTCTTGGTGTAACCTTTATTTAACTAGGCAAGTCAGTTAAGAACAAATTCTTATTTACAAGGACAGCCTACTCCTTCCTCCCCATCAGGGAATTGAACCCAGGTCTCCCGTGTGCCCGCATGACACGGGGATTCTTTAGCTAAATAGCCAAGTACTGTAGCCTACTCCCGACCGTCATGTTGTAAGGCACCATATTTTCTGTTCCATCCTAACGGAATCCCAGAGGGTTTTTAATTTTTCTTGGAATAGAAACACCATAATATTAAGCAGATTAATTAAGCAATATTCCGTAAAATCAGTCCCATATACTATGTTCTTACAAAAAAGGTTTTAAATTCTGTAGTACAGCCACTATTGAAGGCTATCAAATGCTTCTCAAAGATGCCCCCAATGGTATCAGTGGTTGGCACTTATACAGTTGAAGTCGAAAGTTTACATACACATTAGCCAAATACATTTAAACTCAGTTTTTCACAATTCCTGACATTTAATCCTTGTAGAAATTCCCTGTTTTAGGATCACCACTGTATTTTTTAATTTTTTAAAAATTATTTATTTCAGCTTTTATTTCTTTCATCACATTCCCAGTGGGTCAGAATTTTACATACACTCAATTCGTATTTGGTAGCATTGCCTTTAAATTGTTTAACTTGGGTCAAACGTTTCGTGTAGCCTTCCACAAGCTTCCCACAATAAGTTGGGTGAATTTTGGCCCATTCCTCCTGACAGAGCTGCTGTAACTGGGTCAGGTTTGTAGGCCTCCTTGCTCGCATACGCTTTTTCAGTTCTGCCCACAAATTTTCTATAGGATTGAGGTCAGGGCTTTGTGATGGCCACTCCAATACCTTGACTTTGTTGTCCTTAAGCCATTTTGCCACAACTTTGGAAGTATGCTTGGGGTTATTGTCCATTTGGAAGAACCATTTGCGACCAAACTTTAACTTCCTGATGGATGTCTTGAGAGGTTGCTTCAATATATCCACATAATTTTCCTCCCTCATGATGCCATCTATTTTGTGAAGTGCACCAGTCCCTCCTGCAGCAAAGAACCCACACAACATGATGCTGCCACCCCCGGACTTCGTGGTTGGGATGATGTTCTTCGGCTTGCAAGCCTCCCCCCTTTTCCTTCAAACATAATGATGGTCATTATGGCCAAACAGTTATATTTTTGTTTCATCAGACCAGAGGACATTTCTCCAAAAAGTACAATCTTTGTCCCGATGTGCAGTTGCAAACCCTAGTCTGGCTTTTTTAATTGCGGTTTTGGAGCAGTGGCTTCTTCGTTGCTGAGCGGCCTTTCAGGTTATGTTGATATATGACTCGTTTTACTGTGGATATAGATACTTTTGTACCTGTTTCCTCCAGCATCTTCACAAGGTCTTTTGTTGTTGTTCCTGGATTGATTTGCACTTTTCGCACCAAAGTACGTTCATCTATAGGAGACAGAACGCGTCTCCTTCCTGAGCGGTATGACGGCTGTGTGGTCCCATGGTGTTTATACTTGCGTACTATTGTTTGTTCAAATGGACGTGGTACCTTCAGGAGTTTGGAAATTGCTCCCAAGGATGAACCAGACTTGTAGAGGTCTACAATTATTTCCCCATGATGTCAAGTAAAGAGGCAGTGAGGCCTTGAAATACACCCACAGGTACACCTCCAATTGACTCAAAGTATGTCAATTAGCCTATCAGAAGCTTCTAAAGCCATGACATAATTTTCTGGAATATCCAAGCTGTTTAAAGGCACAGACAACTTAGTGTATGTAAACTTCTGACCCACTGGAATTGTGATACAGTGAATTATAAGTGAAATAATCTGTCTGTAAACAATTGTTGGGAAAATGACTTGTGTCATGCACAAAGTAGATGTCCTAACCGACTTGCCAAAACTATAGTTTGTTAATTAGGGCTAGGCGTCCCGCTAGCGGGACAACTTCCGGTGAAACTGGAGGGTGCGCAATTTAACCTTTCAGTGATACCCATCCCGGATCCGGGAGCATCCTCATCAAAAAAGCTGACTAGCATAGCCTAGCCTACGTCCGTCCTAGCTTGCTCATGAATGTATTAATCTAAATTACGGAATGCCTCTTATCCGCTTGTCGTCTCCTTATGCCATAGTTTGAACATCTCAATTGTCATTAGAAACCACATTTGTTTAAGCAAGTCAGCCATATTAGCTATATTCTTTTCAAAGGCAGTAAACAAGGCTGATTTAACTGTTTTGCTGCCAGACAAGACTCCGCTGATAGTCAAGTGTAGCAGTGATAAGATGTTGGGACTGCTGTTGAGACAGCTTTATGTAGGCGCTAACAGTTTGTGGGCACCATTTGTCACCATTATAGTGAAATTAATGTATTGTTTAGTGTTGTGTTGTGGCTGTGCTGGCATGCAATCCACTTTTTTTTTTTTGACCCACCAATATTTACACGCTAAAATCGCCGCTGACTGTTACTAAGACTACTGCTACTATGTCTACTACTAATACAACTACTGTTACTAAGACTATTGCTACTACTACTAATACAACGACTCTTACTAAGACTACTGCTACTACGACTACTCCTTATAATTTGGTGGGTGCTTATATTTGTCCTATTTCACACTGCCAATGTCAGCCATTAACAAAGGTGACACTAGAACAGTGGTTCCCAAACTTTTTATTGTCCTGTACCCCTTCAAACATTCAACTTCCAGCTGCATACACCCTCTAGCACCAGGGTCAGCGCACTCTCAAATGTTGTTTTTTGCCATCATTGTAAACCTGCCACACACAACACTATTCGATACATTTATTAAACATAGGAATTAGTTTTTTGTCACAACCCGGCTCGTGGGAAGTGACAAAGAGCTCTTATAGGACCAGGATAATAATATAATAATAATCAATCATTTTATTTAGTCATCTTACATATAAAACCTTATTTGTTCATCAAAAATTGTGAATAACTCACCACAGGTTAATGAGAAGGGTGTGCTTGAAAGGATGCACATAACTCTGCAATGTTGGGTTGTATTCGAGAGAGTTTCAGTCTTAAATCATTTTCCACACACAGTCTGTGCCTGTATTTAGTTTTCATGCTAGTGAGGGCCGAGAATCCACTCTCACATAGGTACGTGGTTGCAAAGGGCATCAGTGTCTTAACAGTGCGATTTGCCAAGGCAAGAAACTCTGAGCGCAGCCCTATCCAGAAATCTGGCAGTGGCTTCTGATTTAAATTCAACTTTCACAGAACAGCTTGTTGCAATTTTGATGAGGCTCTCTTGTTCAGATATCGGTAAGTGGGCTGGAGGCAGGGCATGAAAGGGATAACGAATCCAGTTGTTTGTGTCATCTGTTTCAGGAAAGTACCTGCGTAATTGCGCACCCAGCTCACTCAGGTGACTCGCTATATCACATTTGACATTGTCCGTAAGCTTGAGTCCATTTGCACACAAAAAATCATACAATGATGGAAAGACCTGTGTGTTGTCCTTGTTAATGCAGACAGAGAAGAGCTCCAACATTTGTAATCCTAGATTCAGATCATTCAGGCGAGAAAAAACATCACCCAGATAGGCCAGTCTTGTGAGAAACTCGTCATCATGCAAGCGATCAGACAAGTGAAAATGATGGTCAGTAAAGAAAACTTTAAGCTTGTCTCTCAATTTAAATTTTTTTTTAAATAATTTGCCCCTTGATAACCAGCTTACTGTATGTTGTAAAAGCGTTACATGGTCGCTGCCCATATCATTGCATAATGCAGAAAATACACAAGAGTTCAGAGGCCTTCCTTTGGCAAAGTTAACCAAATCAAATCAAATCAAAATGTAATTGTCACATACACATGGTTAGCAGATGTTAATGCCAGTGTAGTGAAATGCTTGTGCTTCTAGTTCCGACCATGCAGTAATATCTAACAAGTAATCTAACCTAACAATTTCACAACAACCACCTTATACACAGAAGTATAAAGGAATGAATAAGAATATGTACATAAAAATATATGAATGAGTGATGGCTGAACGGCATAGGCAAGATGCAGTAGATGGTATAGAGTACAGTATATACATATGAAATGAGTAATGTAGGGTATGTAAACATTATATAAAGTGGCTAGTGATACATTTATTACATCAATTTTTCCATTATTAAAGTGGCTAGAGTTGAGTCAGTATGTTGGCAGCAGCCCCTCAAAGTTAGTGATGGCTGTTTAACAGTCTGATAGAAGCTGTTTTTCAGTCTCTCGGTCCCAGCTTTGATGCACCTGTACTGACCTCGCCTTCTGGATGATAGCGGGGTGAACAGGCAGTGGCTCGGGTGGTTGTTGTCCTTGATGTTCTTTTTGGCCTTCCTGTGACATCGGGTGGTGTAGGTGTCCTGGAGGGCAGCTAGTTTGCCCCCGGTGATGCATTGTGCAGACCTCACTACCCTCTGGAGAGCCTTGCGGTTGTGGGCGGAACAGTTGACGTACCAGGCGGTGATACAGCCCAACAGGATGCTCTCGTTTGTGCATCTGTGTTTTTGGTGACAGGCAGAATTTCTTCAGCCTTCTGAGGTTGAAGAGGCGCTGCTGCACCTTCTTCACCACGCTGTCTGTGTGGGTGGACCATTTCAGTTGGTCTGTGATGTGTACGCCGAGGAACTTAAAACTTCCCACCTTCTCCACTACTGTCCCGTCAATGTGGATAGGGGGCTGCTCCCTCTGTTGTTTCCTGAAGTCCACGATCATCTCCTTTGTTTTGTTGACATTGAGTGTGAGGTTATTTTCCTGACATCACACTCCGAGGGCCCTCACCTCCTCCCTGTAGGCCGTCTCGTCGTTGTTGGTAATCAAGCCTACCACTGTAGTGTCGTCTGCAAACGTGATGATTGAGTTGGAAGCGTGCATGGCCACGCAGTCATGGGTGAACAGGGATTACAGGAGAGGGCTGAGAACACACCCTTGTGGGGCCCCAGTGTTGAGGATCAGCGGGGTGGAGATGTTGTTACCTACCCTCACCACCTGGGGGCGGCCCATCAGGAAGTCCAGGACTCAGTTGCACAGGGCGGGGTCGAGACCCAGGGTCTCGAGCTTAATGACAAGCTTGGAGGGTACTATGGTGTTAAATGCTGAGCTGTAGTCGATGAACAGCATTCTTACATAGGTATTCCTCTTGTCCAGATGGGTTAGGGCAGTGTGCAGTGGGATTGCGATTGCGTTGTCTGTGGACCTATTGGGGCGGTAAGCAAATTGTATTGGGTCCAGGGTGTCAGGTAGGGTGGAGGTGATATGGTCCTTGACTATTCTCTCAAAGCACTTCATGATGACGGAAGTGAGTGCTACGGGGCGGTAGTCGTTTAGCTCAGTTCCCTTAGCTTTCTTGGGAACAGGAACAATGGTGGCCCTCTTGAAGCATGTGGGAACAGCAGACTGGGATATATGCATATATGCTACATGCTTGTCACTTATGAACCATTTGAACATTTTGGCCATGTTCTGTTATAATCTCCACCCGGCACAGCCAGAAGAGGACTGGCCACCCCTCATAGCCTGGTTCCTCTCTAGGTTTCTTCCTAGGTTTTGGCCTTCCTAGGGAGTTTTTCCTAGCCACCGTGCTTCTACACCTGCATTGCTTGCTGTTTGGGGTTTTAGGCTGGGTTTCTGTACAGCACTTCGAGATATTAGCTGATGTACGAAGGGCTATATAAAATAAACTTGATTTGATTCGATTTGATTTGGGATAAGGGTTGATTGAATATGTCCGTAAACACACCAGACAGCTGGTCTGCGCATACTCTGAGGATGCGGCTGGGGATGCCGTCTGGGCCTGCAGCCTTGCGAGGGTTAACACGTTTAAATATTTTACTCATTTTGGCTGCAGTGAAGAAGTGCCCGCAGGTTTTGGTAGCGGGCCGTGTCAGTGGCACTGTATTGTCCTCAAAGTGAGCAAAGAAGTTGTTTAATTTGTCTGGGAGCAAGAAATCGTGGTCCACGACGGGGCTGGTTTTTCTTTTGTAGTCCTTGATTGACTGTAGACCCTGCCACATACCTCTCGTGTCTGAGCCGTTGAATTGCGACTCTACTTTGTCTCTATACTGACGCTTAGCTTGTTTGATTGCCTTGCGGAAGGAATAGCTACACTGTTTGTATTCGGTCATGTTTCCGGTCACCTTGCCCTGATTAAAAGCAGTGGTTCGCGCTTTCAGTTTTGCGCGAATGCTGCCATCAATCCACGGTTTCTGGTTGGGGAATGTTTTAATAGACGCTGTGGGTACAACATCACCGATGCACTTGCTAATAACCTTGCTCACCGAATCAGCGTATTCATCAATGTTGTGGTTCGACGCTATGCGGAACATATCCCAGTCCACGTGATCGAAGCAATCTTGAAGCGTGGAATCCGATTGGTCGGACCAGCGTTGAACAGACCTGAGCACAGGTGCTTCCTGTTTAGTTTCTGTCTATAGGCTGGGAGCAACAAAATGGAGTCGTGGTCAGCTTTTCCGAAAGGGGGGCGGGGGAGGGCTTTATATGCTACAATAAATACAGCCTCAGGATATGTGGTTTCCAGTTTACATAGAGTCAAATAAAGTTCTTTCAAGGCCGTCGATGTGTCTGCTTGGGGGGGAATATACACGACTGTGATTATGATCGAAGAGAATTCTCTTGGTAGATAATGCGGTCGGCATTTGATTGTAAGGAATTCTAGGGCAGGTGAACAAAAGGACTTGAGTTACTGTATGTTGTTATGATCACACCACGTCTCGTTAATCATAAGGCATACACCCCCGCCCTTCTTCTTACCAGAGAGATGCTTGTTTCTGTCGGCGTGATGCATGAAGAAACCAGATGGCTGTACCGACTCCGATAGCGTGTCTCGAGTGAGCCATGTTTCCGTGAAACAAAGAACGTTACATTCTCTGATGTCTCTCTGGAAGGCAACCTTTACTCAGATTTCGTCTACCTTGTTGTCAAGAGACTGGACATTGGCAAGTAGCATGCTCGGGAGCGGTGCGCGATGTGCCCGTCTACGGAACCTGACCAGAAGACCGCCTCCGTCTGCCCCCTCTGCGGCGCCGTTGTTTTGGATTGCCGGCTGGAATCCAATCCATTGTCCTGGGTGGTGGACCAAACAGAGGATCTGCTTCGAGAAAGTCGTATTCCTGGTCGTAATGTTGGTGAGTTGACGTTGCACTTATATACAATAGTTCCTCCCGACTGTATGTAATAAAACCTGAGATTTCCTGGGGTAACAATGTAAGAAATAACACATAAAAAAACTAAATACTGCATAGTTTCCTAGGAACGCGAAGCGAGGCGGCCATCTCTGTCGGCGCCGGAAGTGTTTTCACTGTAGTGTTCAAAACGTCTTTCAAGCTGTCAGGCATTCCTTTGGCAGCAAGAGCCTCTCGGTGGATGCTGCAGTGTACCCAAGTGGCGTCGGGAGCAACTGCTTGCACACGCGTTACCACTCCACTATGTCTCCCTGTCATGGCTTTTGCACCATCAGTACAGATACCAACACATCTTGACCACCAAAGTCCATTTGATGTCACAAAGCTGTCCAGTACTTAAAAAATATCCTCTCATGTTGTCCTGGTTTCCAGTAGTTTGCAGAAGAGGATGTCTTCCTTAATTGACCTCCCACAAACGTAACGGACAAATACCAGGAGCTGTGCCAGGCCCACCATGTCTGTTGACTCATCCAGATGTAACGCATATAATTCACTGGCTTGTATAAGAAGCAGTAATTGTTTCAAAACATCTCCTGCCATATCACTGATGCGTCGTGAAACAGTGATGTTTGATGAAGGCATTGTCGGCATAGTCTTTTTGGCCTTTTCCCCCAGCATTGTCCCAGCCATATCCGCAGCAGCAGGAATAATTAAGTCCTCCACAATAGTATGGGGCTTGCCTGTCCTAGCCACTCTGTAGCTCACCATATAAGACGCTTCTAGCCCCTTCTTATTAACGGTATCTGTTGCTTTTATACATGTCTTACTACTCGAAAGTCATCTTTATTCTCGCTCAAAAAACTCCCATGGCTTATTTTTCAAATTGTCATGTTTCGTTTCTAGATGTCTGCGCAAGAGTGAAGGTTTTCCACGAGAGAGTAATGGTTAATGTGATTGGATGTTAATTATTTGACTAGGCTTCCTGTATTTGACATTGTGTTGTTACTTCGCTGAACATTAGATGGTTTATTTTATTTTTGGCAAGCACACATTGACAGATTTTTTTCACCTTGTCAGCTCAGGTATTCAAACCAGCAACCTTTCAGTTATTGGCCCAGCTTTAACCGCTAGGCTACCACAACTACTACTACTACCAGCAACAATAGTCAACATTTTGACAGTTCCACAAGTACACTATGCTGGCATATTTTCAGAGCTCCTGTTGTCGTTACAGAAGTAGGATATTAATTTTATCTTAATTTATTGCTGAGAATTTTCCTGCACAGCAGGAAATGCAAACTTGTAGTGTATTCAATGTTTAAAACAGTTTCTAAAGTTTGTAATTTCCACTTTAAAATGTCAGACTTGATTTGCCTTAGCGAAAAATATATCAACCCCTACAAAGAATGTCCATTAATTATAATCCACACAATAATACATTTCCTGTTGCCGCAGGATTATTTTCATGCTGTAGCAAATTGGTTCAAATTAATCTGTACATCACGTTGGCAGTACAAATTGCTCTTCCCTACAGTCCTCTGCTCAACAGAACTTACCCAGTTCCATCACAAGGCTCCATACAGGCCTGTTAACAAGCCCAAAAGACAGATGGGCTACAGAGTGTCCCCGTAAACCACCTTCCAATAGCACAGCACCATTCTAGCCCAAAGTCATTCCCATTGACGTCATTCTGTTGTGCAAGATTGCTGCACCCCCTTGTGTGTCATGACCCCTACTTTTTCTCTGGCTGACCAACGCCAGCTTTCAAAGCCTCAGAGAGAAAGTGCATCACTCCACCACAACAAAGGCTTTTTATTCCAACTGTACATTTTCTCAAATAGATCACACAGCAAAAGCTACTTCATGATTCTCTATACAGATTTGATCAATAAAAGTATTAGGTTCATCTGATCGGTTATGACCACATATGAATGCACATCTTAGAGTACACAGTGTCCCAAACACCAGAAATACAATGGGGAACTAAGAATATCTGTGTCATAACTGCATAGGTTATTCCATGACCAAAAGCGACAGTATATGATGTCACTTGCTGTTTCTTTAAACATGAGAAAGGCAATCTACTATTGTCTGAAGATCCAAATAGCAGACTATTATCTGTCACTTTGATCTGCCTGTGGTCTCCCTGGGCCTCTCCAAAGCAATTTAAAGCAATTTAAAAAAAACTTTTCCTGTTGAAAAACAACATCCCACGTATGAATAGAGTAATGCACACACATGTATGGGGTAGAAAAAATATGTTTTGAGCAAAATAGTGTTTTCTAGACACAAGTGAAAACTTCATTGAGTAGGCAATTCAAGGAGTTGGTCTGATGGTGCTCTCTGATGATCGGCCTCCCCACTCGGCCTCCCCACCACTTGTGCCATGTCATGAGGATGCCTGGATCACGTACCGAGTTGTGCCTTTTGTTAAGTAAATCAGGTGATAAATGAGCTGAAAAATAGACTGGAGTAGGACTTAAAGTAAGGTCTTTAATGTCTGGCACTGTTAACTGAACCTGTTTAGAATTATGGAGCCACACCGTAAATGCAGTGCTAACAAGCCAAATGCAATAAAGGCCACCTGTAAAGCACTGCTCTACTTACCTTTGCAAATGAAGCCCTTGTAATCCTTTTCTATTACTGATAAACTACTTAGCGAGCTCCAATAAGCTGTACGTTTTTCTATTTGGACACAGAGAGGGAGCAAGGCTGAGGTGCTGTCTCAAGCCGATTGGGGTAGACTTAGACCTTCAGCTTTTGATTTGCTGTTGGGTGGTACTGTAATCAACGGAGGTCAAGTCTGACTTGTGTTGACAGAATCACAGATGTTCAAGAGCTTTGAACCTCAACTCAAATTATGTGACTTGCCAACATCCATTTGGAGAATGTATCAGACTTACTGTAGGTGGCAAAAGCTTTAGATGAAACATGGAATAAGTGGAGGAGAGACACTGAACGCGTGACAGTGAAACAGGCTAAAACAGGGAGGGATTATTTGAAATTTCCCAATAAGAAATGCTCATTTTCGTTTCAAAATGATTTAAAATGTTTTCCATTGTATGCTCTAATGAACATGACCCTATTCTGTCTTCCATTGTACCCAACAACATCATGGATATACTTATATACCAGTGGAGGCTGCTAAGGGGAGGATAGCTCATAATAGTAGCTGGAACGGAGCGAATGGAATGGCATTAAACACATGGAAACGATGTGTTTGATGTTGTTGATACCTTTCCACCTATTTCGCTCCAGCCATTACCACGTGCCTGTCCTCCCCAATTAAGGTGCCACCAACCTCCTGTGTTATATACACTGACCCAACAATATTCTCCAGACTATACTGTCACTTCAACGCATAGCCCGTCCAATATCTGCAAAGCCATTCACTCAGAATGAGAGAACATTATGTATATTCAACTAATGTCACTCTTTAGAGAACATACTAGAGATAATACACTTTGAAGTGCAGAAGCACACTAGAAGAATTCACTCTTATCTGGATCACACTTGCACTTGAATTGACATTGTCTTGTGGAAACTGTGCGTAGATCCACTGCCACTCCATTTCCCCCAATGCGCTCCTACTCTTATCCTGCGTCTCTGTTTGTGGAGTAAACAGAGTTTTCCCCCCCTGTGCTTGCACATGTGACATGCTGGTAGATATGAGGTAATGCAGGCAAACTTAAATCTGTTATACCTCATTTCTGCCAGCATATCACATGTGCAAGCAGAGGAAAAAAACTCGAGAACACCTTTACTCCACACACAGAGACGCATACAAAGCTCTCCCTCTCTCTTCATTTGACAAATCTGACCATAATTCTATCCTCCTGATTCCTGCTTAAGAGCAAAAACTATGGCAGGAAGTACCAGTGACACGCTCAATACAGAAATGGTCAGATGGTGCGGATGCTACGCTACAGGATTGTTTTGGTAGCACAGACTGGAATATGTTCCGGGATTCATCCAATCGCATTGAGGAGTATACCACCTCAGTCACCGGCTTCATCAATAAGTGCATCGACGACATCGTCCCCACAGTAATCGTACGTACATTTCTGAACTAGAAGCCATGGATTACAGGCAACATCCGCACCGAGCTAAAAGCTAGAGCTGCCGCTTTCAAGGAGCAGGACACTAATACGGACACTTCAAAGATATCCCGCTATGCCCTCAGATGAACAATCAAACAGGCAAAGCGGCAGGACTAAGATTGAATCCTATTATACCGGATCTGTGAGAATGCTGTTCATTGACTACAGCTCAGTGTTCACCACTAAGCTAAGGACCCTGGGACTAAACACCTCCCTCTGCAGATGGATCCTGAACTTCCTGATGGGTTACCCCCGGGTGGTAAAGGTAGGCAACAACACATCTGCCACGCTGATCCTCAACACTGGGGCCCCTCAGGGGTGCTGGCTTAGTCCCCTCCTGTACTCCCTGTTCACCCATGACTGCGTGGCCAAGCACGACTCCATCACCATCATTAAGTTTGCTGATGACACAACAGTGGTAGGCCTGATCACCGACAACATACACATAAACAAACGTACAGTAAATACAGTTGAAGTTGGAAGTTTACATACACTTAGGTTGGAGTCATTAAAACTCGTTTTTCAACCACTCCACAAATTTCTTGTTAATAAACTATAGTTTTGGCAAGTCGGTTAGGACATCTACTTTGTGCATGACACAAGTCATTTTTCCAACAATTACAGATTATTTAACTTATAATTCACTGTATCACAATTCCAGTGGGTCAGAAGTTTACATACACTAAGTTGACTGTGCCTTTAAACAGCTTGGAAAATTCCAGAAAATGATGTAAGGGCTTTAGAAATCTCTGATAGGCTAATTGACATAATTTGAGTCAATTGGAGGTGTACCTGTGGATGTATTTCAAGGCCTACCTTCAAACTCACTGCCTCTTTGCTTGACATCATGGGAAAATCAAAAGAAATCAGCCAAGACCTCAGGAAAAATTTTTTAGACCTCCACAAGTCTGGTTCATCCTTGGGAGCAATTTCCAAATGCCTGAAGGTACAACGTTCATCTGTATAGACAATAGTACGCAAGTATAAACACAGTGGGACGACGCAGCCGTCATACCACTCGGGAAGGAGATGCGTTCTGTCTCCTAGAGATGAATGTACTTTGGTGCGAAATGTACAAATCAATCCCAGAACATCAGCAAAGGACCTTGTGAAGACGCTGGAGGAAACAGTTACAAAAGTATCTATATCCACAGTAAAACCAGTCCTATATTGACATAACAGGAAAGGCTGCTCAGCAAGTAAGAAGCCACTGCTCCAAAACCGCCATATAAAAGCCAGACTATGGTTTGCAACTGCACATGGTGACAAAGATTGTACTTTTTGGAGAAATGTCCTCTCTTCTGATCAAACAAAAATTGAACTGTTTGGCCAAAATGACCATCGTTATGTTTGGAGGAAAAAGGGGGAGGCTTGCAAGCCGAAGAAGACCATCCCAACCGTGAAGCACGGGGGTGGCAGCATCATGTTGTGGGGGTGCTTTGCTGCAGGACGGACTGGTGCACTTCACAAAATAGATGGCATCATGAGACAGGAAAATGATGTGGATATATTGAAGCAACATCTCAAGACATCAGTCAGGAAGTTAAAGCTTGGTCGCAAATGGTTCTTCCAAATGGACAACGACCCCAAACATACTTCCAAAGTTGTGGCAAAATGGCCACAAAAAGGACAACAAAGTCAAGGTATTGGAGTGGCCATCACAAAGCCTTGACCTCAATCCCATAGAAAATGTGTGGACAGAACTGAAACGCATGTGCGAGCAAGGAGGCCTACAAACCTGACTCAGTTACACCAGCTCTGTCAGGAGGAAAGGGCCAAAATTCACCCAACTTATTGTGGGAAGCTTGTGGAAGGCTACCCGAAACATTTGACCCAAGTTAAACAATTTAAAGGCAATGCTACCAAATACGAATTGAGTGTATGTAAACTTCTGACCCACTGGGAATGTGATGAAAAAAGGAATTGTGAAAAACTGAGTTTAAATGTATTTGGCTAAGGTGTATGCAAACTTCCGACTTCAACTGTATATACTCGGGGGTGTCAGAGGAAGGCCTAAAAAATTGTCAAAGATTCCAGCGGTACCTGAGCACCAAGTCTAGGACCAAAAGGCTCCTTAACAGCTTCTACCCCCAAGCCATAAGACTGCTGAACACTTCATCAAACGCCCCCCCCCCCCGGACTATTTGCATTGAACCCCCCCCTTGTTTTTTACAATGCTGCTACTCGCTGTTTATTATCTATGCATAGTCACTTTACAAATGACCAAGACTAACCTGTACCCCTGCACATTGACTCAGCACCGGTACCCCCTGTATATAGCCTCGTTATTGTTATGTAATCTTCTTGTGTTACTTTTAGATAAATATATTTTTTTATTTAGTAAATATTTTCTTAACTCTATTTCTTGAACTGCAATGTTGGTTAAGGGCTTGTAAGTAAGGATTTCACGGTAAGGTCTACCTACACCTGTTGTATTTGTCGAATGTGACAAATACATTTTGATTTGATGTCAGCAACGGAAGTTCAATCGCCTGCCAAGATCATATTTAACCAATTCAGACAGGAACTGTAGAAAATCTACTGCTGAAATATTGTGGATGAAAATTACATTGGATTTCCAATTCCAGGCATGCCTAATGATGAATTCAAACCCATTAAGAATGAAAAATCTACAGTATATGAAGGAGGCATCATAATATTTTTTACCCATTTGATATTTCAAACCATAGGAAAGTAGACACGTTGATAGACGAGATATTTACAAGGACAAACTAGACATTCTCTGTGACTTCTGTACTGCTGCTGAATCCATACAGAACATACTGTACGTTTGAATGTCAAGATACAGTATCACCACAAATGACCTGCTTCTTCACAATGGAATTATTGCATAGAATCTGAGAGTAGGATTTGAGGTTTTATACAGAAATACTGGTCAAACCTTATCCAACAGAGAAAACATACAGTGCAGAATGTTGAAATAGTTTTTTTTAAAGACACTTCAGGAACTAATGAATTACAGATTACTGTAAAAAGTGGTATACACATCAAAAATACATTGAACATAGTTGTTTTTTACAAAACACCTGCAATAGTACATCCAACTGAAAATGTTTAACATTTGCTGTGCTGTATATCAAAGATAAATATTTCAGGAAACCTTCTTGAGCCATAATGAATAAAGCATTCATTTTAACTCTCTTCCTTTTAGCAAATAAAATAAAATGCAAAGAATTATGCATTCAGTCTGACTGCATGTCTAGTTCTGCTAGTAACAGGGACATTTGAGTCCTATATGGATTAAATGTGCTTTTTATTAATAACTCTCCCCACTGCATTACAATTCCAACCCATCTGTAACAATAGTAAATCATGACTCTTTGCAGGATCAATGGTCAAGCCACTTCCTTTAAGTTTGCAGGGTTCAGTGATTTTAAAACAACCTTTGGACAGCATCATCTTTCAGAGTATAAAAAGAGCCAGTCCAAGAATCTTCAGAGCTTCTGTAACGAGTGCGGTGAGAGTCGGGAAGCAAGTTCAGGGACTGAGTGTTTTACTAAATAAACACAACTAAATACAAGACAAGTAACACGAACAACGCACAGACATGACACAAAAACAGAAACAATGACGCCTGGGGAAGGAATCAAAGGGAGTGACATATGTAGGGAAGGTAATCAGGGAAGTGATGGAGTCCAGGTGAGTCTGACGACACGCAGGTGCGCGTAACAATGTTGACAGGTGTGCGCCATAATGAGTAGCCTGTTGACCTAGAGGCTGGAGAGGGAGGACACATGACAGTACCCCCTCCCGACATGTGGCTCCAGCCGTAGGACGGCGACCAAAATGACGATCCCGGGGATCGGACCGGTCACCCCTGCTGATGCGTGGGAACTTGTTGCCGGCTGGGGCGCGGGAACCTGACAGACCGGCTGAGGCAGGGGAGCCTGGTGATCCGGCTGAGGCATGAGAGCCTGACGAGCCGGTGGAAACAGGGGAGCCTGGCGATCCAGTGAAGGCATGAAAGCCCGATGAGCCAGCTGTAGCAGGGGAGCCTGGCGATCTGTCTGAGGCATGAGAGCCCATAGCGGCTCCCGGACCCGACGTCATTCCCACCGAAACAATAAACAAAAAACACTCCCTGATGCTTCCCTTAGGTGAGGCGTCATTCTGTAACGAGTGCGCGGAGAGTCGGGAAGCAAGTTCAGGGAGTGAGTTTTTTAATAAATAAACGCAACTAAATACAAAACAAGAAACACGAACAACGCACATACATGACACAGCAACAGAAACAATGACACCTGGGGAAGGAAACAAAGGGAGTGACACATGTAGGGAAGGTAATCAGGGAAGTGATGGAGTCCAGGTGAGTCTGACGACACGCAGGTGCGCGTAACAATGGTGACAGGTGTGCGCCATAATGAGCAGCCTGGTGACCTAGAGGCCGGAGAGGGAGCACACCTGACAGCTTCTCTAGACCTTCAGTGGTAATGTAAAATTCAAACTGCCGCAATGGAAAAGGGGAAGATATGCCACGGAGTTGCCTATCTGGTATTTATGTCACTTTTATCTTTCTTTACTTTTTAAGTTTTGCCATCAGAAATAAGCCTGCAAGCTGACTTCGGTCATCAGTCGAACTGTGTTTCCGCCGACACATTGGTGCGGCTGACTTCTGGGTTAAGCACGCAGTGTGTTAAGAAGTAAGAGGCTAGGGGGGGTCATGTTTCGGAGGATGCATGTCTTGACCTTCGCCCCTCCTGAGCCTTTTGAGGAGTTGCAGCGATGAGACAAGGTCATAACCAGCTATTTGGGAGAAAATGGGGTAAAAACTACAAATAATAAAAAATAATAATAAAAAATAAGCCCACATTCACTCCAATGTCGTTTCCCAAGTTATGAGAGGCAGAAAAATAAAGCAACTACTGAAAAAACAGAATGAGCGGAGAGGACTGCCGAGCTACGGGTGCTTCGCTTGGAGTGAAGCTTTAAGAGAAAAGGACGTGTCAAACTTTACAGGCTCAAATTGAAACTGGATTGCTATATTTTATCGACCCACTGTTCACCCGTCTTGGAGTACCTGATGGTCAAATGCCGACCCTTCTACCTCCTGAGGGAGTTTTCAGCTGTTATTGTGACTGCTGTATACATTCCACCTCAGGATAGCAAGGTGCCGCTTAACAAACTGTACAAGACTATAAACAAGCAGGAAGACCTACACCCAAAGGCTGCCTTTCTGGTTGCTGGCGATTTTAATTCGGCGTCACTAAGACATGTGATGCCCAACTTCCATCAACCCGTCTCTAACGCCACTAGGGGCGATAAAGTCTTAGACCACTTCTACTTTACACACAAGCAAGCGTACAATGCCCTCCCTCGTCCGCCATTCGGCAAATCAGATAATGACTCTGTACTCCTGCTTCCTGTTTACAAGCAGAAGTTGAAACAGGAAATACCCGCGATTTGCTCCGTTGAGAAATTGTAACCAGAATCAGAGGCTATGCTACAGGACTGCTTTGCTAGCGCTGATTGAAATATGTTTCGAGACTCAGCCGATAACTTTGACGAGCTAACCACCTCCGTCACCGGCTTCATTATAAAATACATCAGCGATGTTGAACCCAAGTGAGGGTTCGCTGCTTCCCCAATCAAAAGCCCTGGATTAACAACGAGTTTGGCGCTAAACTAAAGAACAGGGCTACCACACACAGAGCTATCGTAGACAACACTGATGCTGCGGCCGAAGACAAGAATAAGTACAAGAAGGCCCGTTATGACCTCCGCAGAGTCATCAAACAAGCAAAAGGACTATATAGGAATAAGGTACAATCATATTACATAGGCTCCGCCGCCCACCGTATGTGGCAGGGGCATCAGTCCATTTTGGATTACAAAGGAAGAACCAACCGTGAGCTGCCCAATGATGCCTCTCTTCCAGATGAACTCAATGCACGCTTTGACAACAACATCGAGACGGGTGTGAGGGCCATCACCAACCCAGAGGATTGGGTGATCTCGCTCTCTGAGGCCGACGTGAGAAGGGTCTTTAATTAGGTCAACACCCGCAAGGCCACAGGGCCTGACAGTATTCCAGGGCGCGCACTCAGAGCATGCGCAGAACAGCTGGCAGGCATATTCACAGTCATTTTCAACCTCTCCTTGTCCCAGTCTGTAATCCCCACATGTTTTAATATTACCACAATCATTCCTGTTCCTAAAGACTCTAAGGCTTCATGCTACAATGACTACGGCCCTGTAGCACTCACTTCTGTAATCATTGGGTGCTTTGAGAGGCTGGTTATGGCACACATTAACTCCACCATCCCAGACACCCTAGACCCACTCCAATTTGCATACCGCCCTAACAGATCCATAGACGACGCAATATCAATTGCTCTCCACACTGCCCTCACCCACCTAGATAAGAGGAATACCTACAGTATGTGAGAATTGCTGTTCATTGACTACAGCTCAGAGTTCAACACCATTGTCCCCTCCAAGCTCATCACTCGTCACCAAGCTTAGGACTCTGGGTCTGAACACCTCCCTCTGCAACTGGATCCTGGACTTCCTGAAGGCCGAACCCAGGTGGTGAGGGAAGGCAACATCACCTCCGCCATGCTGACCCTTAACACAGGGGCCCCACATGGGTGTGTGCTTAGTCCCCTCCTGTACCCCCTGTTCACCCACGACTGTGTGGTCACTCACGACTCCAGCACCATTATCAAGTTCACTGACGACACGACGGTGGTAGGCGTGATCACCGGTGACGATGAGTCAGCATACAGGGAGTAGGTCAGTGACCTGTCAGTGTGGTGCCGGAGCAACAACCTCTCCCTCAAAGTCAGCAAGACCAAGGAGCTGATCGTGGACTACAGGAAATTGGGGGGCGAGCATGCCCCCATCAACATTGACGGGACGGCAATGGAGCAGGTAGACAGCTTCTAGTTCCTCAGTTTCCAAATCACTAAAGACTTAAAACACACACGCACAGTCGTGAAGAAGGTGTGAGTGTGCCTCTTCCCTCTCAGGAGATTTAAAAAGTTTGGCATGGGTCCTCAAATCCTCAAAAGGTTCTACAGCTGTACCATTGAGAGCATATTGACTGGCTGCATCACTGCTTGGAATGGAAATAGCACCGCTCTCGATCGCATGGCGCTACAGAGAGTTGTGTGGACAGCCCAGTACATCACTGGGGCCGAGCTCCATGCCATCCTGTCGTGGTTCCACCTGTCACCAGAGGGCGGCAGAGACCGTCCTAGAGACATCAACGACACTCAGGTGTGTCCAATTTAACTCATTATGATTTCCCTGTTAAAAGAGGTGTGTTTTCTGTTGTCCTTTGCGGAAGCTTGAATTGTTTACAGTGTGTGTTCGTTTCCTGAGCAAGTTTTCAAGACTTATTGTTTGTTGTTTTTCAAGTGTACTGTGATCCTGTGGCTACCGTTTCTCAGAAAAGTATTACGTTTGTCCTTAACCACTGATTCCTCATCTGGTCTCTTCTCTGCACCTGGGTCCAACCTCACCACGTCCCACATCCAGGAACTCTATATCAGGCAGTGTGAAAAGAATCTTCAAAGACTCCAACCACCCAAGCCATGGACTATTTTCTCTGCCGGTGCATCAAGTCTGACACCAACATGCTCTTGAACAGCTTCTATCCCCAAGCAATAGGACTGATAAATAGCTAACAAAATAGGTTCATGGACTATCTGAGTTAAACTTGTATCTTTATTGAGCTTTTATTTAAATCTTTGCACTGTCTCTATGCACACTCACAGTCACAGGGCCCTACACACTCACACACACTGTTACTCTCATACACACACACACACAAACACTCACTCCATCATTAAGTCACTCACACATAATATGCACATACTGTACATTTACACACCAGCACACCCACTCACATAAAAGCTGCTGCTACTCTGTTTATCTTATATCCTGTTGCATTGTCCCCTCACCCCTATACATAAACTATCTACCTCCATCCCTTCAGTATCCCTGCACATGTAAAAACACTTTTTAAATATTTCCTGTATATAGTATGCTTACTTGCTTACTTAATTGTGTATTTCATATATCCTATTATTTTTCTCATGTTTTTTTCTACTAATACATTGATATTGCATTGTTGGTTTTTGAGTTTGCAAGAAAGGCATTTCACTGTACTTGTGCATGTGACATTAAAACTTGAAACTTATTCCCATGCTCTGTCATGCCAGACACAGTGAGGACCTGTGTGCTGGAGCAATCCCACCAGTTGGTTAGACAGAGAATGATTTCTGGATGACTGGTTCCCAGTAAGATCATCTCCCTGAGAGGCTGTTTTACTGTCTGGTTTATTTTACTTTCTCTTTAAAACAAGACTAAATAAATAAAACATATCAACAGCATTTTTGGAAGTTAAAGTACTGGCAATACTACAACTCTGCCATTTATAACTATAGATAGGCATTTCTGAAATGTTATAAAAGCAGAGGGCATACTGTCATTATCGTCGATCACTACAGTAACTAGTTGTCACTAGTTACCACAGCTACAAAGTCAAAATTGGCTATATCGTAAAAATATTTTTGTAGAAATAGGCAGGGTTTAGCCATAATTATGACTTTGTGGCTGTGGTAGCTAGTGACGACCCCTTCAGATGATGGTTATAATGTGATCATAATGTATGGATGCTGGGCCTCCGAGGTCTTGATCTTTGACCACTCTCCTGTAGAGCATGACGTGTCCTGATGGAGACACTCCCTCTTAGGCATATTTGCACACCAGAGTGTCATAACCAACCTGCTGGGGGCCAGTTGGGAGAGGCAACACATTTACATTTACATTTAAGTCATTTAGCAGACGCTCTTATCCAGAGCGACTTACAAATTGGAAAGTTCATACATATTCATCCCTACACATTGAGGCTGACCCACGAGTGAAATGGTTGTCAAAACACACTAACTACATTCCCGGTGTAAACAGGGCAGACCTGGGATGGTTAACCTCTCTCCTGCCTCTGGACTTCAAGCAACCTTCAAAGGCAAGATGCTCAGTATCCTGACCTGACATCATAGTGGGAGTGGCCAAACATGGCCAAACTGAGTTGCCTAGTTATTTAACTAGGCAAGTCAGTTAAGACCAAATTCTTATATACAATCATGGCCTACCCTGGCCAGACCCTAACCCGGACGATGCTGGGCCAATTGTGCGCCGCCTCATGGGTCTCCTGGTTGCAGCCGGTTGTGATACAGCCTGGAATCGAACCAGGGTCTGTAGTGACTCCTCTAGCACTGAGATGCAGTGCCTTAGATCGCTGCGCCACTCGGGAGCTCATCTAGAAGAAGGCCTGGTTATGGGGCTTCCACCAGGGGGTCGGTTAACTGTCAAAAAGTTTATTAGCAGGGGGCCTCCCGAGCGGCGCAGTGGTCTAAGGCACTGCATCGCAGACCTGGGTTCGATCCCAGGCTGTGTCACAGCCGGCAGTGACCGAGAGACCCATGAGGCGGCGCACAATTGGCCCAGCATCGTCCGGGTTAGGGGAGGGTTTGGCCGGCCAGGATTTCCTTGTCCCATCGCGCTCCTTGTGGCGGGCCAGGCGCCTGCAAGCTGACCTCGGTCGCCAGCTGGACGGTGTTTCCACCGACACATTGGTGCGGCTGGCTTAAGCGAGCAGTGTGTCAAGAAGCAGTGCGGCTTGGCAGGGTCGTGTTTCGGAGGATGCATGGCTCTCAACCTTCGCCTCTCCAGAGTCCGTAGGAGAGTTGCAGCGATGGGACAACATTGTAACTACCAATTGGTGAGAAAATGGGGTAAAAGTACAAAAATATATATATATATTGAATGTTTATTAGCAGGTAACCCTTTCTTTCACCACCACAGCTGATGCTAAGCCACAACATGTAACTGAAATCAGAGTGATCTGACTGACATCTGCCAACTCACTCTGGCTTGTAATAATAATAATATATGCCATTTAGCAGAAGCTTTTATCCAAAGCCACTTACAGTTATGTGTGCATACATTTTACGGATGGGTGGTCCCGGGAATCTAACTCACTATCTTGGTGTTACAAGCACCATTTTCTACCAATTATACTACAAAGAACCACTAAGTGCTGGTTCTGTTCACTTTGTCATTTTGTCAACATCAGGGCTGCCTCAGATACACTACATGGCCAAAAGTATGTGGATAACCCTTCAAATTAGTGGATTCTGCTATTTCAGCCACACCCGTTGCTGACAGGTGTATAAAATTGAGCACACAGCCAAGCAATCTCAATAGACAAACATTGGCAGTAGAATGGCCCGTACTGAAGAGCTCAGTGACTTTCAATGTGGCACTGTCATAGGATGCCACCTTTCCAACAAGTCAGTTCGTCAAATGTCTGCCCTGCTAGAGCTGCCCCAGTCAACTAAGTGCTGTTATTGTGGAAATGTCTAGGAGCAACAACAGCTCAGCCGTGAAGTGGTAGGCCACACAAGCTCACAGAACTGGACCGCCGAGTGCTGAAGCGTGTAGCGCTTTAAAAATTGTTTGTCCTCGGTTGCAACAATCACTACCGAGTTCCAAACTGCCTCTGGAAGCAACGTCAGCACAAGAACTGTTCGTCGGGAGCTTCGTGAAATGGGTTTCCATGGTCGAGCAGCCGCACATACTGTAAGCCTAAGATTACCATGCGCAATGCCATGAGTCTGCTGGAGTGGTGAATCACGCTTCACCATCTGGCAGTCCAACGGACTAATCTGTGTTTGGCAGATGCCAAGAGAACGCTACCTGCCCGAATGCATAGTGCCAACTGTAAACTTTGGTGGAGGAGGATTAATGTTCTGTGGCTGTTTTTCATGGTTTGGGCTAGTACCCTTAGTTCCAGTGAAGGGAAATCTTAACGTTACAGCATAGAATGACATTCTAGACGATTCTGTGCTTCCAACTTTGTGGCAACAGTTTAGGGAAGGACATTTTCTGTTTCAGCATGACAATGCCCCCGTGCAGAAAGCGAGGTCCATACAGAAATGGTTTGTTGAGATCGGTGTTGAAGAACTTGACTGGCCTGCACAGAGCCCTGACCTCAATCCCATCGAACACCTTTGGGATGAATTGGAATGCCGACTGCGAGCCAGGCCTAATTGCCCAACATCAGTGCCCAAACTCACTAATGCTCTTGTGGCTGAATGGAAGCAAGTGCCAACAGCAATGTTCCAACATCTAGTGGAAAGCCTCCCAGAAGAGTGGAGGCTGTTATAGCAGCAAAGGGGGGACGAATTCCATATTAATGCCCATGATTTTGGAATGAGATGTTCGATGAGCAGGTGTCCACATATGTTTGGCCATGTTGTGTACCTTTATCCATGCTTTCCATTAGGATTGTATGATATGATCTGGCTTTCTCACGAGGCTAACACTACGGTAATACTGGATTCCAACACTATGACCTTGGAGGAAGCACTTGGCTAAGGCTCGTACCACACATCATAAATTGGCTTCCTCATTCATATTCTATTCATGTGTTTATATGGCAAACAAATGGAGGAAAAAGAAGAGAGAGAGAGAGCGGAGAGAGAGAGAGAGCAGGAGAGAGAGGGGAGGGTGGGGTATGTCTGAGAGTGTACCAGCAGCCCTCCTGTACCTCAGGAAAGCAGAGCTCCCAGCTCTTCAGCGGTGCAGAGAGAGATGAGACTGCATCCTCATCAGGAAACTGCTGGAAGCCAGCGATGATGAATAGGGTCGCTGTGACTATTAATTCCCTGTAAATGCGCCATTCTTCGCCTTCCATCTCCCACTGCTGAGATGTGCTCAGAAGGAAGAAAATATATCTGAAATATAGGAAATTAACGCTCTCGTCGGTGGGAAGCAGCTTGGTCTGTAATATTCTCCTTATGAATTGCCTTACTATGGCTAATTAGTTTATCAGAGCCATTGGTCCTAATGAGCGGTGGTTGCCCACAGTTGGTTTAATGGAGAGCTAACAAAGGGCTCTCCTTGAATGATTCATTGGACTCTTTGGTCTGGGAATGTGTCTCCTGGTACTACTCTGTTAAACCAACCTGAGCCAGTCTCTTGACATCAAGCTAAGGGGAGATGACTCTAGAGCCCTGGAGACCTCAACAAGTCATAGAGGCAATGCTGCAAGGTCACTATTTCAGCTATTGCCATCCCGCAGGGGGGAATGTATGAATATCACACTCTTTTCAGTTTAAAAGGCCATTTCACCACAGCTCCTCTCAGCACAAGCCATCTGGGGTTTTCTGCAGACCTTGACTGTGACTGTAGTCGGGGAAATAAATGGAACTTATTCAAACTGCACCAGCGGGATAGGGCGTCCACTTGCTGACATATGGGTGACCAACGACAAATAAAGCAAACCCCATGCAGGATTTTTGTTGACCTCATGTCATGTTGTCATATGTAAAGTTTGATGCTCTGTACTACACTATAGTCTAGAACAACATAAAATGCAAGAGAGGTAGGAAAGCCAAGGAGCCCCTGGATATTATCTTCAAGACACTTGAACAGTTAATTGGGCATTGTATTTGAAACACATTGTGATGCATTTGAAAATTGAGAAAGAGGCACTTTTAAGTGATCCCTCATAGAACCAGAATTCAGAATAATTGGCTTTTGAGCAATAAAGTGATAGAGGTCACTTTAATAATACTGATGAGAAAAGTAACACTAATTAATTTGTCCAAACATACCCTGAAAGTTAGACTTAATTAGAACTTTTCTAATAGTTTGTGGACCACTATTAAAGCTCCTATGTGTTTGATGAATTAGTGAGTAATACTTTTAGAAAAGGCCATACTTTTAACTGCTCTGTGACGCAATTAAAAAGAAACAAATAAAGTTGGTTTGGTGCTTGCATCTCTCTGCCTGCCTGTCTGTCTGTCTGTCTGTCTGTTTGTCTGTTTCTTTTAAATGTGTGTTGTGCGCTACTTTTATAAAAATTGTATTATTATCCTTTTTAGATTAAACTATACTAAATATATTCACGTCACCAAATAGTTGATTAAAACACACTGTTTTGCAATGAAGGTCTATAGTAGCCTCAACAGCACTCTGTAGGGTAGCACCATGGTGTACCCAGAAGACAGCTAGCTTCCATTCTCCTCTAGGTACATTAACTTCAAAACAAAACCTAGGAGGCTTATGGTTCTCACCGCCTTCCATAGACTTACACAGTAATTATGACAACTTCCGGAGGACAACCTCTAACCTATCAGAGCTCTTGCAGCATGAAATTACATGTTGTCCACCCAATCAAAGGATCAGATAATGAATTTAGATAATGAATTTAGTACTGAAAGCAAAAGATAGTTTAGCCAACTCAAACAGAGAGGGATGCTATATTAACGAGCAGGCTATGACTATCCAACACTGGAACTCTTCCAAGTCAAGGTAAGCTTTTGATTTTATTAATTTATTGACACTGGGGCCGACCAGAGTAACTGCTAAACTGTCAGTGGCGACCCGTCATTCAAGGCAGGTGGGGGAGAGCCCCACCTGTTTTGAGCCCTACATTTTTTGCAACAAAAAAAACTACTGTTCAAATGTTTGGGGCCACTTAGAAATGTCCTTGTTTTTGAAAGAAAAGCAATTGTTTTGTTCATTAAAATAAAATAAATGTATCAGAAATACAGTGTAGACATTGTTAATGTTTTACTTACTACTATTGTTTACTTTACATTGTTAATGTTTTACTTTAATTACTATTGTAGCTGGAAACGGCAGATTTTTTATGGAATATCTAATTAGGCGTACAGAGGCCCATTATCAGCAACCATCACTCCTGTCTTCCAATGGCACGTTGTGTTAGCTAACCCAAGTTATAATTTTAAAAGGCTAATTGATCATTATAAAATCCTTTTGCAATTATGTTAGCACACCTGAAAACTGTTGTTCTGATTAAACCAATAAAAATGGCCTTCTTTAGACTAGTTGAGTATCTGGAGCATCAGCATTTGTGGGTTCGATTACAGGCTCAAAATGGGCAGAAACAAAGCACTTTCTTCTGAAACTCGTCAGTCTATTCTTGTTTTGAGAAATGAAGGCTATTCCATGCGAGAAATTGCCAAGAAACTGAAGATCTCGTACAACGCTGTGTACTACTCCCTTCACAGAACAGCGCAAACTGTCTCTAACCAGAATAGAAAGAGGAGCGGTGCACAACTGAGCAAGAGGACAAGTCCATTGGAGTGTCTAGTTTGAGAAAGAGACGCCTCACAAGTCCTCAACTGTCAGCTTGATTAAATAGTACACGCAAAACACCAGTCTCATCGGCAACAGTGAAGAGACGACTCCGGGATGCTGGCCTTTTAGGCAGAGTTCCTCTGTCCAGTGTCTGTTCTTTTGCCCATATTAGTCAGTCTGAGATATGTATTTGTCTTTGCAACTCTGCCTAGAAGGCAAGCTTATGCCAAGACTTTGTCTTGAAGGTCCTCAGAACATTTCAAGAACATGCTATTATTAAGTTTTACCTAATATTACCACAACATTCTCAGCATGCAAATGTGTATTCCTTAAAGCCGTTTGGAATACATCCCCATTATGTTTTCATGGCAATTCACATTCGAGGCATATTAATTGTATTTCAACAGTGTTTAATCATAAAAACAACCATATTTTCTTTGCACTTCATACGCTGACAACATGCACATTATTTCACTTGAACAGCACTTAATCTTGAAAATCAAATATATTTCATTGCGGTTTAGATGGTACAATGATTCTCTACACTATAATTTCTTGTTTTGTCACATAACTGAAAACAGTGGAACTATTAGAATTTTAGCAACCAGGAAATGGCAGAGCCATTTTTGCATTGTGCGTCTTTATAGGGAATCTTAGCTAATGTTCTGGGAATGTTCCCGGTTTGTTGGGACCATACATAAACATCGTCGTTTCTCCTACGCAACAGCTGGGCGTGACACAGGTTGATACAGGGATCAGACACTCACCGTCCATCCTCCTCCGTCCGTTGTCATGTCACAGAAGACCTGGAAGCCAGCAGGGTAGTGCATGGGAAAGACAGAGTAGATCCCATCCTCCCGCTGACCACTTGCGTAGATATCGCTGCAGTCCCGAGGTCTGGAGCCTAGCGAGATCAGATAGACACTAGATTAACGTTTAAATCCTGGATTTTATCATAGAAATTATTAAATGAAACCAGTGAGCTCCAACATTTTCTTCTCTAATAATAGTCAGCCGTCTGAATCTGTCCAGACAGCTTCACTTCATCATGTCCAAATCCTGTACTTAATAGAAATGCAATTTTTTTACAAAAATTATTTGGGGTATCAGAGGTGTAGTATGCGAACATATTTCAGTATGAAGCTGTGCTTTTTTCCTTCTAGTGAAATTGTGAACAGTAGCCTTATCAGGCATATACATCTAGTTGGCCAAACATATGGTTTACTTCAGCTCAAAGGATCAACCATTTCTACAGCTGACATGGTGTAGTTAGGAGATGTCCATGCACTCATTGCCTTTTTCTCCTTCCACCAGCCACCACTGGTGTCCATCCATAGGCCTACCATTGGAGCAGCCTTTGGGCCGGGCACTGCGAACAGGTGCTCTCTGGAGGTCTGCCTTGAACTTGCTCTTCAGGTTCCCTGTCTCCTTCTGCATGGAGTTGAGAGCATCGTTCACTGAGTTCATCACCTTCACCATGTTGATCTGGCTCTCAGACAGCAGCTGGAAACAAACACACAAACATCCCATTGAACACCCACTCGGTAGTTGGAAAAACAACTTAAAACACACACACACACACACACACACACACACACACACACACACACACACACACACACACACTTAGATTACATTTCCCTTGACAGACATAGGACTAACAGCAAACCCCACACAATTGGGAGTAAATGTAATTAGAAAAGGGATCTCCCTGAGTGTGAGTGTTCATTCATCAGAATGAGGATGTTTTAGGAAGTCCACAGTAGCCTCGAAATTACTAGACTGGAATCTGAGTAGCAAAACAGAATGTAGGCTTGCAAGACATTCCGGATGGTTGTATGAGGTTAAGTCTACAGTAAGGAGAGGTGACATAGGAACTCTTTGGAGACCCACAATGCCCCGGGGTTGACATTGATGACAGCCGACGGGAGCGCACTTCCTGTGCACATGGTGAAAACATGATCACACTCTGCACATATTCCCTCCCACATGTCCGTCCCCCCCGTCCCCTCCCTAACACGCTTCTGTAGCAACGACACTTGCCTGTCAATCACGAGTGGGCCTCAAACGACAATGCTGGTATGAAAAATGCATGCTAACCACAAGAGGTGTACACTCCACTCCTCTCTTCTCTGATCTGCTAAAGCCCTCTCTCTTCTCACACAGTAGCAACTCCTACAGCAGTTTGATACTGTACTTTGATACACTGTACTTTGTGAATATAAAACTATGAGCAGAGGTTCCACAGTATGTGTACTTCCGGCAATATGCTGTCTTGTAAAATTGTGGCATGATATATTTTGCTCTAGGATATGATTTGCTCGAACTCTCGGCTTGGAAAACGTGATGTAGGCCTACAATCATCATTTTAAATCATGTGTGCCCTACAACAAAAATAACTATAAATATGACAAGGGGGTGCCAAATATAAAAATTACACTGTGCTTTGAGATTCAGTTATTACCCCTTAATAACTGAAAACACATCCAGAGGTCTCTCCATTGAAATCAATAACTAAATTCCCCCACCTCTCTCTCCTTTCCTCCAAAACGTGTTTCTTATCTCCCTCTGGCTACTATTCTCAACACTGTCAAATGGCTTCCCAGAAAGCGCTGCCTGGAAAGCACAACGACACTCCTCGCATTTACCTGCTACCTTGTATGAGGGAGAAGGCCTCGGCTCTACTCTTTAAATGTCAATTTCGTCTGAGAGTGTTTCTACAGCTTAGGCTTTGGGTCTCCGATACTCGGTGTGTGAATGTAAATGTGACTGTGCAGCAGAGTCGGATTGGCTGTCAGTGAGCGGATGCCACTTGAAAAGAGGGCAGGGACAAGGGAGGGGGAGAAGTGCCAGCCAGTATTAATTTAACGGCTCGGGTGACAGATGAATCGAGGTGAGTCATGCCTCCTTGATTCCTATGACTTTGCGAGGGTAGAGACGGCAAAGGGCAGAGACGGTTGTTTCTGTAACAGAGGCTATAATCACCCCGGCCCTGATGGAATGTAGCACTGTAGCGACGGACTGGGTATCTATCGCCTGTAGTGGTCGTTCTAATGAGGTTACTTTGATAATAAAGTGACGATATGCAGCAGAGCTCTTGCAGGACTGTGAATTCCCAGCAGGTAGTGAACTACTACAGCACCACCTCTATTCCTTTTTTTAAGGAGATCGAAATTCCAATTCCCTTTGGTATTCCATTATTTAGGACAGCGTGGTAGAAAGGAGATAAGAAGACAGATGCAGAGGGGGTAGTTAGATAGGAAGGGCTCAAATAGGTTTAGAATTCCTGGGGGATATGGTCTAAAGTCAGCAGCACTACTGTACCACTAGACCAGACTCTGGAACCATCCACTTCTACCACAACTGTTTACAAATGATGCCCTGCTAATAATATATGCGACTTTTATTGAAAAGCGACTTAAAGTCATGCGTGCATACATTTTACATATGGATGGAATCAAACCCACTACCCTGGTGTTATAAGTGCCATGCTCTATCAACTGAGCTAGAAAGGACCGCAAAGCTAGTTTCACAGCCCCTATACCTCACACTCCTTATGATACCATTTTTGCTTGCCATAGCAACCTACAAAGTTCGACTAAGCTAACATATGGAATTGTTTTGAGATGTTCATACCAAGGATCATTTAGATATTTGATTTGGAATTTTAGGACCCCTTTAGTTATAATATATATATATATATAACATTTATTTGATGAAACATAGAATTTGTCCTTAGTGCTAATAGCCCATAGAAACACATTGAATAACAGATTCATACATGGAGAAACAGATAAAACTGTCAAAATAAATCAAAAGGTAGTTTGTTTTGAAGTGTTTGTCCTATATCTGAAGATCAGGAAATTATATATATATTTTTAAATCTAACCCCTTTTTTTAGGCACTAAACTATAGTACTTCCATAAACGAAATACTTCCCTTAATTTTTTTTTACTGGTACTTGGCTACCTTCAGACGTGTCTTGTGAGGCTAGTGGGCGTCTTAGAACAAAACAACCAACATGTAAGAGTCTCATATTTCCATAGACGGGTCATAATAGATTGGTTTCATCTCATTGTTATGACCACGTCACAGCCATGATAAAAATGTCTCAACACATGGTCTCTAACATATTATTGCTTAATTATGACCTACGTAGCTGTTTTGATTCCCCCTGATAAAGGGTAGAAAAGACAGTAGGTTAGAAAAGTCTCTTTTTCCATTTTGTAGTTGTATCCAATATTACAGAAGTAGAGTGAGTAGAGAGGTATGAGGTATGAGAGGAGATAGACAATGCAGCCGTTTTATATCATTAACCATGTTTCCAAAAAATCACAACAGCTATGATGGAAACAAGTAGTTTTGGTACAATTTTGTAAATGCCCACAGATAATTTGTTCGTTTGACATGGTGGGATCTTTTTGTGTCTGTAAAGTTAATTATGTGAGAACTGGTGGTGGAAACGCCTTTATGTGCAAAAATTGATATAATAACCATCATATCGAAGTAAACTTGGAGTCACATGATAATATGGTGTGTGGTTCTCCCACTATGACTTGGGAAACCATGCAGTTTATTAGGCTACAGATTAAATAAGTTATGATGAACTTCACAGGGTGGTGAGTGTGCCCGGTGATGAGCTTGATGCTCCTTTCCAATACATTTTGAGGATCTTCTTCTGGTGACATTATGATTGAAGCTTGACTGCCGTTCGACAAATAAAAATTCTCGATCTTACCCATTATAATCTCATAATGTACAGTAGCCTACCTGCACTGTATCTGTGAGCTGTTGGCTAGAGTGCAAGTGCCAAGACCAGCGTAGGCACATTTGCTATTTAATGCAACCGTTTGTGACAAAACTATCGGCAGAGCTGAAAATGCGATGGAAACACATTGAACTTTAGATTTTTATTCTGGAAATGAAAACATAAGCGAAAAAGTTTACTTTGTGTGTAATACATTATCACACACAGACTTTTATCCACAACAAGTCCGTTTGGTGGAAACACACCACTGCTGTGAAAATGGCATATTTTCTTTATGCGAATTCTAGAATATTCACATGAAAATCTGTCACCGTTTGAATGGTAACCAATCGGTTACTACTGTAATAGATTTTCATTCAAAATGGCTATTTTTGGGGGGGGGGGGGGGGGGGGGCTTTTAGCCAACAAATATTTCTCAAGCAAGAATTTTGCTAGGACTGCGTGTGGTCTGAGTGGGGAGGGAACATTTGAAAACAGCTGTTTGGAACTCGCTTTGTTATTGGTCTATTAACCATGGAAAAGCCCAAACTCCTGCCCATGAAAACCTGCTGATTAGAAGGTCCTGTGTAGATTGTATTTTCAACCAGCAACTATCAGGAAATAACACTGACCAAATGTTTTCACACTTTTAACAGTGTTAGTTTCATCAGCTGTCGTACAATATGATATTAAACACAGGAACAACATAATTTTGACCACAATAGGCCTTTAAAAGGTTTGACAACTGGGCTATGGAAGACTGTTATTGTCTGCATCCCGACATACAGTACTCTGGTGCAATTTAGGCTCTAGTTACTGTTGAATGATCTTGACGATTTGTTGCTTTGTATTTTGCATTTCTCCTTCTGCTACTACAGTATCATATGAACAGTATCCTACAATATGTAGCCTATAGTATAAAGCATTTTGTATTTTCCACGCAGGTGGTGTGTGTATTGAGATAATGAGGGGGCTATAGGGTGTCTTCAGGCCTCATTAGTGACAGGGCTCCTGTGCAGAGTCAGGCTCCCAGGGTTACATTGCCATCCGGGTTTCAAAGGCACTCAGAGGACACATACTTAGCATATCACCATTACCATTCAGTAGGAGATGAAAGCTCCTCTATTGATTAGAGAGGGAAACAACAGCATTGAAAATGCATGATAAATGCCAATAGTGCAGCAGCTTCACCTGACTCATTCACCATGAATAATCCCCTTTTTGATAGGTGTGTGAGGGATCATTGATATCCTGTTCTGTATACGTGTTGGGTCCTCAGTTAAGATTCTTCCAAATCACTCTCGAATCAATAGTGACAAAAACAAAATATGTAGTGTGTGTGAGACTCACTCAACCAATGAAAAGACAATTTAGTAATCGCAAGTGAAAATGTCCCTGTGCTATGAATACAATTTATGGTGTGTTTATTCTTTACCCCCTGAAAAGAACCACTATGAAACACGTTTATGACAAGATAAAAGTACCTAACCTTGAGCCTTCTTCAGCAAATAAATATTCACATTCTATACGGTGAGTGTATGTATCCGTCCCCTGGTAGATCTAAAGCCTGCTGGAGGCAGAGCAGCCCCTGGGATGTGACTATAGCTTCTTCTCTAGGTTATCACCTCCCTAATGGGACTCAAGTGTAATTTTTTTTCTTGTGAGAAAATATAATAAAAATTGACTGATCTGAACGGTGCTAAGAAAAGTCCACTGCGCATTAACTCATACAGTAGGTCGTGTTCATTAGAGGAAAATGGACTGTGCTGTAAAGAGTTTTGAAACGTTTTCAATTGAATGCCCTAATAAACACACCCACGTTGATGCAGAGTTTAAAATGACACTGGTTACATCTCTATCCACAGAGTTGACAAGCAAGTCTTACAATGGCCGAGCAACAGCAGTCGGACTTAACAGGCCACAAAAAAAACGATATACACTATGTTACGGTAAATGTGTACAGACAGTGTTATTGTCTTCCTGATCCAGGACAAATCGGATTACAATGGTGTATTTTGTATTAGTGAGAAACTCACAGTGATAATGGTGTGTGTGTGTTTAAATGTGTGTGTGTGCTTTCAACAAATGTTAACACGGGTACTTGAGAATTAACTCCCCCTGCTGTCAGGCTGCCAGTGGGATATTGCAGATTTCATTTAAAACAAATGTCATTCTTATCACGCTGAGGATTGATCAAATGCGTGAGTTTGAAATAAGTGCTGATGGGAATAAACTATCTGTTCATATCAAAATAGCAGAACGGACAAGTTGTCCTCTATTACTAACAGTATACAGTACTAGTCAAAAGCTTGGACACACCTACTCATTCAAGATTTTTATTTTATTTTTATACTATTTTCTACACTGTAGAATAATAGTGAAGACATCAAAACTATGAACGAAAAAAGTGTTAAACAAATCAAAATATATTTTAAGTAGTTAACCTTTTGCCTTGATGACAGCTTTGTACACTCTTGGCATTCTCTGAACCAGATTCATCTGGAATGCTTTCCCAAAAGTCTTGAAGGAATCCCCACATATACTGAGCACTTGTTGGCTGCTTTTCCTTCACTCTGCGGTCCAACTCATCCCAAACCATCTCAATTGGGTTGAGGTAGGGTGATTGTGGAGGCCAGGTCATCTGATGCAGCACTCCATCACTCTCCTTATTGGTCAAAAAGCCTTTACACAGCCTGGAGGTGTGTTGGGTCATTGTCCTGTTGAAAAACAAATGATAGTCCCACTAAGCGCAAACCAGATGGGATGGCGTATCGCTGCAGAATGCTGTGGTAGCCATGCTGGGGGCAGGTGGGACGGTTGTGTCCCACCTGGCCAACATCCGGTGAAATTGCAGAGCGCGAAATTCAAACTACAGAATTATAAATATTTAACTTTCATAAAATCACAAGTGTAATACAGTGATCCCTCGCCACTTCGCGGTTCACTTATCGCGGATTCGCTATTTCGCGGATTTTCATAATGCATTTTTTTTTTTTTTTGGTGCATTGTGCTCTGCATTCTGATTCGCTAAAAACTCACTCCCGCTTCTTGTATCAAAACATGCTACGAATTGTGCTATCATTTTGTCGTCTCGTGCAGTTATGTGTACGTACATAAAACAGCTTGGCAAATTTACATTAAGTTGGCCAAATTATCTTGTAATTTCGAACATCTCCTAAACCCATAATGTCGACGAAACGGCCTACACGTGAGTCACTGTATTTGTATACATGTAATAGTTGCTAATTGTAAAAAAAAAAAAAGTTTTCTATTTCGCGGATTTCACTTATCGCGGGTCATTTTCGGAACGTAACCCCCGCGATAAACGAGGGATTACTGTACATCAAAATATAGCTTAACTTCTTGTTAATCTAGCCGCTGTGTCAGATTTCAAAAAGGCTTTACGGCGAAAGCACACCATGCGATTATCTGAGGACAGCGCCCCTCATACAAAACCATGAAAAACATATTTCAACCAGGCAGGTGCGACACGAAAGTCAGAAATAGCGATATAATAAATGCCTTACCTTTGACGATCTTCTTCTGTTGGCACTCCAAAAGGTCCCAGTTACATCAACAATGGTCCTTTTGTTCGATAATGTCCTTCTTTATATCCATAAAAACTCTGTTTCGCTGACGCGCTTCAGTCAATAATCCACCCAGTTTCCCTCCATCAAAATGCATACAAAATGAATCCCAAACGTTACTAATAAACTTTTCCAAAAAAGTCAAACAACGTTTATAATCAAACCTTAGGTACCCTAATACGTAAATAAACGATAACATTTAAGACGGAGAATCGTTATTGTCTTTACCGGAGAAAAATACCAAAGAACAAGCTCTCATTCACGCGCGTGGAAACACTACAGCCAAAATGGGAGCCACCTAGAAAAACTACAATTTCTGGCTCATTATTCCAAAAACCAGCCTGAAACTCTTTCTAAAGACTGTTGACATCTAGTGGAAGCCCTTAGGAACTGCAATCCGGGAGGACTTCTCCTTTATAATAAAAGTGACAGCCATTGAAAATAGTGGTAGGCTGAAGAACAAAAAAAAATTGGGATGGTTTGTCCTCAGGGTTTTACCTGCCATATCAGTTCTGTTATACTCACATACATTACTTTAACAGTTTTAGAAACATTAGAGTGTTTTCTATCCAACTCTACTAATCATATGCATATCCTAGCTTCTGGGCCTGAGTAACAGGCAGTTTACTTTGGGCATGCTTTTCATCTGGATGTGAAAATACTGCGCCCTACCCAAGAGAGATTAAGTGTGCCTTGAATTTGAAATACATCACTGACAGTGTCACCAGCTTAGCACCCCCACACCATCACACCTCCTCCTCCATGCTTCACGGTGGGAACCACACATGCAGAGATCATCCGTTCAACTACTCTGCGTCTCACAAAGACACGGCGGTTGAAACCAAAAATCTCAAATTTGGACTCATCAGACCAAAGGACATATTTCCACCCGTCTAATGTCCACTGCTCGTGTTTATTAGCCCAAGCAAAGCAAATCTCTTCTTATTGGTGTCCTTTAGTAGTGGTTTCTTTGCAGCAATTCAACCATGAAGGTCTGATTCAAGCAGTCTCCTCTGAACAGTTGATGCTGAGATGTGTCTGTGTGACGTAGAAGTCCGTCACTGGCCGCGGGCAGCATTTGGTTCTTTAACGCACGCACACATTCATCACTCCTCCCTGCTCCGTTATAAGATAAGTTAACAATGTGGGTCGACACACAAATTAACTTCTGTCTTAGTACATTCCAGAGGCTGATGGACAAGGTCCTCCAGGACTGTGACGATTACTGTGCTGCTTACTTGGACAACGTGGTGATCTACAGCCACTCCTGGGAGGAGCACATACAGCATCTTAGCAGAGTCCTGGGGAAGATCCATGATGCAGGCCTCACGCTTAACCTCCTGAAGTGTGAGTGGGCGAAACAGGAGACAAAGTACCTGGGTTACCAGCTGGGTAAGGGAGAAATTCGGCCTCAGGTGGACAAAGTGGAGTCCATCAGGAACAGCCCTCAACCCAGAACCAAGACACAGGTGAAGTCCTTCCTAGGTCTGGCAGGGTGGTACCGGAGATTCATTCCGCAGTTTTCGACCATCGCTGTCCCTCTGACCAACCTCACTTCAAAGGTGGCCAGCAACCCTGTGAAGTGGACTGAGGAGTGTGAGGAAGCCTTCATGATACTGAAAAAACGACTGTGCTCATTCCCTGTTCTCGAGACCCCTGATTTTCAGAAGCGGTTTCTCGTGCAGGTGGACGCTTCGGCTGTGGGAATTGGAGCTGTACTGGCCCAAGGGGAGCCAGGAGAAGAGCTTCCTGTGCTGTACCTGAGTCGGAAGCTGTTGCCCAGGGAAACAAGGTATTCTACAATCGAGAAGGAGTGCCTGGCTATAAAGTGGGCCCTAGATAGCCTCCGTTACTACCTTCTTGGGAGGGAATTTGACCTGCACACGGACCACAGAGCACTGACCTGGATCCAGACCATGAAGGACCGGAATTCTCGTGTGACCAGGTGGTATCTGGAGCTCCAGCCCTTCAGGTTCTGTGTCCGTCACAAGGCAGGAAATGAAAACGTCACGGCAGACTACCTATCAAGGCTCCCGAACCTGGTTGCTTCAGGAGAGGAGGAAGGTAATGTGACGTAGAAGTCCGTCACTGGCCGCGGGCAGCATTTGGTTCTTTAACGCACGCACACATTCATCACTCCTCCCTGCTCCGTTATAAGATAAGTTAACAATGTGGGTCGACACACAAATTAACTTCTGTCTTAGTACATACATTTCACACTTGTCAGTGTTCATATTTAAGATATGCAATATTTATTATACTTATCAATGTTGTGGATGAGCGCTTTGTTTGTTCGTTCTGTTCCTCTCTCTCTCCATCTCTGTAGCTTCCGGGTATGCTGGAAAAGGACCCGAGCTAAGGGATTGGGCTGACTTTATAGTGCCTGTCCCAAATGGCTCATTAATCTAAATGGGCATATGGGCATATTGAAAGATACTGTCAGTAGTGATGTAATGTTGTAAATGTTATGTTGTGATATTGTTTAAAACTGTGTTGCAATGTATATCCTTTAGTATGTTTAGTTCATGGAAAATGTAGGTTTGTATAGTTAATTGCTTAATTAATTAGTGTTAATTGTTCTGAGGGGAGGGGCTAGCCCTACAAAAGGAGCCTCTCTTTCAGTTCATGAAGAGGCATTTTGAATCGAGCTGCGGATGGGGCAGCATTGTTTTTAAGCTGTCCCATAAGGTAGACGTTTGATGGCAGTACTGTTGTTTTTGTTCCGGAATCACCTTGTAAATAAACACCTTTGCACAGAAGAACTTTTGCGGCTCCGCCATCTTTTTATTTTGATAGAAGTTAGGTTTTCCAGTTTAGCCTTCTGGCCTACTCTACGTGACAGTCTGTTATTGAACTCTGTTAAGCATTTATTTGGGCTACAATTTATGAGTCTGGTAATGCTAATGAACTTAACCTCTGCAGCAGAGGTAACTCTGGGTCTTCCTTTCCTGTGGCAATCCTCATGAGAGCCAGTTTCATCATAGCGCTTGATGGTTTTTGTGACTGCACTTGAAGAAACTTTCAAAGTTCTTGATGTTTCCCTATTGACTGACCTTCATGTCTTAAAGTAATGGTGGACTGTCGTTTCTCTTTGCTTATTTGAGCTGTTCTTGACATAATATGGACTTGGTATTTTACCAAATAGGGCTATCTTCTGTATACCACCCTTACCTTGTCACAACACAACTGACTGGCTCAAATGCATTCAGAAGGAAAGAAATTCCACAAATTAACTTCTAACAAGGCACGCCTGCTAATTGAATTCCAGGTGAATACCTCATGAAGCTGGTTGAGAGAATACCAAGAGTGTGCAAAGCTTTCATCAAGGCAAAGGGTGGCTACTTTGAAGAATCACAAATATAAAATATATGTTTAACACCTTTTTGGTTACTGCAAGTGTTATTTCATAGTTACTTCATAGTTTTGATGTCTTCACTATTATTTTACAATGTAGAAAACAGTAAAAATAAAGAAAACCCTTGAATGAGTAGGTGTCCAAACTTTTGACTAGTACTGTATATACAAAAGTATGTGGACACCCCTTCGAATGAGTTGATTCGGCTATTTCAGCCACACCCGTTTCTGACAGGTGTATGAAATCGAGCACACAGCCATGCAATCTCCATAGACAAACAATGGCAGTAGAATGACCTTACTGAAGAGCTCAGTGACTTTCAATTTGGCACCATCATAGGATGCCACCTTTCCAACAAGTCAGTTCGTCGAATTTCTGCCCTGCTAGAGCTGCCCCGATCAACTGTAAGTGCTTTTATTCTGAAGAGGAAATGTCTGGGAGCAACAACGGCTCAGCCGTAAAGTGGTATGAATCATGTTTCACCATCTGGCAGTCAACGGACAAATCTGGGTTTGGCGGATGCCAGTAGAACGCTACCTGCCCCAATGCATAGTGCCAACTGTAAAGTTTGGTGGAGGAAGAATAATGGTCTGGGGCTGTTTTTCATGGTTTTTAAACTTTCAGGCTATTATTCAAACCAAAAACCTGTAAAGAGTAAATACAGTGCATTCGGAAAGTATTCAGAACCCTTGACTTTTTCCACATTTCGTTATGTTACAGCTGTAACGTCTGCTTCCAACTCACACTCTCAAACACGTAGATCCCCTGAACACAGCTCACTTTCCAGCCCACTTTCCAACTCACACTCTCAAACACATAGATCCCCTGAATGCAGCTCACTCTCCAGATCCCAATCACCTGATTTCTGATCACCTGTTCACACACCTGTATGTCATTATCACACACTATTTAGTTCACTTTGCACCCCATCATTGTGAGGTATTGTTTGTATTGTGACACACTTCTATTCGGAGCGCTGTTTTTCCACGTGATTTAAATCCTCCCGTGTATGATAGTTTTTGCCTGCCTTACTAACGACGCCTTTTGCCTATTCCCTGCCTGTACTTTAACCTATTGCCTGATCTCCCGGACTACGTTACTAGCCTTTTCCCTACGTGTACTGTTGCCTTTTTGGACCCCCTGTGTATGACCTTTTGCCTGCCCCTGGACCCAGCTACCTGCCTCCTCCAGTGGTCCTTTACAAATGCGCCCTGCGCTTGAAACCAGCTCTCTGTCTCCCATCGTGTTCATTACAACAGCCTTATTCTAAAATGGATTTAAAAAATAAATGTGTCATCAATCTACACACAATACCCCACAATGACAAAGCAAAAACTGAAATATCACATTTACATAAGTATTCAGACCCTTTACTCAGTACTTTGTTGAAGCACCTTTGGCAGCGATTACAGCCTAAAGTCTTCTTGGGTATAACGCTACAAGCTTGGCAGACCTGTGTTTGCGGAGTTTCTCCCATTCTTCTCTGCAGATCCTCGATCGGGTTCAAGTCCGGGCTCTGGCTGGGCCGCTGAAGGCCATTCAGAGACTTGCCCCGAAGCCACTCCTGCATTGTCTTGGCTGTGTGCTTTGGGTTGTTGTCCTGTTGGAAGGTGAAGCTTCGCCCCAGTCTGAGGTTCTGAGCGCTTTGGAGCAGGTTTTCATCAAGAATATCTCTGTTCTTTGCTCCATTCATCTTTTCCTTGATCCTGACTAATCTCCCAGTCCCTGCCGCTGAAAAACATCCCTACAGCATGATGCTGCCACCACCATGCTTCACCGTAGGGATGGTATTGACCAAGTGATGCTTGGGATTCAGGCCAAAGAGTTCAATCTTAGTTTCATCAGACCAGAGAATCTTGTTTATCGTGGTCAGAGTCCTTCAGGTGCCTTTTGGCAAACTCCAAGTCATGTGCCTTTTACTGAGGAGTGGCTTCTGTCTGGCCACTCTACTATAAAGGCCTGATTGGTGAAGTGCTGCAGAGATGGTTGTCCTTCTGGAAGGTTCCCCCATCTCCACAGAGGAACTCTGGAGCTCTGTCAGAGTGACCGTCAGGTTCTTGGTCACCTCCCTGACCAAGGCCTTTCTCAGTTTAGCTGGGCGGCCAGCTCTAAGAAGAGTCTTGGTGGTTCCAAACTTCCATTTATGAATGATGGAGGCCACTGTGTTCTTGGGGACCTTCAATGCTGCAGACATTTTTTGGTACTTTTCCCCAGATTTGTGCCTCGACACAATCCTGTCTCGGAGCTCTACGGACAATTCCTTTGACCTTATATAGACAGGTGTGTGCCTTTCCAAATAATATTCATCCAATTGAATTTACCACAGGTGGACTCCAATCAAGTTCTGGAAACATCTCAAGGATAATCAATGGAAACAAGATGCACCTGAGCTCAATGTCTAGTCTCAGCAAAGGATCTGGATGCTTATGTAAATAAGGTATTTATGTTCATTTGCAAAAGTTTCTACTGTAAAAAACAGTTTTTGCTCTGTCATTATGGAGTTTTGTGTGTAGATTGATGAGGAATTGTTTTCATTCAAAACATTTTAAAATAAGGCTGTAACCTAACAAAATGTGGCAAAAGTGAAGAGGTCCGAATGCACTGTATCTATCTAGAACCTAAATGGTTCTTCGGCTGTCCCCATAGGAGAACCCTTTGAAAACACTTTTTTTGGTTGCAGGAAGAACCCTTTTGGTTCCAGGAAGAACCCTTTTGGTTCCAGGAAGAGCCCTTTTGGTTCCAGGAAGAACCCTTTTGGTTCCAGGAAGAACCCTTTTGGTTCCAGGAAGAGCCCTTTTGGTTGCAGGAAGAACCCTTTTGGTTCCAGGAAGAGCCCTTTTGGTTGCAGGAAGAACCCTTTTGGTTCCAGGAAGAACCCTTTTGGTTCCAGGAAGAGCCCTTTTGGTTCCAGGAAGAACCCTTTTGGCTGTCTCCCGGGTGGCGCAGTGGTCTAGGGCACTGCATCGCAGTGCTAGCTGCTCAACCAGAGTCTCTGGGTTCGCGCCCAGGCTGGGCTGGGTTCACGCCCAGGCTCTGTCGCAGCCGGCCGCAACCGGGAGATCCGTGGGGCGACGCACAATTGGCATAGCGTCGTCCGGGTTAGGGAGGGTTTGGCCGGTAGGGATATCCTTGTCTCAGTATGTAAAAATGTAATAAAATGTATGCACTCAGTAAGTCGCTCTGGATAAGAGCGTCTGCTAAATGACTAAAATGTAAATGTAAATGTTGCAGGAAGAGCCCTTTTGGGTTCCATGTAGGACGCTTTCTACAGAGGGATCTACATGGAACCCAAAAGGGTTGTACAAAAGGGTGCTCCCTGGAACCAAAAAGCATTCTCCTATGAGGACAGAGGAAGAACCCTTTTGGAACCCTTTTTTCCAAGAGTGTATGAGTTTCATGAGCATATGCAGCAGTAGAGGCAAGCAGTGAATGGTAACTAGCAGAAGGTTGACCAGAAGGTTGGTGGCCTAAATGTCAGGTGGAGAATAGTGCAGTTATGCCCTTGAGCACAATACTTAACCTGGATTACTTGAGTAAAGAACATACTCTGCTAGAAAAATCTAAAATGGGACAGTTGTGGAAGTGACTTTGGATGAAAGACACCACTAAGCAAAGTAACCATTAAACTCCCACTTTCCCGGGGTCAGATGAGGAATGGGGCTTTGGGGCCTATGGGGCGTTGAGGGAAGGTGGGAGTACCTGGATAAGTCGGCCTTGCTCCGTTTGCAGAGTGTTGAGCTCTTGTCCCAGGTTCCCCTGGCCTCGCCTCAGAGATTCGTACTCCAACCTGAGCTGGCTGGCGTGGGCCGAGAGCTTGGCCACCTCCTCAGCCAACTTCACCAGCAAGGCTCGGTCCTGGCCCTTCACTGACTTTAGGCTTGTGTCGTGGTCGGTCAGCGAGTGGAGCAGCGAAGTCTGCACACCCTCCAGCCGCAGGAAGTTGTTGTTGTAGTCGGGGCAGTTGGGGTCGATGAAAATGTTGATGCGTGAGCCGTCGCCCCGCTCGACCGTCACCAGGGCGTTGCCCTCATCCTGGTTGGTGGAGATGAGTGGGGGGCCGTTGTTAGTGCCGGGGGGCGGGGCTTGGTAGTGGTTCATGAAGAGGATGGTACCCGTTGCCGTGACGGCCAGGAGGACGGCCACGAAGAGCATGATGGTGCACAGGAAGTAGCTACAGCCCATCCTCTAGGGAGAAAGGAGAGAGACCCAGAGAGGAGAGAATAGCATTAGATTAGGTCCCACTTTAAATAAACAACTTATACTGGCTTTATAGAGCATCCATCAAGGCTTCATAAGAACTACATAGATTCTTCACAAATAATTTATACATTTATAAGTTCGATTTTTAAAATAAAAATGTAATTGTCTGACTTATTTTTATTTTGCATAGCACAGCTCTTAAATTAGAATAAATTGGTGTGGCAGCATTTGTATTGGTCATGTGTAAATGTTGCTGTTTATATGTTTCTTTATCTTATTCTACTTGCCACAACTGAAGTTCATTCTGGAAAAATAAAGTAATTCTATTCTATTAACCTTTTGTAGTATGGTTGGCTAAATACTGATATCTATACACGCCTTATAAAGGGTTCTAATGAGCATCCAGAATAGAACACACCAGTGAAGGAACAGTACCTAGATAGATTCTTAGGCTGAATATTAGTATGAGATAAGTGTGTGTAACATACTCAAACTTTCGTGCATACATTACATAGACATCAATATGTGATTTATAAATTACAAATAACATATCTCAGGTATGGCCTTCAAAATGTGAGAAATAGTAAAACCACTGCTTATAGAATGCACAGATTGACAGTAGGTTGTGACAAAATGTGCTGTATAATGTCATTTTGATAGATTGTCTGAAATACTGTACATGATTTCCCTTTCAACTTGTGAATAAATGTTGATTGAGATGTGCAAACATTCTTTAGGATCCAACCTTGTCTCAACGAATCAGATTGTTACCCACATACTCATAGAAAAGCCCTCTAACCACTAGACACATAACCTCACAATCCTTACACACAGACAATTCTGACATTTTTAAATATACTAAACATAAATTGACATCCATTGTCATAGAATATGAAAATAAATAAGAACTACAATAGGGTTTCCGTGATCATGACATAAGTGAAATTAAAAATTAAGTGATACGAGGGGCAAAGACTACAGCTCAGGAACCCCTGTCACTGCCATGTTGAATGCCTTGCTTTATAGTTTATTTTTCAAGGAAAAAGCGTTCCCCTCCTGCTGTTTTTCAAATCCCATTTAAATTTGCTTCTACTTGATAGGAGAGACTGCTCCCTCATGTGATCCCAGAGCGATGTTTTCATGCATTTTCCTTGTGTATTCTCTTACAAACACTACATACTGACAGCTACAGCACTACTGCAGTGAGTGGACATACAGTAGCATTGTATTTGTGAGTGGGGCCTACAGATGTAGGATCTTAATTTGAGCAAGTTTTTTACAGCAGGAAAATAATCTTGCAGCAAAAGGAAATATGAATGAATATGTGGATTATAATTAATGGACATTTTAATAGGGGTTGATACCTTTTTATAAGGGCAGATTTACATTTAAGTCATTTAGCAGACACTCTTATCCAGAGCGACTTACAAATTGGAAAGTTCATACATATTCATCCTGGTCCCCCCGTGGGGAATGAACCCACAACCCTGGCGTTGCAAGCGCCATGCTCTACCAACTGAGCCACACGGGACCATATTTCAGATCAAGCCTGAAATGCCAAAATAGAAATTAGAAACTTGACAAGCCTTTTTAAAACTCAGTTACACCACAAGTTTGCATTTCCTGTAGTGCAGGAAAATTCTCATCAACAAAAAGGTGATCAAATTAAGATCCTACATCTGTACATGCTCTGTCACTACTGCATTACCAAGAGCATGGCATTAATGTCTGCTCCCTCCTACAGTATATACTGCCTCCTAGTAATGCATGTACTATATAAAGTTACCCAGCTCACAACATTTGGCATGGGATGTCATAATGACGTCATTTTGTGGTTGTAAATTGGTTTTCTGGTTGCAGAGCCGTAAAATGACGGGATTAAAACCAGGTAACGATGTCAATCATGAAAAAAATAAGACGATCTGGGAAGGATGTCGGTTGTTATCTGATAACCAGATTGCTACCAGTTAAGAATGTGTTTTTAATTTCATCAGTTTACATTCAACCTGACCATGACGTCATAAAAGACGTCAGAATTACATCATTGCTGCCGGTTTTGCCCGCTGGGCACGGCATCAGAGAGGAAATGGGAAATACAGCCAGTCATTGAATTAGTGCCACTGCTGCAGTGGAGCAACAAGGCCTGGCCTGGCCCCTCCACAGAGTGTGGAGCTACTTACTATCCTCCACAGCATCCTCTGCAGGCATTGTCATATTTATTTTAAAGACAATTAATGTTCACAAAGGATCCCAGCTTACTGCGCCATGCTGCACAAGAGGAAGAGTCCCCGATCAATTTGTTACACCAAAGCAACAATGCCGCCTGTCTGCAAGAATTATCAGCCTTTCACACAACACCAAAGCAGCCACATAAGAGGTGTGTGAGTGTGTGTGTGTGTGTGTGTCTCATCAATCTCTTTGTGTGCACTCTCCTCCACAGGCATTTGAAAGCGAGGCAAGTAGTCACCTCTCATATCCGATTCTGCCGTGGTGCCCTTGAATCGTCAAAGCAAGACAAGTCTGCCCAGCATTCAGAGAGAGTGAGAGGGTCCTGATGCTGTACCACTGCTAGTCTCCACGGCACACGACAACGTCAAAGCTGCCGCTCATATCTTGGCATCTCTGCCACCTCTGGCCCTGTTTGGCACCGAGGTTGGGATTGAAAAAGCACACTCTGCCGAGCACAGACAATATTTGAGAACAGCTTTTATACGTCCATGCAGCAGAGAGAAAAGCTCACTGGGAGAACAGGCATGGGCTGCACCAGCAGTGAGCTGTCGAACACAATGAGCCCCCCTTATTCCTCTCCTCCATCCATCCACCTATCCTTTCTTCTATCTCTACTCCGCCTCACCTCTCCTTTTCATTCCTCTCCTCTCTCCTGTTTCACCTAGTGTAGCCAGACAGGGCCCAGACAGGCAGTGACACTGAACACCTCAGGACTAGGGGAGGTCACTGCTACTGACTCACACAGGAGACAGGGGGTGACAGCACTACTGATCACTTCTTTGGACTGTGAAAGGCGAAGCGTCAGGTACTCACAATGGAATTGAGCCTAACCTCAAAGGAAGGGACATTTTGAGGAGGACCTGTGTTTTTTGTGTGTAAATATTGTGGTGGGTTTTACTGTCATTTTTTTACACCTCAAATAAGTCTTAGAATTAAGGACAGATGAGAATACAGAGACTAGCAAAAATATTAGAACTATGTCATGTCATAAGATTATTGTCATATACAGTACCAGTCAAAAGTTTGGACACACCAACTCATTAAAGGGTTTTTCTTTATTTTTACTATTTTCTACATTGTAGAATAATTAGTGAACACATCACAACTATGAAATAACACACATGGAATCATGTAGTAACCAAAAAAGTGTTAAACAAATCTAAATATATTTTAAATTTGAGATTCTTCAAAGTAGCCACCCTTTGCCTTGATGACAGCTTTGCACACTCTTGGCAATCTCTCAACCAGCTTTACCTGGAATGATTTCCCAACAGTATTGAAGGAGTTCCCACATATGCTAAGCATTTGTTGGCTGCTTTTCCTTCACTCTGCAGTCCAACTCATCCCAAACCATCTCAATTGGGTTGAGGTAAAATGACTGTGGAGGCCAGGTCATCTGATGCAGCATTCCATCCCTCTCCTTTTTGGTCAAATATCCCTTACACAGCCTGCAAACCAGATGGGATGGCATGTCGCTGCAAAATACAGCAGCATAGCACCTTGCATCCCACTGCTGGCTTGCTTCTGAAGCTAAGCCGGGTTGGTCCTGGTCAGTCCCTGGATGGGAGACCAGATGCTGCTGGAAGTGGTGTTGCAACAGCGGTTGGAACCAAAAATTGATTATTTGCAGCAATTTGATCATGAAGGCCTGATTCACACAGTTGCCTCTGAACAGTTCATGTTGAGATGTGTCTGTTCCTTGAACACTGTGATGCATTTATTTGGGCTATTTCTGATGCTGGTAACGCTAATGAACTTATCCTCTGCAGCAGAGGTAACTCCGGGTCATGGCGGTCATCATAAGAGCCAGTTTCATCATAGCGCTTGATGGTTTTTGCAACTGTACTTGAAGAAACTTTCAAAGTTATTGAAATTTTCCAGATTGACTGACCTTCATGTCTTAAAGTAATGATGGACTGTCGTTTTTCTTTGTTTATTTGAGCTGTTCTTGACATAATATGGACTTGGTCTTTTACCAAATAGGGCTGTCTTCTGTTTACCACCCCTACCTTGTCACAACACAACTGATTAGCTCAAACGCATTAAGAAGGAAAGAAATTCCACAAATGAACTTTTAACAAGGTACACCTGTTAATTTAAACGATGTCCAGGTGACTACCGCATGAAGCTGGTTGAGAGAATGCTAAGAGTGTACAAAACTGTTATCAAGTCAAAGGTTGGCTACTTTGAAGAATCTAAAATCTAGATTTGTTTAACACTTTTTTGGTTATTACATGATTCCATATGTGTTATTTCATAGTTTTGATATCTTCACTTTTATTCTACAATGTAGAAAAACCCTGAAATGAGTAGGTGTTTCCAAACGTTTGACTGGTACTGTATGTATGGGATCAATACTATGGGAGATAATATCGTCCACCTTCCCAAGTGGTAGTGCTGAGCGATTAAACTACATTTAGTTTTTTGGTGGATTGTTAAACAACTAATTGACCGATGTCGATTCAATTACTAAAATTCCATTTAGTCATTTTTTGGGATGAGCTCAACACGCCGTTTCTCTAGAAATTAAGTCCAAAACTATGTGGCACGCTTGGCTGAGTGGAAGTTGTACTTTTCATTAGGCATATATTCAACCTAGTTCAGTGCATAAATGTGGTAATTAACTACAATGACCATAATACATTGCACCTGTTCTTTCGGGCCACGGGCAGAGACGGATAAACACACAGACCATATGAGACCGTAATAATAATAATAATAATCAAATAATACCGTAATAATACATTAATAATCAAACCAAAACTGAACCGACCTCTAATATCCCATTCGCTAGAGATGATCATTAAGAATGAAGTCAGATGCTTTTGGTAGCTGCAGTGTAAAGTGCATTCAGAAAGTTTTCACACCCCTTGACTTATTCCACATTTTGGTGTGTTACAGTCTGAATTTCAAATGGATTAAATTGAGATTCTGTGTCACTGGCCTAAACACAACACCAGATAATGTCAAAGTGGAATTATGTTTTTCGAATTTTTTACAAATTCATAAAAAATGAAAAGCTGAAATGTCTTGAGTCAATAAGTATTCAACCCCTTTGTTATGGCAAGCCTAAATAAGTGCTGGAGGAAAATGTTCTGAACAAGTCACATAATAAGTTGCATGGACTTACTCTGTGTGCAATAATAGTGTTTAAGATGACTTTTTAACCACTACTTCATCTCTGTACCCCACACATACAATTATCTGTAAGGTCCCTCAGTCGAGCAGTGAATTTCAAACACAGATTCAACCACAAAGAGCAACTATTGGTAGATGGGAAAAAATAAAAGCAGATATTGAATATCCCTTTGAGCATGAAGTTAGTAATTGCACCTTCCTAACTCAGTTTCCGGAGAGGAAAGAAGCCGTTCAGGGATTTCACCAAGAGGCCAATGGTGACTTTAAAACAGTTTCAGAGTCTAATGCCCGTGACAGGAGAAAACTGAGGATGGATCAACAACATTGTAGTTACTCCACAATACTAACCTACAGTTGAAGTGAGAAGTTTACATACACCTTAGCCAAATACATTTAAACTCAGTTTTTCACAATTCCTGACATTTAATCAGAGTAAAAATTCCCTGTCTTAGGTCAGTTAAGATCACCACTTTATTTTAATAATATGAAATGTCTGAATAATAGAGAGAATTATTTATTTCAGCTTTTATTTCTTTCATCACATTTCCAGTGGGTCAGAAGTTTACATACACTCAATTAGTATTTGGTAGCATTGCCTTGAAATTGTTTAACTTGGGTCAAACGTTACGGGTAGCCTTCCACAAGCTTCCCACAATAAGTTGGGTGAATTTTGGCCCCTTCCTCTTGACAGAGCTGGTGTAACTGAATCAGGTTTGTAGGCCTCCTTGCTCGCACATGCTTTTTCAGTTCTGCCCACAAATGTTCTATAGGATTGAGATCAGGGCTTTGTGATGGCCACTTCAATACCTTGACTTTGTTGTCCTTAATAAGCCATTTTGCCACAACTTTGGAAGTATGCTTGGGGTCATTGTCAATTTGGAAGATCCATTTGCGACCAAGCTTTAGCTTCCTGACTGATGTCTTGAGATGTTGCTTCAATATATCCACATAATTTTCCTCCCTCATGATGTCATCTATTTTGTGAAGTGCACCAGTCCCTCCTGCAGCAAAGCACCCCGACAACATGATGCTGCCACTCCTGTGCTTCATGGTTTGGATGGTGTTCTTCGGGTTGCAAGCCTCCCCCTTTTTCCTCCAAACATAACAATGATCATTATGGCCAAACAGTTCTATTTTTGTTTGATCAGACCAGAGGACATTTCTCCAAAAAGTACGATCTTTGTCCCCATGTGCAGTTGCAAATCGTAGTCTGGCTTTCTTTATGGCGGGTTTGGAGCAGTGGCTTCTTCCTTGCTGAGCGGCCTTTCAGATTGTGTTGATATAGGACTCGTTTTACTGTGGATATAGATACTTTTGTACCTGTTTCCTCCAGCATCTTCACCATGTCCTGTTATTCTGGGATTGATTTGCACTTTTCGCACCAAAGTACGTTCATCTCTAGGAGACAAAACGCGTCTCCTTCCTGAGCGGTATGACGGCTGCGTGGTCCCATGGTGTTTATACTTGCGTACTATTGTTTGCACAGATGAACGTGGTACCTTCAGGCGTTTGGAAATTGCTCCCAAGGATGAACCAGACTTGTGTCTACAATAATTTTCTGAGGTCTTGGCTGATTTCTTTTAGATTTTCCCATGATGTCAAGCAAAGAGGCACTGAGTTTGAAGGTAGGCCTTGAAATACATCCACAGGTACACCTCCAATTGACACAAATGATGTCAATTAGCCTATCAGAAGCTTCTAAAGCCCTTACATAATTTTCTGGAATTTTTCAAGCTGTTTAAAGGCACAGTCAACTTAGTGCATGCAAACTTCTGACCCACTGGAATTGTGATACAGTGAATTATACGTGAAATAATCTGTCTTTAAACAATTGTTGGAAAAATTACTTGTGTCATGCACAAAGTAGATGTCCTAACCGACTTGCCAAAACTATAGTGTGTTAACAAGAAATTTGTGGAGTGTATGTAAACTTCCGACTTCAACTGTAAATGACAGAGTGAAAAGTAGGAAGCCTGTACTGAATTTTTTTTCCAAAACATGCATCCTGTTTTCACTAAAGTAAAACTGCAAACAATTGGCAAAGAACTTAACTTTATGTCCTGAATACAAAGCGTTATGCTTAGGGCAAATCCAACACAACACATCATTGAGTACAACTCTTTATATTTTCAAGCTTAACGGTGGCTACATCATGTTATGGGTATGCTTGTCATCGGCAAGGACTTGGGAGTTTTTTTTTAAATAAAAAGAAACAGAATAGAGCTAAGCACAGGCAAAATCCTATGAGGAAAACCTGGTTCAGGCTGCTTTTCACCAGACACTGTGTCACGTTCGTCATATGCATTGGACCAAGGTGTAGCCTGGTATGCGTACATTCTTCTTAAATAAAGAAAGAACACTGAACAAACTAACAAAACAACAAAACGAACGAAACGTGAAACTATATGACATAGTGCAGACAGGCAACTAAACATAGAATAAGAACCCACAAACACCAAAGGGGAAATGGCTACCTAAATATGATCCCCAATCAGAGACAACAATAAACAGCTGCCTCTGATTGGGAACCATATCAGGCCACCATAAACATACAAATACCTAGACCTACAAAACTCTAGACATACAAAAACCCTAGACAATACAAAAACCCCTAGACAATACAAAAACTAGCGTAATCCACCCTAGTCACACCCTGACCTAACCAAAATATAAAGAAAACAGAGATATCTCAGGTCAGGGCGTGACACACTGGAAGACAATTTCACCTTCTGTAGGAAAATAACCTAAAACAAACAGACAAATATACACTGGAGTTACTTACCAAGATGACATTAATGTCCATGATTGGCCTTTTTAACATTTTGACTTAAATTGGATTTAAAAAATCAATGGCAAGACTTTAAAATGGCTGTCCAGCAATGATCAACAACCAACTTGACAGAGCTTAAAGATTTTTTTAAAGAATAATGCAAATATTGTACAATCCAGGTGTGCAAAGCTCTTAAAGACTTTCCCAGAAAGACACATAGCTGTAATCGTTGCCAAATGTGATTCTAACATGTATTGACTCAGGGTGTGACTACTTATGTAAATTAGATATCTATGTATTTCATTTTCAATTAATTTGCACACATTTCTAAAAACATGTTTTCTGTTTTTCATAATTAAATCCATTTTGGATTTAGGCTATAACACAACAAAATGTGGAATAAGTCAAGGGGTATGAACACTTTCTGAAGGCACTGTATTCGCCTGCACAAGGCCAGTATATATGCTTGTACTACATAATGCTGATCCATGCTATTTGGGAGGCTATCAGGCTATTCATTGTCAAGCGATGGTTTAATAGCTCCCAGATCACAACTCAGCCTGAAACACTACACAATAATCCACTTGAGCAGATAACCTTGGATCTGAGCAATTCTGAGCTGTGGCCCTCACTTAAACAGAAAATGCTTGTACTCAGGATGTCTTCAAGTGCATTACGGTTTTCTATGTGGAGGGTGTCAGAGCGGAAGCTAGGGTACGTATACTGTGAATAGAGTGGCATTTCAGACACACCCTATGTGGAGGGAGGCAGAGGGGAATCTAGCTCAGATCTCTGCACCATTAAAAAGAGGCAGGGAAAATAAAGGCCATGACCCTCTGGTGTGACATGAGCAGGGGTGCTGGCCTTAATGGTGTACCCATGCTATGTACAGGGAGGGCGCACAGGGTCCAGGATACGTGTCTCATGCTAAAAGCCTGGCACCAAATCAAAAACCTTGCCGGCTGGGAATTACGAGGCTGAAGCAGCAGCAATTTAATTTCAGTACTGTACATGCCAAAAAGGCCTGGTTCGAGCACACACACACACACACACACACACACACACACACACACACACACACACACAGGAACAGAAAAACACATACGCACACACGAGCTAGCACACGCACTCTACACACAGACAGTACATTATAATATTGTTGTATGGTGGTATAATACATTTTGTATTGTAGATACCGTGCATTAGGAAAGTATTCATACCCCTTCAATTTTGCCACATTTTGTTACATTAGAGCCTTATTATAAAATGGATTACATATGTTTTTTTCCTCATCAATCTACACACAATAACCCATAATAACACAGCGAAAAACAGGTTGTCACGCCCTGACCATAGATTGCTTTGTATGTTTCTATGTTTTGTTTGGTCAGGGTGTGATGTGGGTGGGCATTCTATGTTGTTTTGTCTAGGTTGTCTATTTCTGTGTTTGGCCTAGTATGGTTCACAATCAGAGGCAGGTGTCAGTCGTTGTCTCTGATTGGGAGCCATATTTAGGTAGCCTGTTTTCCTTTGTGTTTTGTGGGTGGTTGTATCCTGTGTTAGTGTTTTCACCATACGGGACTGTTTCGGGTTGTTTGTACTTTTGTTATTTTCGTTCAGTGTTCGTTTTTGATTTATTAAATATATCATTATGGACACTTACCACGCTGCGCATTGGTCCTCCTCTTCTTCCAACCACGACGAGCGTTACACAGGTTTAGAAATTTCTGCAACTGTCAAAAAAAAACTGAAATACCTTCCTTACATAAGTATTCAGACCCTTTGCTTTGAGACTCCAAATTGAGCTCAGTGTAATGATGTGTGCTGAGAGTCGGGAAGCAAGTTCAGGGAGCGAGTGTTTTAATAAATAAACACACCATAATACAAAATAAGAAACACGAACAACGCACAGACATGACACGGAAACAGAAACAATGACACCTGGGGAAGGAAACAAAGGGAGTGACACATGTAGGGAAGGTAATCAGGGAAGTGATGGAGTCCAGGTGAGTCTGATGACGCGCAGGTGCGCGTAACAATGATGACAGATGTAAGCCATAACGAGCAGCCTGGTGACCTAGAGGCCGGAGAGGGAGCACACATGACACTCAGGTTCATCCTGTTTCCATTGATCATCCTTGAGATGTTTCTACAACTTGATTGGAGTTCACCTGTGGTAAAATGTATTGATTGGAAAATGACTTGGAAAGGCACACACCTGTCTATATAAGGCCCCCCAGTTGACAGTGCATGTCAGAGCAAAAACCAAGCCATGAGGTCAGAGGATATGTCCGTAGAGCTCCGAGACAGGATTGTGTCGAGGCACAGATCTAGGGAACGGTACCAAAAAATGTCTGCAGCATTGAAGGTCCCCAAGAACACATTGGCCTCCATCATTCTTAAATGGAAGAAGTTTGGGAGCACCAAGACTCTTCATAGAGCTGGCCGCCGGGCCAAACTGAGCAATCGGACGAGAAGGGTCTTGGTCAGGGAGGTGACCAAGAACCCAATAGTCACTCTGACAGAGCTCCAGAGCTCCTCTATGGAGATGGGAGAACCTTCCAGAAGGAGAACCATCTCTGCAGCACTCCACCAATCAGGCCTTTATGGTAGATTCTCTGGTCTGATGAAACCAAGATTGAACTCTTTGGCCTGAATGCCAAGCGTCACGTCTGGAGGAAACCTGGCACCATCCCTACAGTGAAGACAAGTACAGAGAGATCCTTGATGAAAACCTGCTCCAGAGCGCTCAGGACCTCAGACTGGGGTAAAGGTTAATCTTCTAACAGGACAATGACCCTAAACAAACAGCCAAGGCAAAGCAGGAGTGGCTTCGGGACAAGTCTCTGAATGTCCTTGAGTGGCCCAGCCAGAGCCCGGACTTGAAACCGATCGAACATCTCTGGAGAAACTTGAAAATAGCTGTGCAGCGACGCTCCGCATCCAACCTGACAGAGGTTGAGAGGATCTGCAGAGAAGAATGGGAGAAACTCCCCAAATACAGGTGTGCCAAGCTTGTAGCGTCATACCCAAGAAGACGCTGTAATCGCTGCCAAAGGTGCTTCACCAAAGTACTAAGTAAAGGGTCTGAATACTTATGTAAATGTGATAGTTCAGTTTTTTTTATATACAGTGGGGAGAACAAGTATTTGATACACTGCCGATTTTGCAGGTTTTCCTACTTACAAAGCATGTAGAGGTCTGTCATTTTTATCATAGGTACACTTCAACTATGAGAGACGGAATCTAAAACATAAATCCAGAAAATCACATTGTATGATTTTTAAGTAATTAATTTGCATTTTATTGCATGACATAAGTATTTGATACATCAGAAAAGCAGAACTTAATACTTGGTACAGAAACCTTTGTTTGCAATTACAGAGATCATACGTTTCCTGTAGTTCTTGACTAGGTTTGCACACACTGCAGCAGGGATTTTGGCCCACTCCTCCCTACAGATCTTCTCCAGATCCTTCAGGTTTCGGGGCTGTCGCTGGGCAATACGGAGTTTCAGCTCCCTCCAAAGATTTTCTATTGGGTTCAGGTCTGGAGACTGGCTAGGCCACTCCAGGACCTTGAGATGCTTCTTACGGAGCCACTCCTTAGTTGCCATGGCTGTGTGCTTTGTGTCGTTGTCATGCTGGAAGACCCAGCCACGACCCATCTTCAATGCTCTTACTGAGGGAAGGAGGTTGTTGGCCAAGATCTCGCGATACATGGCCCCATCCATCCTCCCCTCAATACGGTGCAGTCGTCCTGTCCCCTTTGCAGAAAAGCATCCCCAAAGAATGATGTTTCCACCTCCATGCTTCACGGTTGGGATGGTGTTCTTGGGGTTGTACTCATACTTCTTCTTCCTCCAAACACGGCGAGTGGAGTTAGACCAAAAAGCTCTATTTTTGTCTCATCAGACCACATGACCTTCTCCCATTCCTCCTCTGGATCATCCAGATGGTCATTGGCAAACTTCAGACAGGCCTGGACATGCACTGGCTTAAGCAGGGGGACCTTGCGTGCGCTGCAGGATTTTAATCCATGACGGCGTAGTGTGTTACTAATGGTTTTCTTTGAGACTGTGGTCCCAGCTCTCTTCAGGTCATTGACCAGGTCCTGCCGTGTAGTTCTGGGCTGATCCCTCACCTTCCTCATGATCATTGATGCCCCACGAGGTGAAATCTTGCATGGAGCCCCAGACCGAGGGTGATTGACCGTCATCTTGAACTTCTTCCATTTTCTAATAATTGCGCCAACAGTTGTTTCCTTCTCACCAAGCTGCTTGCCTATTGTCCTGTAGCCCATCCCAGCCTTGTGCAGGTCTACAATTTTATCCCTGATGTCCTTACACAGCTCTCTGGTCTTGGCCATTGTGGAGAGGTTGGAATCTGTTTGATTGAGTGTGTGGACAGGTGTCTTTTATACAGGTAACGAGTTCAAACAGGTGCAGTTAATACAGGTAATGAGTGGAGAACAGGAGGGCTTCTTAAAGAAAAACTAACAGGTCTGTGAGAGCCGGAATTCTTACTGGTTGGTAGGTGATCAAATACTTATGTCATGCAATAAAATGCAAATTAATTATTTAAAAATCATACAATGTGATTTTCTGGATTTTTGTTTTAGATTCCGTCTCTCACAGTTGAAGTGTACCTATGATAAAAATTACAGACCTCTACATGCTTTGTAAGTAGGAAAACCTGCAAAATCGGCAGTGTATCAAATACTTGTTCTCCCCACTGTATATACTGTATTTGCAAATTTAAAAAAAAAGAAAACGTTTTTGCTTTGTCATTATGGGGTATTGTGTGTAGATTGATGAGGGGGAAAAAACGATTTAATACATTTTAAAATAAGGCTGTAATGTGGAAAAAGTCAAGGGGTCTAAATACTGTCCGAGTGCACTGTATGTAGTGGTGTAATAATGATATATGATGTACTGTTTATCTTTGATTTATGTGAGATGTAAGTGCCTTAATGTGTTTGGACCCCTGCCTTGGCAGCAGCTAATGGGAATCTCTAATAAATACAAATAAAATTACCAGAAGAGCTGTATTTATTATAATTTTTTATGGGAAGCATTTACCAAATATTAAAAAATCATACAGGAAATGTAACTGCCTCTCCTGAAACAGTTACAACCCTTAACTGACCTGCTGTCATGAGGTTTGACTGCTCTCAGTGTTCTAGAATGTCAGTGCAGATGTCGAGGGTGGTTTTGTCTTCCACTTGGGAATGGGGAAAGACCATGGGGTCTAGATCAGTCTTTGGGCAGATGCAGACACAGTCAATGTCACAGAATGTGTACCACTACCTGTGTACAGTAGGGTGTAAAAAAGCAACCAGGACAGCAGCCAAACATATGTTGTTGTTTTTGCCTCAGATTTTGATATCCTGTGTTCTGTTTGGGACGGTAATTCATGTTAAAGCACACTTCCTGTCAGTCTTGGTGAGCCTTTCTAATGTTCTTACCACACATACAGTGGACTCAATCTGACAGTAATCTATCTGGAAACAGCAGCTGGCAGAAAGTGCCAGAGATAAGAGGGGTGAATTAGCTCACCTTCAAGACAAACACTGAACATCCTCAAGCATACTCAAGAGGGAGCTGGTTGCCTCCCTGTGACCGTGCTGGCACTGACATGCTATGATTCTCATCCATGCATACACAGTGAACGGTTCACTCGACGGCACAGTTCATGTTTGTCTGTTTAACATCTAACAAATGGTAAATATTGCCCCCGGAATGGTCTATTCTGGTTGCTTTGCCTGCCAGAGTACACTGCTGAGGGCCCATTTAGCGCATGGTCATCCGAACCCCTAAGCCAGACTTATTAAGTCAATATAAAACTTTCATAGTAGGGGAGGGCTGCAGGACACGGGGGAAAAATTAAGAAAACAGTTTGATCTTTGGACACCAGAGCCATGGGAGAATAATCCCAGAAAGCTATCAGAGTTTGCCCGAATCAAGAGGAGGATGTCTCATACTGTATCCTAACATATAATTCTTTGGAAGAGCACCAATCCCTACAAATAGGTCTGTAATATAAGGAGACCAGATGCTGAGGCTTACCCTTGATCTTTAAAATGGCTTTAGGCATATTTCCTACTGGGTTTACTTCGAAGTGACAAAGCTGCAGAGATAAAGTGAAAAGCTGGGCTATACTGATGTAGGATTGTAATTTGAGCCAGTTTGCTACAGCAGAAAAAAGAATCCTGCAGCAATAGTAAATGTTAACTATAATTAATGGACATTTTTGTATGGGTTGATACATTTTTCGTAACTTCAGAAGCCTTTTTAAACCTCAATACACTACAATTTTAAATATCCTGCATTGCAGGAAAGTTCTCAAGCAACAGGGTGATCAAATTAAGATCCTACATCTGCACTGTATATTGATAGCTGGCTACCAAGCTTTCTTCATTCTCATGTTGACTAGTTTCACCAGTAACCAACAAACTCTCAAACCTAATGAAGATATCGTACAAAAATACCCAATATGTCGTGGGGCTGTGACATGGTCTCCTTTGTCTTTTTAAACGGTCTAGCACAGCTGATGAAATGGCCAGAGGGGACTCTTTGTGCTCCGGGCTCAGTAGTTGACGTATTCCTCCGCAGCTGGGTGATTAAGACTCCCTCTTGTGTGTGTGTTAGTCTGATCCTCTAGCAAAGAGGGGAAAACACACAAGCCACACCGCTGTTCTGTTTCAGCATTCATTGGATTTCATCACTGATATTTGCACCTTGTCATCACACCACAGCGAGAGCTTATTTAGGACAATACTGAGCGATACATCCAAGTGATAGTGGTAGGGAGATTGTGTCTAATCGAGAAACTGATAGTGAGTGCAACGGAAATGGCTGTATATCAGCAATTATTAGGAAAGAGCTTGATTCCAATTGTGGTTAAGCTAAACTGTACTGCTATTGTATAATGTTAAAGGAATGGATTGCTGGATGAATATTTATCAGGTGAGTAGAGGAACTAGGGGGTAATATACAGTAAGCAGTAAGTATGATGCATCGCCATTCAAATGCAAATATGAAGAGGGTACCTCAAAATGTTCACCTCATTAAAGGAAGAATATGAGCCACTATGGGAATAACTTATTTTATTTTAACAAAAGTGCAATTCCACTAGAGCCTGACCGATATATAATTTCACAATATTATCGGACGATATTGGCCTTTTAACGCTACATCGGTATCGGACAATAATTCCACCGATAACCTTTATTCAGTCATTAGGATGAAAAAAGGGAATCTCATGCTTATCGAAAAACTTGTGGCCATCCTCATGATGTGTCATTAATTTCACAATATAAGAAATCAATTGAAGCATATTTTTTGAACAATTGCTGTTTTTGATGGCAATTTTTGAGAATTCAGTGTGGAAAAATTACACCTTTTCATTTCCCCAGCTTAAAACAGTATATCGGCCCCAAAAAATGGTCGGGCTCTAAATTCCACTACTCTGCAACCACTCACTGTTCTGTTCATCAATTTAGCAGAGCATTCTGGTATAAACAGGATGACTCTGTTCTTTAAGGACATACTGCATTTTTACAATGGGAAAAAAATATTTTTGTGATAGTCCAAAAGGACAATATAGTACACACCCCTCACCCATCTGATGCAGAAAAACAGACATATCTCATTTTAACCAGAGACCGCAACTGCTAAAATCTTTAGATCCCAACAGCTGGAAGCATTCGTTACACTTTACTTTACATTGTGCTATTTTTTAAAGTAGTATTAACAGAAAATGCAAAATGATAAACATACTTAAGAATTATGGTTTTGTTTATTTGTGGTAGCAACATGTGCAAATGGTTGTGAAAATCTGTCGAAGTCGACTCCAAAACCAAAAATGCAATGCTCCTTTTCTTGGCTGGCTGGCTAGCTAGCAAACGTAGCTACACACAATAATACCAAAGTCAATATCAGCATGTGAAGTACTTAGCTAGCTGTAAAATCGCCTAAACAAACTTCACTATCAATTTAGGTGTCTATCTCACTGAGTTCAACTTGCAGTTCCTCTCTGACCAGGATGAGTGCGGAGTACGTTGTTATGGCAACAACAGCCCATTCCCATGTTTCCCACAGACACACAGGGTGCATTGCGAGTTGGTACTTGAAGGGTAACTGAGTTTAATAATTTTGTACACTGTTTAGATTGAGCACATCTTAGCAAAATATATACTTTGTCATGAGGACACCACCACGCAGACGACACCATTCTGTATACTTCTGGCCCTTCTTCAGGTTAACTAAACTCCAGATGAGCTTCAATGCCAGTAAAACTAAATGCATGCTCTTCAACCGATCGCTGCCCGCACCTGCCCGCCCGTCCAGCATCACTACTCTGGACGATTCTGACCTAAAATATGTGGACAACTACAAATACCTAGGTGTCTGGTTAGATTGTAAACTCCCCTTCCAGACTCACATTAAGCATCTACAATCCAAAAATAAATATATAATCGACTTCCTATTTCACAACAAACATCCTTCACTCATGTTGCCAAACATACCCTTGTAAAACTGACCATCCTACCGATCCTTGACTTCGGCGATGTAATTTACAAAATAGCCTCCCAACACTCTACTCAGCAAATTGGATGCAGTCTATCTCAGTGCCATCCGTTTTGTCACCAAAGCCACCACTGCGACCTGTATGCTCTCGTTGGCTGGCCCTCACTTCATATTCGTCGCCCACTGGCTCCAGGTCATCTATAAGTCTTTGCAAGGTACATCTAGCACATCTATCACTCCAGTGTTAAATTGCTAAATTGTAATTATTTCACCACTATGGCCTATTTATTGCCTTACCTCCCTTATCTTATTTCATTTGCACATGCAACAGTATAGCTTCCGTCCCTCTCCTCGCACCTACCTGGGCTCGAACCAGGGACCCTCTGCACACAGACAACAGTCACCCACGAAGCATCGTTACCCATCGCGCCACAAAAGCCAAGGCCCTTGTAGAGCAAGGGGAACAACTACTTCAGGTCTCAGAGCGAGTGACGTCACCGACTGAAACGCTATTAGCGCGTACCACCGCCAACTAGCTAGCCATTTCACATCGGTTACACACACTGTATATAGACTTTTCTATTGTGTTATTGACTGTATGTTTGTTTATTCCATGTGTAACTCTGTGTTGTTGTTTGTGTCGCACTGATTTGCTTTATCTTGGCCAGGTCGCAGTTGTAAATGAGAACTTATTCTCAACTGGCCTACCTGGTTAAATAAAGGTGAAATAACATATATATTTTTAAATGATGATATAAAGGGATGGATGTGTTCTAGACAAGTATGCCCATACTATCTATGGGCTGATTTGGCGATCTGGAGTGCAGGTCATGTTTTTAAGCGTTATGAAATGTGATGGTGTGTTACCCCTATCTCCAGTGACGAGAACCATGTAGCTATGATGCGTTCCTAGTTGGAACTCCTACACGGTTTCGTGATTTCACAGACGGACCACTTAGAAGTTAAATCATGGGGAACATTTATATTTTACCCACTGATAAAAAATAGTCTCTCACCAAATTGACAGGAGTTTCATGATTTTTATTTCTGGGGATGGATTAGCCCTTCAATAAATACCAGGTAAACACCTGCAGAAATAGGACTGTATCGGTACTTTGTATACAAGTCTGTGTGTGTGTGTGTGTGTGTGTGTGTGTGTGTGTGTGTGTGTGTGTGTGTGTGTGTGTGTGTGTGTGTGTGTGTGTGTGTGTGTGTGTGTGTGTGTGTGTGTGTGTGTGTGTGTGTGTGTGTGTGTGTGTGTGTGTGTGCAGTGTTTCCCCTATATGCATTTACAGGACACACTGGTGTGTATGTGTGCAATGTGCCTAAATGTAGGTGTTCCTACTCTGCAATGTAGTTATGTTTTTGCCTCTGTTCCTTTGCCCTCCTCTGCTTGTAGCCTAAAGACAGTTCCTGTTCAGACAGACCGGGTCTCCAGCTCCAGTAGCCCCCAGTGTGCAGGCAGGTTCCTCTGTCAGAGGACTCCAAGGACAGGCAGCCAAGTGTGGAGAAAGCGATTTGTCTTGCAGGCTGGAGCCGGGCTCCCGAGACCACTTCCACAGGTCTGATACTCAACATATCCTCCCTGCGCTTTAGAGAGCTCTTATAGGGGAAGGTTTGCTGCTCAACCCTGCCTTGTACTACCACACTCCAACGCATCCGAGGTACAAGTCTGACATCAAACACCCTCCCTCCCACTTCAACTGCTTTGTGATGAGCTACATCCACCCCGGCTGTTACTCAGGAGTGTTGTGGCAGCAGGTATACTTTCACAGCCTCCACGGTGTTGAAGATAACAAGAGGATGTAGAGAATTGTACACTGGCGTGCATGAAGGAGTGAAACACTAATAATAGTCACTGAGTGGGGGGTGGCTGTGCGCTTTTCAAAGTTATTACATTAAGCAGAATGAAAGTTGCTATTAATCGGTTTCTTTCACATACTGGGTGGCTTGGGGGAGAATTTTGTTCTAAATCCTTGGAGTTTTAGATGGATGAATGGTCTAAACCGTTGTTCATTACATTTCACTGTCTACAACATGCTAAACACATAACCTCCTACTGTAATATAGAATTATGCTGCGGTTAGATGGCACGAGGCAGACACTAGATGCCAAACGTGATGTCATTGTTTTCAATGAGAGAACGATGGTAAATACCGTTGAGTCTGGCAGTGAATGCCTTCAGCCACTACGGTAGACGGGACTTGCCGCCAGAGTTCAAATATTTCAACTTTTGTCATCTGCTGTAGTGTTGTTTTCTACCGGATGTTGATTTGCACGGTTTGTTTCCTGAAATCACCATAGGAACACATCCCGTCATGCTGGCTTGCTTTTGTCATCACCGTCTTTCTTGCTTTCTTGTCCCGCTATGCCGATTGGTATGGCGGTTTTTGCGTCCCTCATCTAAATGCAGCATTAGGTCTTTCCGTTAAAATAGAATATTCATTAATACATCGGCAGGAGGTAATAGAGTTTGTAATAGTTATATTCTAGTTCAAAGGTCACATTGAAATCAGTGGTGGAGAGCAGACAGGAGAGGACTATTCATTAGGAGCCATGGTGCCGTAAGATCAAATGAATACCAATCACTCGGTAGAAAATATATATCTTCTTATCCCTCGCCTTGACCCAGCCCTGCCTGCAACTACAAAGATAAATGAACAGTAAGCGCTCATTTAAGTAGAAAGCAAATGGAAACATTTTATCATTGGAAGGGAGGAAAGGAAGGCAGTTTCAGCCACTGGAGGTAATCACAGTAATCCATTCTTTTCAGTTAGTGGCTCACAGCATGTTTATAGGTCGGCATTAATCAGAGCAGAATGCATTAGCCGGGCATCACAGAGACATTGCATAGCAATGTGTTGTTTAGAAATGTATATGATGTCGGCCATACCAATGCAGAGGAGTGAAGTCTAGAATCCAGAGACCGCTGGAAATAAATATTTGGAGTTTTCAGATACACATTATCGACTACAGTCTGTTGGAATGTACTGTATCTTTGGTGTTAGAGGCAACAACAAGTGATTTCTCTATCATATTCATCATCTTTAATCAACGTATATTGAAGCCAAAAATCTCTGCTCTGCTTAGATGTCAGGTTGGCACATTGAAACTGTGATGACTTGAAGCCGGTCTGACAGACTGACATGGCTAGTAAGAGTTTTAGAATGTACTGTAAAGCCTGATTCGATTGTCCATAATAGATTATGGGGCTTGGCAGTCTATCAGTCTATGATCTGATAGGACAGATGCCAAGTCCACTCAAAAGTCATCAACAGAATTAATGTTTCTCTACTACACCGTAATTTCTTCATTTTAACAGCTTGTGTGTGTGTGTTTGTGTGTGTGTGTGCATGTGTCTGTGTGCGTGTGTGTATGTGTTGATGCTCCTTTCACTGATTGCTGACCGGCTAGTGGAGTAGGTCAAAGTCATTTGCACCTCCTCTGGGTGGCTTCACACCAGGGTGATCCCTGGCGTCTGTGATAACAGCGCTTTAAGAGCCCTCAGGGTTCCCTTAGGCTTGGTAGAAACAGCAGGTTGTTACTAAAGCAGTATATAAAAAAAGGTCAAATTGAATATGAAAAAAACTAAAACACATTGAACAAAGAATGGTTGGACATCAGAATGAGGGAAGAAGAGAGAAAAGGGTGGAAAATGTGTGCATTGGCAGTAGAGGTAGCTCAAATTATAACCCTCTTGACATTTTAGCCTGAGTATTTTTCGCTTTCATTGGTTGAAGATGCGATTGTCTGCCGCTTCGACGACTAAATGTTAAATTGCTTTTCACTGCTCTAGAAAATAACCCCATAACTTGTACCAATTTAGTCAAGGAGGCCTGAGCCTGTAGATGTATATTCTAGTGACAATTTACTCTAAAAATGGATTCCTCATGGTAAATGGTGAATGACTGATCCTATATCCATATCTAATCAATTGATCCTATATCCACATCTTGGATCAATTGGCTTATACAATTAGAAGCTAATGCAACAGACGCAAACACAACAACCCAGCATTTCCATAATGTCATGTGCAGACTGACGACAGTAACGTGGGCGTACTGGGACATCTTAATAGGTCCGACCGTGCAGCAAATGGGAGCTGGCAGATTGTGGGCTAGTCAGTGGATGGGCCAGTGGCAGGACAGGATGCTCTAATGAGCCATCTCCCAGAGATAACTGTCTAAGAGACATTAGGAGAGGAGGGGGCCCTATTAATATCTCCGCTTCATGTTTCCCTGTAAGCAGACTTCCTCAGCGTCTGCTTTCACAGTCCAGTCCCCAGCTGAAACACATACACACGAGTGCGCGCACACACACGCCGAAGCCATCGTCATCTGCCATCAAGTTACATTAGTTTGGTGTAAAAGTAACCCTGTGGCGTTCTTATTGAAGCAGAGAAATAAAAACATCCCTTTAAGGTGGAAATAAAAGTTCCCATTTCCAGGTACTGTTACTACTCATTAACCTTGAGCTGTCTGACTTCATTGAAGTGCAATTATTATTATTATTCGACATTTTTTAGGGGGGTGTAATTATGTTTTCTGCAGATATCAAACTTCGTCAACATTGTGCTGCTCACTGAAGTTTGCTGTGTTCACTCATGTCATTATCGTGTCATTAAAAACCACAGGCTAAATGCTACATATAAAATTCTAAATTCTGAAACACTGTTATACATTTTCTTAGCAGAAGGTCATGTGATGATGAACAAATTCAATACAGGTCAAATGGCTGCTGTCATGAAACATAATATATTGGTCAAGGTAGACTCAGTAATATGACATTATAAACAACCGGGCAACTTCCTGCTTACAGCCGCTGTTCGTTCTCCCCAAAGTGGGCATGCCCCAAGGGAGGGAGCAAATTGGAAGAGCAAATGCTGTCTTGGTAGATTTGAAGTCTGTTGTTGTTGATGTCTGTAAGCAGGAAACCACCCTGTTGTGTGTATGATGATGTTATATGGCTGAGTATACCTTTAAGACATATCAAACTAGGAAAGGAGACAATAGCTAGGATTGACTGACATGTGACAGAGAGCACATGAGAACAATATGTAGGCTACCTGTGAAACTACAGCATATAATACAGTACTAATTAATGTGGAGTACTTATTATAGGCCTAACTACTGCACTCAGAGAGAGAGAGCGAGAGAGAGCGAGAGAGATGGATGGATTGATTCCCTTTCTTCTCTCATTACGCCAAAGGAAGGACAGACAGTTATCAGGTGTATGTGTGTGTGTGGAGTGTCTGTCTGTCCGTCTGTCTGTCTGTGTGAGTCCGTGCTCCCTGGTCTGCGGTCAGTGTGTTACCGTACCATCAAGGCCACTTATGGTGTTAAATTCAATCTTACTGGGCCTCATAAGGCTGATAACTTCCATCCAAGAATCTACTCTCATGTCTGCCTCTCGACTGCTATACTTAATTTAGTACAACGCAGTGATGTAATGGAGGGTAAATGCAAGTAAACACAGTTTACCCACAATTATTTTTGCTTGACAGTTTACCAACTTTTGCGGAAAGTGTAGGGAGTGTTACTTTTTTCACTGCGACCGGCAATAAGAGTTTACCCATCTATTTTGTTTTATCACTACATCACTGGTCCAATGTACAGACAGTCCATGTGGAACTATCCACAGCCATAAGTCCAAAAGCTTCACTAACCTTCCCCATCAACTCAGCATGCCCTAAATGCATGGTCATTAACTTTACTGATTCATTTTCTGTATCACTCACAGAATATACTGTAAAGGTGTTGAAGAAGATCTGTCCACAAAATAAATAAATTGCTGGCTAACAATATGTGCCAACTGCTGCAGCATTCCAGAAATGCTCATATTGTAGATAGGCTTACAACACTTGGTCACAGCAAACAGTGAGGAATGGAGGCAGACTCTATAAGACAGACCGGTAATCTTATCTCCTTTGTCTCAACAAAAGCCAGAGTTTCCAGTCAGTTGTAGACGAGCATTCTTTACAACGATTTCAGTTTTACATAAAGCCTTGTAGCAGTCAACCACACAGTGATAATAAACATAGTTATAAACTGGGTGGTTCAAACCCTGAATGCTGATTGGCTGACATATCAGACTATATACCATGAATATGACAAAACATGTATTTTAACTGCTCTAATTACTGGTAACCAGTTAATAATAGCTTATAATAGCAATAATAGTTTATAATAGCAATTAGGCACCTCGGGGGTTAGTGGTATATGGCCAATATACCACAGCTAAGGGCCGTATTCAGGCACTCCGCGTTGTGTTGTGCTTAATAACAGCCCTTAGCCGTGGTATATTGGCCATATACAACACCCCGTGCCTTATTGCGTAATTATAATTAGGCTTAATTATAACATAATTATGGGCTCTATTTGTACTGCCAGAAGAGAAGAGAGTATCATGCCAACATGTATTATCTCAGACACTAAACTACATTTAAATAATACTACTTGACAACCCTAGCCCAACCTATGCACGCCATTCCACAATGCCAAATACTCCACTGAGATGGTTAACTAACAGAAAGAAGTGCTTTCACTCATTCACAGTGACTTTTATAAATCAATTTAAATACAAATGTATTTGTCACATGATTCGTAAACGTCAGGTGTAGACTTACAGTGAAATGCTTACTTCCCAACAATGCAGATAGATAAAATGATAAATAATAGAAAACTAGAAAAATAATAACACGAGGAATAGATCCACAATGAGTAACGGTAACTTGGCTATATACAGTACCAGTACCGAGTATACAGCTAATAGGTGACATAAGGAACTGTTCAATGAGGATCACATCACACAGGCATTTATAAAAATATAAAAATATGCAGATTTGCAGCTGGCTCATGTTACAATAGATGCACAAATCGTAGAGTAAGTGGACCGACAATGAATGGTCAACATATTTTAATTTCTAAATATGACAAGCTAAGGGGGGAAAAAAGCCCAATGGTAGAGATGACTTCAATTTCTGTTTCTCCATGGATCATTTGGACATCTTGCCATTTGTCAATTAGAAATCATCATCAATTCAAGCGCTCCAATAACAATTGATGAATAGACTACAATAAATGAATGTAGGCAATTAAATAAATAGGCCTACACTATTATGGATCTACCAGCAAATCATATATTATTGGAATTTAACACTCAATTCACATCATATTACCATAACTTTAAAGTCGGACCATTAGATATACCGTATGTGATAGGTAGGCTATGGCTTTCCCTAAAAAGGCACATTTAGTTCCCACGAAATAAATGGTCATTCGTTTTCTATGTGTAACTATGTGCAATAGTTATGCAATACTATGAGCCACTATAATATTAATGCTATTTTATTAAATACTTTCTGGTACCTGCAGGCTTTTCACCTGTTTTTTTGTTTTTGTTTTTGAGCAGAGCAATGAATGAATACTTGCAGCATGCAATGCCTACCTGAGATTTATGCTGATGTCCATCTTCGAGTTCTGAAACACTGTTCATGATTTTCCATCGATCATTTACCATTCTCTGAAATTCTTAAAATCCGAGATTTGACATCATTGGTAAAGGGAAAGTGTTAACCAGAGGGTCTATGTTGTTTGAACTATTCCAATAAGAAGGGGAAAAGGTTTACACATAAAAACTACTTCAATCACTGCACAGATCTCTACAATTCTAAAGGAGGTCCAGATGGGAATCTAGTAGTACAAACATGTTGATATTATACATACTTGTAGAACCCCTTGCAAAGAATAGTTGCTTTGAATTTTCGCAGTTAGGAAATGCTATAACGTTCCTTCTTGTTACTAAAAAACACACATGCACTTTGACAGTAAGCGTTCGATGCGTTGCAGATTCTAATGAATCAAAACTTCACCCGCGTTATTCAGAACCTAGAAGAAAACCTGCTTCTATTTCCTCCGTTCTGACTCAAAATTACACGTGTCCTGTCGAGGTTTTACGCGTGGGCTATGTACGTCCTTGTTAAAAAGTGAGAGAGCTCGGGCAAGAGATAAAACCGCCTCTGGTTTCCCTGGTTGACGTTGATAAACATGAAGCGGCTCTCTGATATGATTCAACGCGCAGTCAGATTAGCAACATATTGCATTGGGCAAGAGCGTCTCGACGTGAAATCCAAGCTTCAGTGATTCCCCTTCGCCGTGCGAGTCCGCGCGCGTGTATGCGTGTATTTTTTATATTTTTTATTTAACCTTTATTTAACTACGCAACTGTGAGAGAGGCTGTGTGTGTGTGTGTGTGTGAGCGCGCGCGAGTGTGCATGCGTGCATGTGTATGTGTGCATGTGTATGTGTGTGTGTGTTACATTAATGCCTGTCTATAGTCTACCTGCATGGGCTTTATGCACCGTTTCCCCTCCCTCTGAGATGATGCAGGTAATTAATTGCATCTCAACATTTCCACAGGAGAATAAGGAGGACGATAGCTTGGAAATGCCGTTCACTAGTAAAGGTCTTTGCATCAATATAGAAGACAAGGAGGCAGGAAAATAGATAAGAGACAAACTATTACTCTTGGATATTTATTTGATATGATGAATAATATTCATAAATATAATATTTATTGTCTGATTCCCTCTTAGGGCCTGCTTAGAGTGCTGGAGGTGTGTGTGTGTGTTAGAGTTCTTATCAGGCCTAAAAAATAGAGCTGGTATTACCCAAGGCCTATGAGCTGAAGCCCGAGCCCTGGTCCGACACATCACAGAAATGTAAGCCAAACCCGAATAAAAGCCAGATTTCCAGAAAACTGCCTTTCCTGCAGTCAAATGACCATACCTTTCCTGCAGTCAAATGACCATACCTTTCCTGCAGTCAAATGACCATACCTTTCCTGCAGTCAAATGACCATACCTTTCCTGCAGTCAAATGACCATACCTTTCCTGCAGTCAAATGACCATACATTTCCTGCAGTCAAATGACCATACCTTTCCTACAGTCAAATGTCCATACCTTTCCTACAGTCAAATGACCATACCTTTCCTGCAGTCAAATGACCATACCTTTCCTGCAGTCAAATGACCATACCTTTCCTACAGTCAAATGTCCATACCTTTCCTACAGTCAAATGACCATACCTTTCCTGCAGTCAAATGACCATACCTTTCCTGCAGTCAAATGACCATACCTTTCCTGCAGTCAAATGTCCATACCTTTCCTGCAGTCAAATGACCATACCTTTCCTGCAGTCAAATGACCATACCTTTCCTGCAGTCAAATGACCATACCTTTCCTGCAGTCAAATGTCCATACCTTTCCTGCAGTCAAATGACCATACCTTTCCTGCAGTCAAATGACCATACCTTTCCTGCAGTCAAATGACCATACCTTTCCTGCAGTCAAATGACCATACCTTTCCTGCAGTCAAATGACCATACCTTTCCTCCAGCCAAATGACAAAATCGCCCTCTAGAGGCCTCCTGGGTGGCATGTTATTAATAGTTTCCATAATTTCATAATTAATAAACATTATTTCACAAAACCTGCTGAAATTCCGGTGTTTCTATGTCAAATGTTATTGTTATATTATAAAAGTTTGGACACACCTACTCATTCAAGGGTTTTTCTTTATTTTGACTGTTTTCTAGTGAAGACATCAGAACTACAGTGGGGCAAAAAAGTATTTAGTCAGCCACCAATTGTGCAAGTTCTCCCACTTAAAAAGATGAGAGAGGCCTGTAATTTTCATCATAGGTACACTTCAACTATGACAGACAAAATTAGAAAAAAAAATCCAGAAAATCACATTGTAGGATTTTTTATGAATTTATTTGCAAATTATGGTCAATAATTATTATTTATTTTATCAATAACAAAAGTTTATCTCAATACTTTGTTATATACCTTTTGTTGGCAATGACAGAGGTCAAACGTTTTCTGTAAGTCTTCACAAGGTTTTCACACACTGTTGCTGGTATTTTGGCCCATTCCTCCATGCAGATCTCCTCTAGAGCAGTGATGTTTTGGGGCTGTTGCTGGGCAACACGGACTTTTAACTCCCTCCAAAGATTTTCTATGGAGTTGAGATCTGGAGACTGGCTAGGCCACTCCAGGACCTTGAAATGTTTCTTACGAAGCCACTCCTTCGTTGCCCGGTTGGTGTGTTTGGGATCATTGTCATGCTGAAAGACCCAGCCACGTTTCATCTTCAATGCCCTTGCTGATGGAAGGAGGTTTTCACTCAAAATCTCACGATACATGGCCCCATTCATTCTTTCCTTTACACGGATCAGTCGTCCTGGTCCCTTTGCAGAAAAACAGCCCCAAAGCATGATGTTTCCACCCCCATTCTTCACAGTAGGTATGGTGTTCTTTGGATGCAACTCAGCCTTCTTTGTCCTCCAAACACGACGAGTTGAGTTTTTACTAAAAAGTTATATTTTGGTTTCATCTGACCATATGACATTCTCCCAATCTTCTTCTGGATCATCCAAATGCTCTCTAGCAAACTTCAGACGGGCCTGGACATGTACTGGCTTAAGCAGGGGGACACGTCTGGCACTGCAGGATTTGAGTCCCTGGCGGCGTAGTGTGTTACTGATGGTAGGCTTTGTTACTTTGGTCCCAGCTCTCTGCAAGTCATTCACTAGGTCCCCCCGTGTGGTTCTGGGATTTTTGCTTACCATTCTTGTGATCATTTTGACCCCACGGGGTGAGATCTTGCGTGGAGCCCCAGATCGAGGGAGATTATCAGTGGTCTTGTATGTCTTCCATTTCCTAATAATTGCTCCCACAGTTGATTTCTTCAAACCAAGCTGCTTACCTATTGCAGATTCAGTCTTCCCAGCCTGGTGCAGGTCTACAATTTTGTTTCTGGTGTCCTTTGACAGCTCTTTGGTCTTGGTCATAGTGGAGTTTGGAGTGTGACTGTTTGAGGTTGTGGACAGTTGTCTTTTATACTGATAACAAGTTCAAACAGGTGCCATTAATACAGGTAACGAGTGGAGGACAGAGGAGCCTCTTAAAGAAGAAGTTACAGGTCTGTGAGAGCCAGAAATCTTGCTTGTTTGTAGGTGACCAAATACTTATTTTCCACCATAATTAGCAAATAAATTCATTAAAAATCCTACAATGTGATTTTCTGGATTTCTTTTTCTCATTTTGTCTGTCATAGTTGAAGTGTACCTATGATGAAAATTACAGGCCTCTCTCATCTTTTTAAGTGGGAGAACTTGCACAATTGGTGGCTGACTAAATACTTTTTTGCCCCACTGGATATGCAGAAAAATAAACATATTTTTTACATAGATTTAAGCATAATAATTATGGCTCTAGATTGCAGGTAAAAGCTGTTTCACGTGTTCGAAAAATGCAAAATTCTCCAACTCCTCAGATTTTTGGTCCTGCTCACTCCGGCAGAGGATTACTGTAGGTGTATACCAGTTATTCAGTTAAATGTTATATAAAGGTTTTGTCGCAAGTCTGAAACAGAAACTTTCACGAACATGTGATGTAAGACCTCGCACAGTCTCACAAACACCATAACTCCATCATGCATTTTTATTTTCAAGTCCTCCTCAACACAACCAATCAATTGATCATTCTATGTGAGGAGCCTTCATGCTCGGAAAGGCAGAGGCCTGTAATCATCTGGCAGAATGAGCAGGGCTGTCAATGAAGCAGTCGTCTGATTTTTAAAGTGGCCCTTAAAATGGAGGGAAAAGACTCTCTAAAGTTAAAGCACCAATAAAAAACTGCATGGAGAATAAGAGAATATGATACACATCCCCGAAAGGAGAATTTGTCGATAGAATTTTCTTTTGAATTGTTCTATTGTTTGGACTAGATGCTAAAGGAATAGTTTTCAGATTCTTAAATGGAAAGTAACTACTTATTTGGTACCCCATTCCTTTGTGTAGTGTGAAGGAATTAAGTTCTAAAGTCTGAAAAATGTAAAGAAAATTAATTGAATTGGTCAACTAATCAAGAATATATATTTTTGTACCTGCTGTAGGCTGGGCCTATTATTTACATGGATGGTGAAACAATAGGTGTTTTATTCTTGTTCTTGTGATAGGATGCCACTGCATTGAACTAAGACATTGGTAGTATCTATTATTGATGTCCCTTGTCTTTACTCACACATCAACTGAAAACTTTTAAAAGATTATCCGAGGCTGTGCGACCGGATCGGCAAGAACCTCTATACAACACCGGTGACCGGCTTGTTGTCGTGCTTCCCGAGGGCAGTAGCTTTAGTTAATTGCCATGTCACTGTGACATCCAGATGGTGACAAATATTACAGGTTATTTCTCCCTCACCCATCGAAATAAACAAAATTTATTTTTACATGCTGTTGTTTTCAGCACTTTGACATTAGCTACATCCCTTCTAGCCAAGGGAGCAGCAGCTATGTAAAGAAATTGTCTATAAAGTAGCACTTTGTTTTGTGGAGCCAGGTTCTTTATGGGGGTGTTGGTCTGGAGGTTAACGAGACAGACTAATAAGTGGAGGGTAGGTGCCACCTACTGCCGTTGTGCCCTTGAGCAAGGCTCTTCAACCTCTCAAATTTCAGTGATGATGGACAATAAAGTTGTATTCTAGATAAAGTATTACAAACTATCTCTGGATATCCTTATAGCATTGTTATACTGTAGCATTGTAAAGTAGCTTCATTTTGCTCAAACCCTCTTGGAGTGTGGTGCTTGATCTATCGACAAGATATTCCTATTTCATGACTTGGAAGGACTTTGCTGCTCCAACTTAAAGCATATTCAGAAACCCCACAGAGATAACACTGAAACACCAAGGCACTCTTACCAGACTTGACTAAATTGGCATATCTACATTAGAAAGCAGTCAAAAAGAGTGAAGATGAGAGAGATGGACACTTTCAACATGAACTGCACTGATCGATTGCCAAAGTGTACTTATGTCAGAGGTAATAAGACGTCCTTGCATCACGGAGATAAGATAGGGGATCATGGTCGTCTTAGAGTTCTCTCAGATAGCAACTGGTAGACTAAACGATGTATCAGCAATCGTTAGCGGCCCATCATCCATTCAGCAGACAAGATATCCTCTCTATACTCTATTCTCTTTGATCAGATCAGAGTGATTCGATCAATCCGCAGTATATTGCTGATAAGGGGCACAATTAACGGATGAAAGAGCAGAAATTAAAATAGGGCGAGCCTTTGTTTTGCACAATGTATAATGAGAGCCCACAGGAGGTCCTTGATATGAACGACCAAACAAAAGAGCAACCTGCCAGTGCATTGGGTTGAAGTGGTGGTAAAAAATACATTCTGATACTATTCTAAGAAACTAATGGATAGATTTACACAAGTTAGGAAAATGGCCACGTGGTGAGTTGTATGTAATACCCCCAACATATCAACTATTTTCCCATACAATACCTTGAATGACTGCCTAAGAGGGATATATTCCTTTTTTTTTCTCTCGTTAATAATATAATTATGAATTCCTCCGTGCATTTTTTTATCATATGACCAAATATCACCCCAGCATTTACAGAGGCAGTTAAGAAGGAGGGTCTACAGTGAGTAGAAAGACAGAACTATAGAGAGGGCATATACTGTAGGTAAGGGGAACACCAGGAAGCACTCTTCAGCCTTGACAGCACCGAGGCAGCCTCATTGAGCCGCATTTCATCCTCTACACCTCAGTGGCTCCGTAAATAGGCAATTATTTCAGAAGCAGATACTGCCAAGGATTTGCCTTGACAGCTGCATTGCGTTTAGCCGGCGTACTAATAACAAAATAGTGTCCATCTCCACAATCAGTGGGATAATTTGATAAATTGGAATGACCCGAGACTCACAACCGCCTCCTCACTATAAAGGCTTCTGTCTGGGGTTTTAATAAGACACAAAATGCATTGAGAACATAAAGGCAGTTTCACATCCATTTTTCATTAATCCACCATCACACACCACCATCAGATGAACACGAAGAGAAAAGAGGACAAGAACAGTTAAATTCTGACTAAGTAAAAGGGACGCTCCCAAACTTTTGTATAATTTCAGTCAGTAGTTTTGAAAGCGATGCTGACAGGCCCAAACGGGTCACAGTTTTTTGTATACTACGTCATCCCATTGTGTACTGTATTATCCATTTCATATGATATGTTACGTCTTGTGATTCATTTTTTTTGGGGTGGGGGTGCAATTTCTATGATATGTTATGAATTTGTTGTGCTTAAAGTGAACTGACAGCATTTTAGCAATATGAAATATGATTTAAAAAATCGGTTCATATACAGTACAGTCGTGGCCAAAAGTTGAGAATGACACAAATATTAATTTCCACAAAGTTTGCTGCTTCGGTGTCTTTAGATATTTTTGTCAGATGTTACTATGGAATACTGAAGTATAATTACCAGCATTTGTGTCAAAGGCTTTTATTGACAATTACATGAAGTTGATGCAAAGAGTCAATATTTGCAGTGTTGACCCTTCTTTTTCAAGACCTCTGAAATCCGTCCTGGCATGCTGTCAATTAACTTCTGGGCCACATCCTGACTGATGGCAGCCCATTCTTGCATAATCAATGCTTGGAGTTTGTCAGATTTTTTTTTTGTTTGTTTGTTTGTCCACCCGCCTCCTGAGGATTGACCACATGTTCTCAGTGGGATTAAGATCTGGGGATTTTCCTGGCCATGGAGCCAAAATATGAATGTTTTGTTCCCCGAGCCACTTAGTTATCACTTTTGCCTTATGGCAAGGTGCTCCATCATGCTGTAAAAGGCATTGTTCGTCACCAAACTGTTCCTGGATGGTCGGGAGAAGTTGCTCTCGGAGGATGTGTTGGTACCATTCTTTATTCATGTTTGTTGGACAGATCCCCTGGCAAAGGGGCAGACCACTTTACCCCAGTCCTCAGGAGTCCAATACCTGTACCTTTTGCAGAATATCAGTCTGTCCCTGATGTTTTTCCTGGAGAGAAGTGGCTTCTTTGCTGCCCTTCTTGACACCAGGCCATCCTCCAAAAGTGGTCGGGAGAAGTTGATCTCGGAGGATGTGTTGGTACCATTCTTTATTCATGTTTGTTGGACAGATCCCCTGGCAAAGGGGCAGACCACTTTACCCCAGTCCTGAGCAGTCCAATACCTGTACCTTTTGCAGAATATCAGTCTGTCCCTGATGTTTTTCCTGGAGAGAAGTGGCTTCTTTGCTGCCCTTCTTGACACCAGGCCATCCTCCAAAAGTCTTCGCCTCACTGTGCGTGCAGATGCACTCACACTTGCCTGCTGCCATTCCTGAGCAAGCTCTGTATTGGTCGTGCCCTGATCCCGCAGCTGAATCAACTTTAGGAGACGGTCCTGGCGCTTGCTGGACTTTCTTGGGCGCCCTGAAGCCTTCTTCACAACAATTGAACCGCTCTCCTTGAAGTTCTTGATGATCCGATAAATGGTTGATTTAGGTGCAATCTTACTGGCAGCAATATCCTTGCCTGTGAAGCCCTTTTTGTGCAAAGCAATGATAACATCACGCATTTCCTTGCAGGTAACCATGTTTGACAGAGGAAGAACAATGATTCCAAGAACCACCCTCCTTTTGAAGCTTCCAGTCTGTTATTTGAACTCAATCAGCATGACAGAGTGATCTCCAGCCTTGTCCTCGTCAACACTCACACCTGTGTTAACGAGAGAATCACTGACATGATGTCAGCTGGTCCAGTTGTGGCAGGGCTGAAATGCAGTGGAAATGTTTTGGGGGGATTCAGTTTCATTTGCATGGCAAAGAGGGACTTTGCAATTAATTGCAATTCATCTGATCACTCTTCATAACATTCTGGAGTATATGCAAATTGCCATCATACAAACTGAGGCAGCAGACTTTGTGAAAATGTATATTTGTGTCATTCTCAATACTTTTGGCCACGACTGTACACCCCCAGGAAGAACATGCCACTTTTTAAAAAACATTTTCGGACAAGTGAGCACTTACTGTAGATATGATCGTTTTCATGTTTTCATAAAATCTTAAATGTTAGGGAATTAAGTATACTAAGGCATTTGTGAAAATTCTAAGATCAGTAACTAATACTAGCCAGAGCAAGATGAGCTAAAATCTAACGAAGGAAAATTAGATAAAAATTCTCTAACTTTTCCAGCTAGTTGGCCGTAAAAATTGCACTGATAAACGATGGGGAAAATCCTGCTTGTCCTTCTGCAGCTTGCCTGCCAATGCATGTGGTGTCCCAACCAAGCATAAAAGCTAACTGGCTAAAGTTGGCTAGTTTGCTAGCTAGTTACTTCCATACACAAATGAGAGAACACCTCACGGACCATTTTACTCACCCTAGCAGAGCTGGTTAGGCTGTTTACATGTTATATTGAGCACTAGTGACTAACTATTACTTTTTTTGACTACGTTTTCTGACACCGGTCATATTCAGCGTGTCTTGGACGTTCGTAAATGTATCAGTTATTCTGTGCTCTTGCACAGTCAAGCTCTGAAATTGGAGTAGATAGCTAGCCATAGTGAATTTGCGATCGCAAGAGATATGCTAACTGGATAACAGTTGTTCAGCATAGCTAGCTAGCTAGCAAAGCAATTCACATGTCTTGCTGGCTAACCAAATGACAAGTGCATCTCTAGCTGTGTAGCCAACGAAAAACAATAGGAGGGGAAAAAGTCAGTCACTCACCCACTCCTCCATGACGTCCTCCATACGCAAGCAATTTAGCCATGTTATGACTGACTTGTGATCATTGTCCTTGCTAGTTTGTTTGTATTGACATTCACAGCCTTAGTTACATTTGTTCATTTTTGTCCAAAATATTGAGTCATTGAAACTGAAACAGTGCATCCCAAATGGAGGCAGCAAATAATGTAACAGGCCAGCTGGGATTTACAACCTGATAGCAATATTTTTTGGACTACAAAGAATGTATTGGTGAATTATATTAATCATGCATTGAACTGTATCCATCTATTCTGCCAACAATGCCTTACTTTACATCATGAAATGTTGAGTCAAATATAACCTATTTTTAAAACCTCTTATAAAGTTGGTTGTGTAGCATAAACTGGAAATTTTATATTTTTCACTGATAGTTTGATTGTCTTTGTTTCATACCTGCAAAATAGTTAAAACGCTGTCAGTTCCACTTTAAGATCCTGGGCTGCATCTTTAGTACAGACTGTGTGTCCTGGTTGCCTTCTAGCCCTGTCTTCATAATGTCAGCAAACCAATCACACTGTCCAGTAAAATGGTTTTATCAGAGAGAGAGGATGTCACTGTTACTTTTGAAGGTAAGTGTAGACTACAATTCAGACAACAGTATTATTGGTGTGTAGGATCATTAGGTGTGTGTCTTGTGCTGAGGACTAGGTCGAATCAAATCAAAGTTTATTTGTCACATGCGCTGAATACAGCAGGTGTAGACCTTACAGTGAAATGCTTACTTACAGGCTCTAACCAATAGTGCAAAAAAGGTATTTGGTGAACAATAGGTAAGTAAAGAAATAAAAACAGTAAAAAGACAATGAAAAACAGCAGCGAGGCTATATTAAGTAGCAAGGCTACATACAGACACCGGTTAGTCAGGCTGATTGAGGTAGTATGTACATGTAGATATGGTTAAAGTGACTGTGCATATATGATGAACAAAGAGTAGCAGTAGCGTAAAGAGGGGTTGGTGGTTGGTGGGTGGCGGGACACAATGCAGATAGCCCGGTTAGCCAATGTGCGGGAGCACTGGTTGGTCGTGCCAATTGAGTTAGTATGTACATATGTACATGAATATATAGTTAAAGTGAGTATGCATATATGATAAACAGAGAGTAGCAGGTGCCATGAACATTTGGTGAAGAGGAAAAACCGAGCAAAAATGCTTCCAGTTGCAAAAACAGCGCTGGAAATGTGGTCACGGGAATGCACATTAAAACAGTTCTACTTGATGCTTTAAAGCTTTCAATGCCGTTTATAACATTTGACATGTTTTAATAATGTGTCAAGATTTATAGCCTTGTGTTGATCACACAAGCTACATAATATGTGCAATGTACTGTATGTGGAATGTGAACAATAAACTTGGATTGGAATTGGTTTGACCCACCCACATCTTTCACATAAAAGACAGAGCAAGTAACTACAGTACAACCAAGACGATTAAGGAGATGCATTTGCTAACAGGTCTCTTGATGATTATTTTTAGTTTCATTGCTGATATTATGTTCTATTTCCATCTGCGGTGAGTGGACACAGAAGTCTCAGCTTGGCATAAATTTATGAACTCGCATCAGGCTCATTATATGGTGAATAAGGCCTTTCATGTCCGTTCCAGTTTCATTCATTGGAACAGGGACATTTTACTACTCCATGTGGGTCATCACACTGCTAAACACTCACAAATGCTCATGTATGAATAACAACAGCCTGAGAAACGCTCTCATTTTCCAAATCTCAAAACGACCGACATTTATGTCATACATTATCGTCAGGTTAGGTTTAGGCATGCTAGTGAGTGATTAGGGTTAAAGAGATGCTCCAGAGATTTTGTATAATTTCAGCCAGTAGTTTTGAAAGTAGTGCTCACGAGCCAAAATCAGTCCCCAAAAATTGTGCACAATTGTGTGGTACGTCATCCATACTTTAGAAATTCAAATTCTTAATGTGTACGTGTTAAGATCCCGGACTGCATCTTTAACTAAACTCTATAGTATCTACAGTGATTTGGCAGTAGATTGGGGGGGGGGGTTGACAGGTTTGTGAAATGAGGATTATGAATGTTTGTTTCTGAGGAGACTGTACAGTACGCGTCTCTTGGGTATCATCATAGACATGTACCTTTCCTTATGCATACATTTTAGCTCATAATAGAAGGAAGATGAGTGTTTGTCTTTTTTTAATAATTATTAACATACAGATGGGGTTAGCACATGATCTATCTCCCGCAGATGGAGATGAAGACAATGTATTAAAAGAAAAAGAGTGACAATCAGACAAAGAAGGTAGAGAGAAGAAACCAAACAGAAGGGGCTGCTTCGGAGCCAGTGAATGTTGATAGAAGATTAATAGTAGAAATGTAGTGATTTTGATTTTGTTTCGATTGCTTTGGTGATTTCGTATTGTTTACATTGCTTTGTGGAGGCCCAAAAACGGCAGTAGCATCTATTGCATTGTCACTGTGTTGATACATGAAAATGAGAAAAGGCCCAAGACAGTGGATGTTCAGTCAAGTAGAACACCATTACGGCTGAATGTTTCCTCGAAGCCTCATTATACGATATGGAATGCATAAACAGCACTGATTATGATTGGCAACGGTGAACAGTAGCGTTGCGTGGGAAGCCAAGACAGTAAAAAGCCATATTACAACCTATGTGTTGTGATAATTGCGTTGTTTGCTCTATAACCTGTTAGTTCATATGAATTGCCACAGTGATATATAGTCCTAAGGCCGAGAGCAATAAGAAGACACAGTGGCAGAATAAATTAAACCACACCTGTGTTTCATCACAAAATCGGAGATAAACCTCTGTCCAGTGAAGTCCACAAAGCATATTGCATGTAACAAACAGTTACATGACCTACAGCATGGTCAAGCAAGTTAATGTTACCGCAAGTCCCAAAGAAAACAGGAGCTGCCTCTACTATTCCAGCACCATTTCAACTTCAACATTTCAACATCATCAAATCACCTCTGCTTAGTCTAATACAGTGACAACTAAAAGATACCAAAAACAATTTAGTCCAATCAACGTAAGCTAAATATGATGTGGCTGTCCATGGTTCTGATTTCTGTGTGTATGAGCGTTCGTGCAAGTAGAAAAGACATGTTGACTCACCCTACTTATAGAGAAATGTCAATGCCAGCCTACTCTTCTTCATGTTGATGAAAAGGTATATGACTCTGTCATACAGTACAAGCTTTCATTTTTTGTTGTCCTAGGCTACCTGGCTAAAATGCTTTCACGCTAGCCTAATTTCCTTTCATGGGCAAAGTTAGCTAGTTAACATTAGCCTTCTACATCTAGCTACATATTGAACTTCCATCCTCTCAGGCCAGGGGTACAACAATGTATGAATTTATGTTTGGGTCAGAATCGCTGTTATAATCATTGTCCAGTACGAAGAATGTTTATTGGCTATTATTTTATATTTGTATCACATACAGAGACAGAGGGGTGCTGTTTCTCTCGCTCGGATGCTTATGAAACACAGAGAGACAAAAGATTTATTATTTTATATGTTTTTTCATTTTTTGTTGGTACATTTTTGGGGGAATCCTGGCTTCTCTTGGCATCCATGAATACACACCACTGACAACTTTGACCCAAGAAGGACAAACATTTATACAAAAAAAAATGTAAGCAAGGGCTTGGCAGATCCTGTTTGGAGTGTGTGTACTTGAATCTGCTGCACATTGACAAAATAACATTCCAGTTGACTAGTTGGCTCAGGACCCACTGGGCACACACTGGTTGAATCAACATTGTTTCCACATCATTTCAATAAAATGACATTGAACCAACATGGAATAGAATTTGAGTTAACGTCTGTGCCCAGTGGGGAGACTGCTGCCAATGAGAGAGTGGGAGTGTTCCAAATGCACACATACTGCAAACGCTGGCAAAGCATGACCATATTTTCAGTTACATTGGGTGAATAAAGAGCAATCTTGGACTGGAAAAGGCATAAAATGAAATGCATATCTTATGTTTCCCGAATATACATTTTGTCACTGTCTGATAAATACCTTGTTACTACATTTCTGCCGATGTATTATTCTTTTTTTACATTTGTTGAAAGCAGTAACTCCCCTCAATGTACTCTGAACATTTCATGACTCTAGGAACAAGAAAATACAGTGAGTCCCAAAATTATTGACACTCTTGATTAAGATTAGCAATAATGCCTGTATAAAATAATACATATAAATACTGAGCTATATTGTATGCTCCAAAAAAATGGTGGAATTACATAATTTTATACCAATACAATTGCTCACACTTTTACATTGATGTGGATGCTACCATGCTTATGGAATAAATTGTGAAAAATTATGAGTGACAAAGTTTCAGGTGGTCAAAGATCATACCCCCAAGACATGCTAACCTCTCACCATTAACAACAACAGGGGAGGTTATGTCTTGGGGGTATGATTTTTGAACCTCTGTAACTTTCTCACTAATCATTTTTCACGATTCATTCAAAATGATCCATTATCATGGTAGCATCCACATTAATGTAGAAGTGTTTAGAAACAAATTATATTATTATTATTAATTAAAAAAATTATTATTAAAACCTACACTCGATCCCTCTGATGTCAACAACTACAGACCAGTATCCCTTCTTTCTTTTCTCTCCAAAACTCTTGAACGTGCCGTCCTTGGCCAGCTCTCCTGCTATCTCTCTCAGAATGACCTTCTTGATCCAAATCAGTCAGGTTTCAAGACTAGTCATTCAACTGAGACTGCTCTTCTCTGTGTCACGGAGGCGCTCCGCACTGCTAAAGCTAACTCTCTCTCCTCTGCTCTCATCCTTCTAGACCTATCGGCTGCCTTTGATACTGTGAACCATCAGATCCTCCTCTCCACCCTCTCCGAGCTGGGCATCTCCGGCGCGGCCCACGCTTGGATTGCGTCCTACCTGACAGGTCGCTCCTACCAGGTGGCGTGGCGAGAATCTGTCTCCGCACCACGTGCTCTCACCACTGGTGTCCCCCAGGGCTCTGTTCTAGGCCCTCTCCTATTCTCGCTATACACCAAGTCACTTGGCTCTGTCATATCCTCACATGGTCTCTCCTATCATTGCTATGCAGACGACACACAATTAATCTTCTCCTTTCCCCCCTCTGATAACCAGGTGGTGAATCGCATCTCTGCATGTCTGGCAGACATATCAGTGTGGATGACGGATCACCACCTCAAGCTGAACCTCGGCAAGACGGAGCTGCTCTTCCTCCCGGGGAAGGACTGCCCGTTCCATGATCTCGCCATCACGGTTGACAACTCCATTGTGTCCTCCTCCCAGAGTGCTAAGAACCTTGGCGTGATCCTGGACAACACCCTGTCGTTCTCAACTAACATCAAGGCGGTGATCCGTTCCTGTAGGTTCATGCTCTACAACATTCGCAGAGTACGACCCTGCCTCATGCAGATCTCCCGTCTGGATTACTGCAACTCGCTGTTGGCTGGGCTCCCTGCCTGTGCCATTAAACCCCTACAACTCATCCAGAATGCCGCAGCCCGTCTGGTGTTCAACTTTCCCAAGTTCTCTCACGTCACCCCGCTCCTCCGCTCTCTCCACTGGCTTCCAGTTGAAGCTCGCATCCGTTACAAGACCATGGTGCTTGCCTACGGAGCTGTGAGGGGAACGGCACCTCCGTACCTTCAGGCTCTGATCAGGCCCTACACCCAAACAAGGGCACTGCGTTCATCCACCTCTGGCCTGCTCGCCTCCCTACCTCTGAGGAAGTACAGTTCCCGCTCAGCCCAGTCAAAACTGTTCGCTGCTCTGGCACCCCAATGGTGGAACAAACTCCCTCACGACGCCAGGTCAGCGGAGTCAATCACCACCTTCCGGAGACACCTGAAACCCCACCTCTTTAAGGAATACCTAGGATAGGATAAAGTAATCCTTCTAACCCCCCCCCCCCTTAAAAGAGTTAGATGCACTATTGTAAAGTGGTTGTTCCACTGGATATCATAAGGTGAATGCACCAATTTGTAAGTCGCTCTGGATAAGAGTGTCTGCTAAATGACTTAAATGTTAAATGTAATTATTCACAATAAAAGTGACTCCAAAATGCATCCAACAAGTTTGTAGAGTTACAATCTTGATGTTGTCATTGCGTGCTAGGAATATTGGACTAAATGCTAAACTTTTGTCTACTTTATTTATAAGTATCTTTCGGGGTGTTAATCAATTTGACCCTAAGTTTTTGAGACAAAAATTATTACTTGTAAAACTAAATCTCTTTCTCTGAGCAATTGTATTAGTATAAAATAAGTGTGCCAATATTTTAGACCCAGTATATTCAAAATAGCTTCTGAAGTTTCATAATTGTATGCTCGTTAATGGGGAAATATGTAAAAAAAATCTATTTCCCGAAACGTTTCTGTTTTGGAGATTAAAGGTTTTCATCAGACAGCAACGATATGTTAATGAAAATAGCCAAGTAAAAAAACAATGGGGATGGATTTCCATTGGTTGGTCTCGACTAGAGCACCTGGCTGGAGTCCACAGGGAGTGGTCTAGTGGAATGGACTGAGTCACTGAGAGACAGATGGAGGCCCCAGATGGAATCCTTGTATTGACTGGACATTCAGCGGGAGGGTCAACTATTGGTAATACTGCTGAACCTGATGGTGATCACTTGCGGTGATGCCAGAGGAGAGAGAGAATCAGAGAGTATCACAACAGTGGAAGCAGCAGCTCAATAATGTGAAAGGTTTTGTCATCTCAAAATAACCCACAGACGTTACCTTAATGGATTCCCAGGCTGACTATACCTCTCCAAAAGCTCTGGGGTGCAGACAGAAAAGGTTCATGCCTTCAGGAGCTGGATCAGAAGAATAGACACTTGCTGCTTTGCTAATTTGAGTTGACATTTGCTCCCTCGCCTCTCTTATACAGTAGTGTGAAGTCAACCATCCCTATCAGTTGTGAAGACATGTCAAAGAATCAAATCCAATGGTATTTGTCACATGCACCGAATACAACCTTACATTGAAATGCTTACTTACAAGCCCTTAACCAACAATGCAGTTTTAAGAAAATAGAGTTTAGAAAATATTTACTAAACTAAAGTTGAAATAAAATAAATTAAAAAAACAGTAAAATAACAGTAATGAGGCTATATTCAGGGGGTACCGGTACTGAATCAATGTTAGTCGAGGTAATTTGTACATGTAGGTAGAGGTAAAGTGACTATGCATAGAAAATAAACAGATAGCAGCAGCAGTGTTAAAAGAAAGGGGGTTGTCAATGCAAATAGTCAAATCAAATCAAAGTTTATTTGTCACGTGCGCCGAATACAACAGGTGTAGACCTTACAGTGAAATGCTTACTTACAGGCTCTAACCAATAGTGCAAAAAAGGTGTTAGGTGAACAATAAGTAAGTAAATCAATAAAACAACAGTAAAAAGACAGGCTATATACAGTAGCGAGGCTATAAAAGTAGCGAAGCTACATACAGACAACGGTTAGTCAGGCTGATTGAGGTAGTATGTACATGTAGATATGGTTAAAGTGACTATGAATATATGATGAACAGAGAGTAGCAGTAGCGTAAAAGAAGGGTTGGTGGGTGGCGGGACACAATGCAGATAGCCCGGTTAGCCAATGTGCGGGAGCACTGGTTGGTCGGCCCAATTGAGGTAGTATGTACATGAATGTATAGTTAAAGTGACTATGCATATAATCCGGGTGGCCATTTGATTAATTGTTCAGCAGTCTTATGGCTTGGGGGTAGAAGCTGTTAAGGAGACTTTTGGACCTAGACATGGCGCTCCGGTACCGTTTGCCGTGCGTTAACAAAGAGAACAGTCTATGACTTGGGTGAATAGAGTCTTTGACAATTTTTGGGGACTTCCTCTGACACCCCCTATGTCCTGGAAGGCAGGAAGCTTGGCCCCAGTGATGTACTGGGCCGTACGTACTACCGTCTGTATTGCCTGACGGTCGGATGCCGAGCAGTTTCCATACCAGGCGGTGATGAACCGGTCAGGATGCTCTTGATGGTGCAGCTGTAGAACTTTTTGAGGATCTGAGGACCCATGCCAAATATTTTCAGTCTCCTGAGGGGGAATAGGTGTTGTCGTGCCCTCTTCACGACTTTCTTGGTGTGTTTGGACCATGATAGTTTGTTGGTGATGTGGACACCAAGGAACCTGAAACTCTCGACCCGCTCCACTAAAGCGCCGTCTGTCACGTTCCTGACCTATTTCTGTTAGTTTGTTGTATGTGTTAGTTGGTCAGGACGTGAGTTTGGGTGGGCATTCTATGTTGTCTGTTTCTATGTTGGTTTAAGGGTTGCCTGGTATGGCTCTCAATTAGAGGCAGGTGTTTGGCGTTCCTCTAATTGAGAGTCATATTTAGGTAGGTTGTTTCACAGTGTTCGTTGTGGGTGGTTGTCTCCTGTGTCTGTATGTATGTTCGTGCCACACGGGACTGTAGCGTTTGTTTGTAGTCGTGTACCTGTTCGTGCGTTCTTCACGTTATATGTAAGTCCATGTTCAGGTCTGTCTACGTCGTGTTTGTTATTTTGTAGTTTATCAAGTGTATTTCGTTTCGTCTTTGTCTTGTTTAATAAATATAAATCATGTCATCATACCTCGCTGCACATTGGTCTTCAGATCCCTCTCTCCTCTCCTCGTCTGAGGAGGAGGAAGATTTAGAGTATCGTTACAGAACCACCCACCAAATTACCAGAACCAAGCAGCGGGGAAAAGGGCAGCGACAGCAACCGCAGAGATCCCAGGATTCATGGACATGGGAGGAGATCTTGAACGGAGAAGGACCCTGGGCACAGGCTGGGGAGTATCGCCGCCCCAAAGCTGAGCTGGAGGAAGCGAAAGCTGAGCGGCAGCGATATGAGGAGGCAGCACGGCAGCGGGACAGGTACGAGAGGCAACCCCAGAATTTTTTTTGGGGGGGGCTAGAGAGGAGTGTGGCTAAGCCAGGTAGCAGACCTGAGCGCACTCCTCGTGCTTATTATAAGCAACGCGTCACTGGTCAGGCACCGTGTTATGCGGTTAAGCGCACGGTGTCGCAAGTGCGTGCCCATAGCCCAGTGCGCTATAGAGCAGCCCCCCGAAAGTGTCATGTGAGTGTGGGCATCCAGCCGGGGTGTATTGTGCCTGCTCAGCGCGTCTGGTCTCCGGTACGCAGTTTCGGTCCAGGGTATCCTGCGCTGGCTCTGCGTGCTGTGTCTCCGGAGCGCTGGGAGGGTGCAGTGCGTCCTATGCCTACGCTCCGCTCGTACCGGGCAAATGTGGTAGTGGAGCCTAAGAGAGAAGTGCGCGTAGTAGGCACTAGATCTCCAGTGCTCATCCACAGCCCGGTTCAACCTGTGCCTGCACTCTGGAGGGTACGGGCTGGTGTAGTATTCCAGCCTGGGGGAGTGGTGCCAAGGCTGCGCACCAGAGCTCCAGTACTCCCCCACAGCCCGGTCCTTCAGGTGCCTCTTAACATCAAGCCTCCTGTAGGTCTCTCCAGCCTGGTGGGTCCTGTGGCAGCCCCACGCACCAGGCTGTCTCTCCGTCTCCTCCCTACAGGTGTGCCCGTCTGCCCAGCGGCGTCTGAACTGCCCGTCTGCCCAACGGCGCCTGAACTGCCCGTCTGCCCAACGGCGCCTGAACTGCCCGTCTGCCCAACGGCGCCTGAACTGCCCGTCTGCCCAACGGCGCCTGAACTGCCCGTCTGCCATGAGCCTGCAAAGCCGCCCGTCTGCCATGAGCCTGCAAAGCCGCCCGTCTGCCATGAGCCTGCAAAGCCGCCCGTCTGCCATGAGCCTACAGAGCCGTCCGCCAGACCGGATCAGCCAGAGCCGTCCGCCAGACCGGATCAGCCAGAGCCTTCCGCCAGACCGGATCAGCCAGAGCCTTCCGCCAGACCGGATCAGCCAGAGCCTTCCGCCAGACCGGATCAGCCAGAGCCTTCCGCCAGACCGGATCAGCCGGAGTCCCTCAGCCAGGACCTGCCGGAGTCTCTCAGCCAGGACCTGCCGGAGTCCCTCAGCCAGGACCTGCCGGAGTCCCTCAGCCAGGACCTGCCGGAGTCCCTCAGCCCGGACCTGCCGGAGTCCCTCAGCCCGGACCTGCCGGAGTCCCTCAGCCCGGACCTGCCGGAGTCCCTCAGCCCGGACCTGCCGGAGTCCCTCAGCCAGGACCTGCCGGAGTCCCTCAGCCAGGACCTGCCGGAGTCCCTCAGCCAGGACCTGCCGGAGTCCCTCAGCCAGGACCTGCCGGAGTCCCTCAGCCAGGACCTGCCGGAGTCCCTCAGCCAGGACCTGCCAGAGTCCCTCAGCCAGGACCTGCTGCCCCTTATCCCGGAGCTGCTGCCCCTTATCCCGATGCTGCCCCTTCATTTAGGTGGGTTTAGTTGGAGGGTGGTCATTGGGAGGGGGATACAGAAGCGGGGAGTGACTATGGTGGTGTGGGGACAGCGTCCGGAGCCTGAGCCACCACCGTGGTCAGATGCCCACCCAGACCCTCCCCTAGACTTTGTGCTGGTGCGCCCGGAGTTCGCACCTTAAGGGGGGGGTTATGTCACGTTCCTGACCTATTTCTGTTAGTTTGTTGTATGTGTTAGTTGGTCAGGACGTGAGTTTGGGTGGGCATTCTATGTTGTCTGTTTCTATGTTGGTTTAAGGGTTGCCTGGTATGGCTCTCAATTAGAGGCAGGTGTTTGGCGTTCCTCTAATTGAGAGTCATATTTAGGTAGGTTGTTTCACAGTGTTCGTTGTGGGTGGTTGTCTCCTGTGTCTGTATGTATGTTCGTGCCACACGGGACTGTAGCGTTTGTTTGTAGTCGTGTACCTGTTCGTGCGTTCTTCACGTTATATGTAAGTCCATGTTCAGGTCTGTCTACGTCGTGTTTGTTATTTTGTAGTTTATCAAGTGTATTTCGTTTCGTCTTCGTCTTGTTTAATAAATATAAATCATGTCATCATACCTCGCTGCACATTGGTCTTCAGATCCCTCTCTCCTCTCCTCGTCTGAGGAGGAGGAAGATTTAGAGTATCGTTACACCGTCGATGTGAATGGGGGCATGTTCAGCCCTCCTTTTCCTGTAGTCCACGATTATCTTCTTTGTCTTGCTCACGTTTGTTGTCCTTGCACCACACTGCCAGGTCTTAGACCTCTTCCCTCATCATTGTCGGTGATCAGGCCTACCACCGTTGTGTCGTCAGCAAACTTAATGATTGTGTCCTTTGAATAAAAGGTAATCATACAATGAACTCGAAATAGGAAGCGAGAGCATGGACATCAACATGCAAAATGCAGATTTGGTTAAGAGGGGAATACTTGAAAGTAAATAAGCGGCTAAATTGAGTGGGAGTTGATTAATCCACAAGAGATGGCATGCCACTCAATCACACAGGCTCACTGTGTTGCTCCTGCTGCTCTTGTTCGTGGAGCAAGGCAATTTCCATGGTGAGATTTCAGTGGGCACAGAGCCCTGTGTAATGGCATGTTAATGATAAAGGCTGGGAGGTGACACGTTTGGTCCCACCATTTATGTACAATGTATGAAGCAATTGATTTCTCCCTCAAAATATCTGGTTTCATGAAATGCTATATTTTATGTATATATATTTTACAGTGCATTTGGAAAGTATTCCTGCGTTGTCTTGGCTGTGTGCTTAGGGTCGTTGTCCTGTTGGAAGGTGAACCTTCGCCCCAGTCAGAGGTCCTGAGTGCTCTCGAGCAGATTTTCGTCAGGGATCTCTCTGTACTTTGCTCCATTCATCTTCCCCTCGGTCCTGACTAGTCTCCCAGTCCCTGCCACTGAAAAACATCCCCACAGCATGATGCTGCCACCACCATGCTTCACCGTAGGGTGGCAGGCCGTGGCTCCGGTGGCGGAGGTCCTTGATGATATGTTGTCCTTCCTGTGACACCGGGTGCTGTAGATGTCCTGAAGGGCAGGCAGTGTGCTCACAGTGATGTGTTGGGCTGACCGCACCACCCTCTGGAGAGCCCTGCAGTTGTGGATGGTGCAGTTGCCGTACCAGGCGGTGATACAGCCCGACAGGATGCTCTCAATGATGCACCTGTAAAAGTTTGTGAGGGTCTTAGGGGTCAAGCCGAATTTCTTCAGCCTCCTGAGTTGGAGGTGTGCGTGGCCACGCAGTCATGTGTGAACAGGGAGTACAGGAGGGGGCTGAGCACACACCCTTGTGTAGGCCCCTGTGTTGAGGATCAGCGTAGTGGAGGTGTTGTTGCCTACCTTCACCACCTGGGGACTGCCCATCAGGAAGTCCAGGACCCAGTTGCACAGGGCGGGGTTTAGACCCAGGGCCCCGAGATTAATGATGGTACTAGTGTTGAAGGCTGAGCTGTAGTCAATGAACAGCATTCTTACATAGGTATTCCTCTTGTCCAAATGGGATAGAGTATTGTGCAGTGCGATGGCGATAGCATCATCTGTCAATCTATTGGGGAGGTATGCAAATTGCAGTGGCTCTAGGGTGTCGGGTAAGGTGGAGGTGATATGATCCTTAACTAGCCTCTCAAAGCACTTCATGATGACAGAAGTGAGTGCTACGGGGCAATAGTAATTTAGTTCAGTTACCTTCGCTTTCTTGGGTACAGGAACAATGGTGGACATCTTGAAGCAAGTGGGGACAGCAGACTGGGATAGGGAGAGATTGAATATGTCCTTAAACACTCTAGCCAGCTAGTCTGCGCATGCTCTGAGGATGCGGCTAGGGATGCCATCTGGGCCAACAGCCTTGCGACGGTTAACACACTTAAATGTCTAACTCAGGTCGGCCACGGAGAATGAAAGCTCACAGTCCTCAAGAGCGGCCCATGTCGGCAGCACTGTGTTATCCTCAAAATGGGCAAAGAAGGTGTTTAGCTTGTCAGGCAGCAAGACGACGTGCCTGGTTTTCCCTTTATAATCTGTGATTGTCTGTAGTCCCTGGTACATACGTCTTTTGTCTGAGCCGTTGAATTGCGCCTGTTTGATTGCCTTATGGAGGGCATAACTGGACTGTTTGTATTCAATCATATTCCCTGTCATCTTGCCCTGATTAAATGCGGTGGTTCGCGCTTTCCGTTTTGCACAAATGCTGTCACCTATCCACGTTTTTTTGTTTGGATAGGTTTTAATCATCACAGTGGGAACAACATCCCCTATACACTTCCTGATAAACTCAGTCACTGTGTCAGTGTATACGTCAATGTTATTCTCAGAAGCAACCCCGGAACATGTCCCAGTCCGGGTGATCAAAACAGTCTTGAAGCATGGATTCCGATTGGTCAGACCAGCGTTGAATAGTCCTTAGCATGGGTACTTCCTATTTGAGTTTCTGCCATAGGAAGGGAGGAGCAAAATGGAGTTGTGATCAGATTTGCCAAATGGAGGGCCTTGTAGGCATTTTGAAAAGTTGAGTAGAAGTGGTCCAATGTTTTCCCAGCACGAATACTACAGTCAATGTGTTGGTAGAACTTCGGTAGCGTTTTCCACAGATTTGCTTTATTAAAGTCCCCAGCTATAATAAATGCGGCCTCGGGATATGCAGTTTCCAGTTTGCACAAGGTCCAGTGTAGTTCCTTGAGAGCTGTCGGGGTATTGGCTTGAGGGGGGATATACATTATCTTCGAAGCTAACATATGGATGTTTTAATTTAATTTAAAACCCTAAATCTATTTTGCATGAAGAAACAACCTGTCATTCATCACAAACTTTGTGAATATCTGGGTTTTTCACAATGCAGAAAGACTGCATTTAATCAGTGGACACCACTCGTTTTTATTACAACACATCTGTCAATTGTTTTCTTTACTAAAGTAGAGGTTTATTATTTATATTGCTAAAGGTACTGCATAGGTGTAAACATCATTTTTTTTAGCAAGAGATAGCACTTGTACAGCCTAAGAAAGTAGCAGAAATGCGCAGAAAGTAAATTTCAATGCATTTTATTGAAGGGAAACAATAACAATCTTGAACTTTTTTGGCAACATAGTGATATATTCGTATATACTGTACAATGAGGAATTCAACTACAAAATACTAGTCTTCTCCCATTTTTTTAACAATTGCCATCACCCACAAGGTGTATAAACAACAACAATAAATAAGAATAAAATAAGATAATAGATACAATACAAAAACATGAAGAACATAAATCAATCAACTCTAGTTAACACATGTAGGACATTATGCAAGTGTCTGTGCATGGACTTTGCAGATGTATTTCTCACATGTGCAGCACATAGTATTTGTTTTACAGTCCTTCTTTGGGGGGGGAATTGGCATCTGCTCCTCTTGCAGCTTCAGCCTCAGGTGGATCAGGACAAGATTCAGCCTCCTGAACAGCTTTCACAAGCGCTGCAGAGGCTGTGTGGGGTTACAATTGCCTTTCCCAGCTGCTCCAGGAACACCCTCCTCTTGTTCCGCTTATCAGGCATCCAGGTAGGGTTGATCTTGTTCCATATCACGAAGACATTGTATGACACATCAATGATGTTATGAAAGATGACCAGGGGCCAGCAGGCAGTCACCCTCCTGCAGCTGTAAGTTCCAATCACCTTGTCCAGGTTGTCCACACCTCCTTTGTTGTGGTTTTTAGTCCAGAATGATGGCTGGCTTCCTGTCCTCCCGATCACTGATCTCAGCCGTTTTGTGCGGTGTGCTCAGGAGGACCACATTCTTGTTCCTCTTTGGGAGGTAAGAAACTAGAGTGGTGGTGGGGGAGAATGCAAACTTTACGAGAAGGCCTCTCTCCCCCTTGTTGCGAGGAGTGCAGGGGGGAGCTCAGGCTTGTTCTTTCTAACTGTGCCAACCATGGTGATCTTCCTCTTCAGGAGCTGCTGGCTGAGTTCATAAGAGGTGAAGGAATTGTCACACGTTACATTGTGCCCCCTCAATCCATCTGTCACATCAAGCACAACCCCTATCCCCTGGTTCTTCTCCGGGCCTCCACTCGTCGGCTTCCCTGTGTAGACTTGCATCTTCCAAGCATAGCTGGATTGTGCGTCACAGGCCACCCATATCTTGATGCCATACTTTGCTGGCTTGCTGGGCATATACTGCCGGAAAAGACAGCGACCTTTTGACAAAAGAGAATTACTATCAGTAATTAGTATCAGTGTCACAGAAAACAATCACATAAATCAATGACATTACAGCAATACATAATACAATTAACAGTGAAAATCACTGACATTACAGATATGAAAATCTCTTGTTCATCCACTGTTACTTCAGGCCCAGGGTTGTAGAGGTATGGCAGACGATCCACCCACTTCTCCCAGACTTCTCTCATGTCCGCCAGTTTGTCTCTCACACGTCTTGCAGGTCTTGACGGTTATCAAATCGTAGCATTCATGAGAAAGTGTGAAAGACTTTCAGTTGTTTCGTGGCATGGAAAATCGCCCTTCCACTCTCTGCATCCCAGAGACTACATGTAGCCTTGCCTCGGGACCTATACACACCCGCTAAGATTAGCAGCCCTATGTAGGCACATAGGACAATCTCATCCATCCTTTTCCAGTTGTCTCCATATTTACGGAAACCCTCCAAATTTGTCATCTCCAGGGTGATTTTTTCTATGGCTGGTGTGATGAACATGTAGAATGTTGAGGCGATGTCCTGGGCATGGGCAACTGCATGTCTTGTGGGCCCTGGGGTCATCCTTATGACATTTTGTGCTGCCATCCTGCCCTGGTTGCCATATGGTGACAAGGACCATGTTATTTTGCTGTTCTTTGACAAAAATGTCTCTCAGCTTGGGGGATCTCTACTTCATCTGAAGAGGATGCATCATGCTCTGAATTGTATTCTTCCCCATCTTCTTCTTCAGATACCTCCTCCTCTTCTAAATCATTGTCCTCTTGTTCCTCCTGGACATCTGAAAAAAATCAGATCTACGACCTGTTGGGCACTGAAACGTGCACTTATGGCTTCAGCAAAGAGATAACTGGGGGGACTGTCATCTGCAACACCTTTATACCCTCTGACTGCATTCCCCATTAGTAAACAATGCTTTCAATTTATTTATTTTTTGTCAGAAATGTTGTTTATTTTGTCTGTGAACTTGAGTCATGTGTGGGGTCGTGGAGAGGAGATGCTGCACATGCACAAGAAAGCTTTAGTTTTGTCTGAGTTCAATCAGTAGCACGCAATCTAAACTTCTCATTGTGTGTGTCTTTGTGGTTTTTGTGGTGTGTAAATTATTTTATAACTGCCGGGTCAAAAATGACCCTAAGACAATCTTTGTACCCTGGTGGTGTACAGCTTTCATGGAAATATGAACAAAGGCGATGTTTCACTTTTTCTAATGTTGGGGGCACTCTAGGAGAAGTCATAAAATTTCAAGTTGAAAAAATATAATTTAGGGGGTTTTCTCTGCTGTTAATCATAGTGGCGGGTTATTTTTTACCCTTAGGACTAGGGGAGTATACAGAATGTTAAGACTACACAAGGGTTAAGATGGTCATAAATCTGAGAGATATAAGAAAACCTTTGTATAGACCCATATTTGGTCATGTTATTTTTGGCACATTTTACAGTTCGGTTTTTACAGACGATTTCGTGATGATTTTCTTGTCTGGATCCTCTCATGTGTAGCAAAAAGGCCACTTTGACAAGCCCCATGTAATGGAATAGGTGCACACTTTATATCAGCGGAAAGAGGGGATTGCACTGCAGCCCCGACAATGAAGGGTAAGTCTCTAGCATAAACACACAGGGAAATCTGTTCATGTACAGTATTTGTGCCAGTCATGCATAGAGCAGTGGAGGGTTGCTACTAGGCCTGTTCTATTACTGCCAAGGAGAAGTGGAACAATGCAACGGCAAATTAAATGTATATTGTTCCTGGGGGATCTCTGGCAGCAATGCCTATCTCAGAATAATCAGGCCGATTGGAGCAGCTTCAGGACTCCTGAATGTGGTGGCATCTGATAATCAACTGCATGGAGTCCCCTGCAGTCAGTCAGCCAAGAGGGTGTGTGTGTGTGTATGTTTGTGTGTGTGACAGGCACCTCTCCCTGTCAACGTAGCCCTGGGGCCAAGAGGTACAGTACCAGGCAAAAGTTGGGACACACCTACTCATTAAAGGGTTTTTCTTTATTTTGACTACTTTCTACATTGTAGAATATTAGTGAAGACATCAAAACTATGTCAGTCTATTCATGTCTATTCATATTCTGAGAAATGAAGGCTATTCAATGCGAGAAATTGCAGAGAAACTGAAGAGCTCGCACAAAGCTGTGTACTACTAGTTTGAGAAACAAATAGTACCCACAAAACACCAGTCTCAATGTCAACAGTGACATTGAGGCGACTCCAGGAGGCTGGCCTTCTAGGCAGAGCTCCTCTGTCCTTTTGCCCATCTTGGCCAGTCTGAGATATGGCTTTTTCTTTGCAGCTCTGCCAGCATCCCGGTGTCGCCTCTTCACTGTTGACGTTGAGACTGGTGTTTTGCAGGTACAATTTAATGAAGCTGCCAGTTGAGGACTTGTGAGGCGTCTGTTTCTCAAACTAGACACTCTAATGTACTTGTCCTCTTGCTCAGTTGTGCACCGGGGTCTCCCACTCCTCTTTCTATTCTGGTTAGAGCCAGTTTGCGCTGTTCTGTGAAGTGAGTAGTACACAGCGTTGTACGAGATCTTCAGTTTCTTAGCAATTTCTCGCATGGGAATGGCCTTCAAATCTCAGAACAAGAATAGACTGACGAGTTTCAGAAAAAAGTACTTTGTTTTGAGCCTGTACTCAAACACACACATGCTGATGCTCCAGATACTAAATTAGTGTAAAGAAGGCCAGTTGTATTGCTTTTTTAATCAACACAACAGTTTTCAGATGTGCTAACATAATTGCCAAATGTTTTTTAATGATCAATTAGCCTTTTAAAATGATAAACCTGGACTAGCTAACACAATGTGCCATTGGAACACAGGAGTGATGGTTGCTGATAATGAGCCTCTGTACACCTACTGTATGTAGATGTTACATAAAAAATCTGCCGTTTACAGCTAAAATAGTCATTTACAACATTAACAATGTCTACACTGTATTTCTGATCAATTTGATGTTACTTTCAAAAACAAGAACATTTCTAAGTGACTCCAAACCTTTGAATGGTAGCATATACTGACCACTTGTTGGCTGCTTTTCCTTCACTCTGTGGTCCAACTCATCCCAAACCATCTCAATTGGGTTGAGGTCGGGTGATTGTGGAGGCCAGGTTATCTGATGCATCACACCATTACTCTCCTTCTTAGTCAAATAGCCCTTACACAGCCTGGAGGTCATTGTCCTGTCGAAAAACAAATGAGTCCTACTAAGCGCAAACCAGATGGGATGGCGTATCACTGCAGAATGCTGTGGTAGCCATGCTGGTTAAGTGTGCCTTGAATTCTAAATAAATCACTGACAGTGTCACCAGCAAAGCACCCACACACCATCACACCTCCTCCTCCATGCTTCGCGGTGGGAACCACACATGCAGAGATCATCATTGCGTCTCAGAAAGACACGACTGTTGGAATCAAAAATCTCAAATTTGGACTCATTTTGGACAGATTTCCACCGGTCTAATGTCCATTGCTCGTGTTTCTCTTCTTCTCTTCTTGTTATTGGTGTCCTTTAGTAGTGGTTTCTTTGCAGCAATTCGATCATGAAGGCCTGATTCACGCAGTCTCCTCTGAACAGTTGATGTTGATATGTGTCTGTTACTTGAACTCCGTGAAGCATTTTTTTTTTTTAACGACTGCACTTTTAAGAAACTTTCAAAGTTCTTGAAATTTTCCAGATTGACTGACCTTCATGTCTTAAAAAGTAATGGACTGTTAGCTCAGCCGGCTAACACCCGCCATAGGCTTGTAGTGTGGAGAAGCCTTTGGTTTGAATGCCGCTCGCTCACATGGGCCTTTACATTTCCTCCACTCTGACTCTCAACGGTTCATTGCAGGAATGAAAGTGAAGATGTATGGAGAAAGTATACAGACGACTCGACATCTGACACAGAAACAAAAAAAGAAAAAACGATACGACATTTCTTCATCTTTGCACTCAAGATGAATTGTTTCTTTCTGGTTGAAGTGGAATTACTGCAAACATACCGTAGTGCATTTTTGCAAAACATATCAATACTTAATAACAGAAAATACAATCTCTTTTAGTGGAAAAATATATAATTTAATTTATTTGTTCACTAGAGTGCTGGCTCGACAACCGCTAGGTTTGTTCTAGAAGCCACTTTACCTTCGGTTTGTAGCTTTGCAGAGGGGAGGGGCACTTTGGTCTCTCTCAGGGGGAAGCAGTAATATGGTCTCTCTCAAAAGGGAGCAGGACTGTGGTATCTCTCAGAGAGGAAGCAGCACTGTGGTATCTCTCAGAGAGGAAGCAGCACTGTGGTATCTCTCAGAGAGGAAGCAGCACTGTGGTCTCTCTCATAGCCTTGATGGGTACAGTGATGTTCTTAGAGTGTTGTGGGAAATGAGGAGGAAGCAGTGCCAGTGGTCTGGAAGATGGAGTATGGATGAGAGTACTTTTTATTGGTAGTAGGCATTCATCAAAAGCTTCATGCAACGCTCTCCCCTGTCTCCCCTGTTACAAGTGTGTACAAAAAGGTTGGCATTTTAATTGATCCTCTTACATTACATACAGAATAATCAAAATGATGCCAATTATTGGGCAAATCTACTTTTAATACAGCGATTTATAAGAATGGCGGGTTATTAGGAACTGTAATGGCAATGGATTTCCTGTTGCAAGATGACCAGTGTGTTCTTATTGCTGGTTTAAAATTAGCTTTCTGCTCCAATGTGTAATGATTGTGATAAGAGAGATGAATAAAATGTATAAACAATTCTAGCAGACCCAGGTTTTAGTCAGAATATTGCAGGGGAGCTGTCATCCTATCACTATGCTATTAATTATGAGAGATAACGGTATCCATAACATACAGCTCACGACCATGCAGGCCATGAGTGAAGGATGGGGCTATAGGCTCAGATGCAAACACTTCGCCATAGAGTTGTTTTCCCTCCTTGATCTATTAGTTATACAATTATAAGTGGCATGCATGATGTTATTAATTAACCCTGGCTGTCATAACGGCCCCCAAATAATTTCTCAGGACAACAAGGCCATCAGAACACCACCTACATGAAGTTGAACAATTATAGTTTTAATGAAAGTTGAAAATATAGTTTTGTTGATCAAACCCACGTTTTAAAAACACACAATTATAATAAAGCATCACAAAAAAAGTACATATTGGTACCACATATTTCCTTAATAAATACCAGATAAATACAACTTGAAACAGATCTATAAAGAAAAGGGTTCCAGCAACAACCATATATGAATCCTGCTCTTTTCTCACTGGCTCCTACACATACACTCATCTTACATTGAAGTCTTGTGCATGAAGTGAGTGACATCATACGGAGCAGAGAGAGAGCCAGAGACTGAGAGGGGGAGAGGGACAGAGATGGAGAGAGAAAAACGGTACCACAGTACAGTGACATGGGGGAATGTAAGGGTTTCTGGCAGAGGGTACTTTTTTGGGGGGGTAGTAGATCAGCTTTAATATTGCAGATAGATAGATTGTGGCTTCTATTAATGTAATTGACTGCACATTTTCAATCCTCCATATATTTTTGGGTAAATATATATTTATTATATACAGTACCAGTCAAAAGTTTGGACTCACCTACTCTTTGGAGCTCCCGAGTGGCACAGCGGTCCAAGGCACTGCATCTCAGTGCTAGAGGAGTCACTACAGACACCCTGGTTCGAATCCAGGCTGTGATTGGGAGTCCCATAGGGCGGCACACAATTGGCCCAGCATCATCTGGGTTTGGCCGGTGTAGGCCGTCATTGTAAATAAGAATTTGTTCTTAACTGACTTGCCTAGTTAAATAAAGGTTAAATATTTGTTTATTTTATTTTTACTATTTTCTACTTGGTAGAATAATAGTGAAAATATCAAAACTATGAAATAACACATATGTAATCATGTAGTAACCAAAAAAGTGTTAAACGAATCAAAATATATTTAATATTTGAGATTCTTCAAAGTAGCCACCCTTTGCCGTGATGACGGCCTTGCACACTCTTGGCATTCTCTAAACCAGCCTCACCTGGAATGCTTTTCCAACAGTTCCCACATACATGTATGCTGAGCACTTGTTGGGTGCTTTTCTTTCACTCTGCGGTCCAACTCATCCCAAACCATCTCAATAGGGTTGAGGTCGGGTGATTGTGGAGGCCAGGTCATCTGATGCAGCACTCCATCACTCTCCTGGAGTTGTGTTAGGTCATTGTCCTGTTGAAAAACAAATGATAGTCCCACTAACCACAAACCAGATGGGATGGCGTATCGCTGCAGAATGCTGTGGTAGCCATGCTGGTTAAGTGTGCCTTGAATTCTAAATAAATCACTGATAGTGTCACCAGCAAAGCACCCCCACACCATCATACCTCCTCCTCCAAACTTTGGGGGGGGGGGTTGGTGGCAACAAGACAAAAGGGTGTGGATAATTACTGTAACAGGCAGCCACAGTGGACACCTGCTGTTCCTTCCCAGAGGCCCCTTTTGTTACACAGTTTCCACTTTGATCCCACTGCAGTTACAGTAAACATGACCGCCAAACGACACATAAAACAGGTGGTGGGGGTGCATATAACCAGGAGGCCCAAAGGATAGGACGAGGGACGTGCTCACCCCAGGCTCCAGGAACAGGGAAAAAACAACAGGCCTGGCTGAAACCACACAGTCGGCACTATTTCATCACATTATGTCATCGCTTTACTAAATAATTAAGGGGACCTTGAAATAGTAAGCTAGAATAGAGTTGAAAGACTGCAGTCTCCTTTTTTTCTGTAGGAACTTGGTTTTCAGTATACTGGTATGTATGAACACTGGTGAAACTGAGTGCTATCCTTCCCAAGCTGATGAAATGAAGCTTTGCCACAGGACTAAGCCACGGCTTCCTCCCAGCAGCACAGTCTATTACAGTTTGCAAACAGTTATAAGCTGTACTCATTTCACCGCCTTCTGTGAGGGATTTGAGTTCAGACACGATGCAATCTGGGTTCTAAATCAAAACATTGTGTTTAGGGGATAATCTCACAGTGATTTGTGTAGGAGTTGGTGGAATCAAGGCAGCAGTACACTGAAGACAGGTAGGGGTCTATTGGGGCTGGCTTATAGCAGGAATCATACATATAGCAAACAAGGGAGAAAGCAAGCTCTCGAGGTGGAGTTCAGCCGTTCCTAAATCGGGAAATGAAGTCAACCGTGACCCTTTCATGACCAGATGACCCCACAGCCACACATTCATAAAGGAAGTGACAGAGAGCCTTGTGAAGTGTTAAGTGACCGTTCTGGCTGTGTGATTAGAAAGGCCTGTCCTGTTCAACATTAATCATGGAGATGGCTGCAGATGAATTAACTTGGAGACATGGGGTTTTATTAGGAGGAGGCAAATCCCGGCGTAAACTCACATCTTTGATTACATCTCGTCGCCTGAAACTTAAACTGACAGTCCTGATCTGATCTTATCCTCGCTGGCCCAATTTAGCTAAGTCCTCCAGAGAGTCTGTTGACCCTGTGCTTCCAGACCTGTTGTCCGTGTGAAGGTGTTGGACCTGGGGCTCTGGCCAGGCCAGCTGGACAGGTCAGACTGGATAGGACACTTCAGGACAAGTCGTTAGATTGTTTATGACTTGGACTGTGTGTTGGAGGTGAGCTTGTTGTGTTGTGCAGCTGCCATGGTAATTCTCTGGAGCTGGGAGGCCAGCCTGGCAACAGAGAAGAAGCTTTAACTTCTTCTTAGAAAGAACTGCTGATTAAGACAAGGTAATCTGCAAGTGAGGAATAACCAGTGACAGAGGTCTTTCCAGGCTAAACCCCAGCAGAGTGTGAGGATAGTTGGGATACCCTGCCAGTGGTCACGAAGAACCCGAGGATATGGAAGTGATCTGGTTAGCTGAAATAGAGGATATAGACTATTCCTGTTTTGTTCCTTCTGAAAGCCCTGCCAAAATATTGCAGAATCTAGTGCTATGTCAAAGACTTCATTCAGGTCTTTGACAAGTTATTTTTCCAAATTGAAAACAACAACAACGTGTAGGAGTGTGCAAAACATTTATCTGGCAACATGCAGCAGTAGCCTACCTTTTGTTTTGTGTTGTTAGATAATTCAATACAAGACATTTAGATAAGAGCTGGTCGCTAACAGAGTGCCAATTGATTTCTCATTCATAGATAAAGAATTATTGCGCTCTTTCATAGTGTTATTAGCCATCTGAATATGAGTACAAATTGTAATTGCGTTTTGTTTGAGTGTATGGATGTGTATCGTTTTAGCACATTTCTAGGCTCCCAGGGTCAGATGGTTGTTAAGTCATGTTGCCAGGCGGGATAGCTAGCTGAGAGGATTACAGAGCTACGTGAAATCAAAGAGAGCATTAACACCAATGACAGACGCCATCGGCCAACAGCTTTTAACTTGAAGGATTTAAGTAAAGGATAAATACTCAAAAGTGTTGTGGAAATAATCCTAAGTAGAACATGCGTGTGTACAGTGTGTATCACGGGAGGCTGGTGGCACCTTAATTGGGGAGGACGGGGTCATGATAATGGCTGGAGTGGAATTACTGGAATGGTATCAAATACATCAAACACATGGTTTCCTCACCATGGGTATGTGGCATGTGGTATCTGTATCTAGTGATGTGTGTGGTTTGTGTATCTAGTTGTACATTCTAATGGTGCATTTGACACAAACTTCAATAGCATTGAAACAACACAAGGTGCCACAGGTAACCAGGTCAAAGTTAAACATTAAACATTCATTTAAAGGTGTCCAAGTCCCTTAGGGAGGCTCAGGTGGTAGATTGATTGGGATTGCTTGGTGTTGCATCCGTTCATTTCATTATTGTACATCAACATCAACTTGATATATAGTTTACCAACTGAGCTATTAAAATTTCAACAAGAGGCCACACATGTTGTATTAAGGTTTGGCAAGTATACAAAACATACAAAAAGAATTGCAAAAGTCTGAAAATAATGGCCTGAGGGCTTTTCAGGAACCATAGTTGAAGCTCTCACCCTTGGCCCCAAACATCCTCCCACACTGCTTCATTAACCCCAGCTGCCCTTGGCTCATCCCAACACAGCTGGAAGCTATGTAGCTCCAAACTGGGCATAAGCAATTCAGCCCTTTCCTCCTCACTGTCCTGTGAGCTCAGAGCCACAGGATTTGTCTCAGCCTCACCCAGCCGCTTGTTAGGGACGATGTGACAGAACTCTATAATCTCAATAACAGGTTGTGAGGAGGCCCCCCTGATCTCTGTCTGATGGTCACCTTCTAAGCGTGCCTGTTGACCAGATCTTGATAGCCAACAACTGCTTTGTAGTCTAAAGTACATTTATTTGACAGGTAACAAGGACAATTGCAGTGGGGATACATACTGTAGATAAAACATGCATATAAATCATTATCTCCCAACCTGCAAAATTTATGTATTCTAATGTAAACCTGAGTATGCTTTAGGCTACGCAATGGTGAACCCTCTCAACTCTTGAAGAGGGAAGCCATGGGGAATTACATTGACCTAGCAAGTGCTGTCCCCTTTTAACACCATTAGAAGGCATTTGATGCCATTATGTACATCATATCCATCACTTTCAGAGTTGATTTCCTACTTTACACATGCCTAGTATAGCCAAATAGTGGTCATTTTCTAATTAAAAAACTAAGAAGAGAAAACCCCGTGTACAGCAGTGCGTCTAGAATCGGCTTCTGGTTTTGGGAGGAATTACTTTCGATCAACTTGACCATATCTTCAGCTACTTGAAGCCATTACTTCTAAAGTGAATGGTCCCATGGTGCTACTATAGACTTAATTATGCACTCTGAATTCTGCCTCCAAGCAAATTGTATATATATTGTCTGGCTAGTCTGATACTCTACATTTCCTTGCTGTGCTGTAAACCCATGTAGAAATGCACTGTATATGAATGCACTCTAATGTAATATACCACCGAGCAGGTCTGGCACCAGAACAAGTCAGTTAGACGGGCCTTTGATTTCCATAGGCAGGCATGTTTTTTGGGGTTGTGAATAGTAAAGACCATAGGCAGCTTGTGAGTATTAAGTTTGGGGAAGCTTACAATTTATGCTACCATTTTTACAAATCTGTGTGCCAGATATGATTGTTTTATATGCACATTTTCGTGAAACAATTTAATTTAATAATTTTCCTTGCAACAGTTTCGTTTCAGCATTTTCATTGAACAGTTTCATTTCAATAATAACGTTTTCGTTTCTCAAAATCATTGTCAACTAAGCAAAATTCATAGGCCTAAAGCAACAAATATAAACTGTGGAAAATATTGTGAGGAAAATTATGGTTCTTTCAATCACATTCATCTCTTTTCTACGTGTGTCTGCCTCCCTATCTATCTGTCTTGACTTGAGCTATTGCTAGTGAAGTACAACATTGTATCAAATCATCACTGGGTCTGGCCTAGAGTATGTGAGCGGAGTTGAGCGGTTGGAAATGCTTATCTCTCACGGAGCGGTGTGCCTTGAGTGGTGCTTGCATACTGCTCCAGCACTCCATGACCTTTCAACCCTCCACTTAAAACCACTCTTTGCTCATAGGAAAATAAACTGGCACTCCAAATTCGCTCCATTCATTAAAATCCCCATTTAACCAGCAGCCATCTATTTCTGTGACCTACCATTTGGTTTTGAAGTAACGCAACGGTGAAGCCTCTAAATTTGTAATCTTGAAGAGGGAAGCAATGTGGAATTACATTGACTTAGCAAGTGCTGTCCCCTTTTAAAACCATTAGAAGGCATTTGATACCATTATGTACATCATATCCATCACTTTCAGAGAGGTCGTTTCCTACTTTACACATGCCAAGTATAGCCAAACAGTGGTCATTTTCTCATTAAAAAAAGAAGAGAAAACCCTGTGTACAGTCGTGGCCAAAAGTTTTGAGAATGACACAAATATACATTTTCAAAGTTTGCTGCTTCAGTGTCTTTAGATAGTTTTGTCAGATGTTACTATGGAATACTGAAATATAATTACAAGCATTTCATAAGTGTCAAAGGCTTTTATTGACAATTACATGAAGTTGATGCAAAGAGTCAATATTTGCAGTGTTGACCCTTCTTTTTCAAGACCTCTGCAATCCGCCCTGGCATGCTGTCAATTAACTTCTGGGCCACATCCTGACTGATGGCAGCCCATTCTTGCATAATCAATGCTTGGAGTTTGTCAGAAATTGTGGGTTTTTGTTTGTCCACCCGCCTCCTGAGGATTGACCACACGTTCTCAATGGGATTAAGGTCTGGAGATTTTCCTGGCCATGGACTCAAAATATCAATGTTTTGTTCCCCGAGCCACTTAGTTATCACCTTTTCCCTTATGGCAAGGTGCTCCATCATGCTGGAAAAGGCATTGTTCGTCACCAAACTGTACTTGGATGATTGGGAGAAGTTGCTCTCGGAGGATGTGTTGGTACCATTCTTTATTCATGGCTGTGTTCTTAGGCAAAATTGAGTGAGCCCACTCCCTTGGCTGAGAAGCAACCCCACACATGAATGGTCTCAGGATGCTTTGGCATGATGTTGGCATGATTGGCATGATACAGTACTGATTGTAGCGCTCACCTTGTCTTCTCTGGACAAGCTTTTTTCCGGATGCCCCAAACAATCGGAAAGGGGATTCATCAGAGATAATGACTTTACCCCAGTTCTCAGCAGTCCAATCCCTATACCTTTTGCAGAATATCAGTCTGTCCCTGATGTTTTTCCTGGAGCGAAGTGGCTTCTTTGCTGCCCTTCTTGACACCAGGCCATCCTCCAAAAGTCTTCACCTCACTGTGCGTGCAGATGCACTCACACCTGCCTGCTACCATTCCTGAGCAAGCTCCGTACTGGTGGTGCCCCGATCCCGCAGCTGATTCAACTTTAGGAGACAGTCCTGGCGCTTACTGGACTTTCTTGGGCGCCCTGAAGCCTTCTTCACAACAATTGAACCGCTCTCCTTGAAGTTCTTGATGATCCGATAAATGTTTGATTTAGGTGCAATTTTACTTGCAGCAATATCCTTGCCTGTGAAGCCCTTTTTGTGCAAAGCAATGATGACGTCACGTGTTTCCTTGCAGGTAACCATGTTTGACAGAGGAAGAACAATGATTCCAAGAACCACCCTCCTTTTGAAGCTTCCAGTCTGTTATTTGAACTCAATCAGCATGACAGAGTGATCTCCAGCCTTGTCCTCGTCAACACTCACAACTTTGTTAACGAGAGAATCACTGATATGATGTCAGCTGGTCCATTTGTGGCAGGGCTGAAATGCACTGAAAATGCTTTTGGGGGATTCAGTTCATTTGCATGGCAAAGAGGGACTTTTCAATTAATTGCAATTCATCTGATCACTCTTCATAACATTTGGAGTATATGCAATTTGCCATCATACAAACTGAGGCAGCAGACTTTGTGAAAATGAATATTTGTGTCATTCTCAAAACTTTTGGCCACGACTGTACAGCTGTGAATCGTCTTCTTTTTTGGGAGGAATTACTTTCGATCAACTTGACCATTTCTACAGCTACTTGAAGCCATTACTTCTAAAGTGAATGGGCCCATGGTGCTACTATAGACTTAATTATGCACTCTGAATTCTGTCTACAAGCAAATTGTATATATATTGTCTGGCTAGTCTGATGCTCTACATTTCCTTGCTGTGCTGTAAACCCATGTAGAAATACACTGCATATGAATGCACTCTAATGTAATATACCACCGAGCAGCTCTGGCACCAGAACAAATCAGTTAGACGAGCCTTTGATTTCCATAGGCAGGCATGATTCTTTTGGTTGTGAATAGTAAAGACCATAGGCAGCTTGTGAGTTTTAAGTTTGGGGAAGCTTACAATTTATGCTACCATTTCTACCAATCTGTGTGTCAGGTATGATTATTTTGTATTCACATTTTCGTGGAACAATTTAATTTAATAATTTTCCTTGCAACAGTTTCGTTTCAGTATTTTCATGGAACAGTTTCATTTCAATAATAATGTTTTAGATTCTCAAAATCATTGCCAATTAAGCAAAATTCATGGGCCTAAAGCAACAAATAAAAACTGTGGAAAATATTATGATGAAAATTCTTGTTCGTTCAATCACATTCTTCTCTCTACTCTGTGTGTCTGCCTCCCTATCTATCTGTCTTGACTTGATCTATTGCTAGTGAAGTACAACATTGTATCAAATCATCACTGGGTCTGGCCTAGAGTATGTGAGCGGAGTTGAGCGGTTGGAAATGCTTATCTCTCACGGAGCGGTGTGCCTTGAGTGGTGCTTGCATACTGCTCCAGCACTCCATGACATTTCAACCCTCCCCTTAAAACCACTCTTTGTTCACTGGGGGAAAAAACTGCCACTCCTAATTCCCTTCATTCATTCACCAGCAGCCATCTATTTCTGTGACCTACCATTTGGTTTTGAAGTATTGAAACCAAACGATTGGAATGAAAAGTATTTTAATAAACAACATGAAAAGGTGACTATAAAAAGCGCTCATCATTTGAAATGTCCTATTAAACAGCATTGTCACACCCTGATCTGTGTCACCTGTCTTTGTGCTTGTCTCCGCCCCCCTCCAGGTGTCGCCTATTTTCCCCATTATCCCCAGTGTATTTATACCTGTATTCTCTGTTTGTTGCCAGTTCGTTTTGTTCGTCAAGCATACCAGCGTTTACCTCCTGTCTTGTTCTAGTTCCTGCCGTGACCCTGAGCCTGCCTGCCGTTCTGCACCTTGTCACACCACCCTTGATTATTGACCTCTGCCTGCCCTGACCCCGAGACTGCTTGCCGTTCTGTACCTTTTGGACTCTGATCTGGATTACTGACCTCTGCCTGCCCTTGACCTGTCGTTTTGCCTGCCCCCTGTTCTAGTAATAAACTTTTGTTACTTTGACACTGTCTGCATCTGGGTCTTCTCCTGAAACGTGATAAGCATATAAATGCTCTAAATAGGTCAGGAGCCAGACATGTAGCCTAAGAAGGAATGAACATTAATTATTTAGACTATATTATTAGCCTATTATTTCAATTATTTCAAACCTATAGCCTACAAAAAAAATAAGTATGAAGCGAGGGCCAGCCAACGAGAGTGTACAGGTCACAGTGGTGGGTAGTATATGGGGCTTTGGTGACAAAACGGATGGCACTGTGATAGACATCCAATTTGTTGAGTAGAGTGTTGGAGGCTATTTTGTAAATGACATCGCTGAAGTCGAGGATCGGTAGGATGGTCAGTTTTACTAGGGTATGTTTGACAGCACGAGTGAAGGATGCTTTGTTGCGAAATAGGAAGCCAATTCTAGATTTAATTTTGGATTGGAGATGTTTGATGTGAGTCTGGAAGGAGAGTTTACAGTCTAACCAGACACCTAGGTATTTGTAGTTGTCCACATATTCTAAGTCAGAACCGTCCAGAGTAGTGATGCTGGACGGGCGGGCAGGTGCGGGCAGCGATCGGTTGAAGAGCATGCATTTAGTTTTACTTGTATTTAAGAGCAGTTGGAGGCCACGGAAGGAGAGTTGTATGGTATTGAAGCTCGTCAGGAGGGTAGTTAACACAGTGTCCAATGAAGGGCCAGAAGTATACAGAATGGTTTCCTGTTGTATTAAATCATTATTGTCACGTTCCTGACCTGTTTTCCTTGTTTTTGTATGTGTTTAGTTGGTCAGGGCGTGAGTTGGGGTGGGCATTCTATGTTAAGTGTTTCTATGTTGGGTTAAATGTGTTGCCTGATATGGTTCTCAATTAGAGGCAGGTGTTTGACGTTTCCTCTGATTGAGAACCATATTAAGGTAGGCTGTTCTCACTGTTTGTTTGTGGGTGATTGTTCCTGTGTCTGTGTCTGTTGCACCACACGGGACTGTTTCGTTCGTTTGTTCGTTCGTTTGGCTAGTCTTTCCTGTTCGTGCGTTCTTCGTGTCTATGTAAGTTCTCAAGTTCAGGTCTGTCTACGTCGATTTGTTGTTTTGTAATTTTCCAAGTGTTTTTTGTGTTCGTCTTGTCTTTAATAAATATCAATTATGTCTGCATACAACGCTGCGTTTTGGTCCGACCCTTACTCCTTCTCCTCATCCGAGGAGGAGGAATTAGACAGCCGTTACAGAAACACCCACCCCAAAAGGATCAAGAAGAGTGGGAACAGACAGCAGCAGCAGCAGAGACCGAGGACACAGGACTCGTGGACTTGGGAGGAGATCCTGGACGGCAAAGGACCCTGGGCTCAGCCAGGGGAATATCGCCGTCCCAAGGCGGAGTTGGAGACAGCGAAGGCAGAGAGGCGCTGGTATGAGGAGGCAGCGCGGCGACGCGGTTGGGAGCCCGATAGTCAGACCCAAAAATGTCTTGGGGGGGGGCACAAGCGGAGTGTGGCAAAGCCGGGTAGGATACCTGAGCCAACTCCCCGTGCTTACCGTGGAGTGAGAGGGCGTCGTACTGGTCAGACACCGTGTTATGCAGTAAAGCGCACGGTGTCCCCAGTACGCGTGCTTAGTCCAGTGCGGGCTATTCCACCTTGCCGCACTGGCCGGGCTAGGTTGGGCATCGAGCCGGGTGTCATGAAGCCGGCCCAACGCATCTGGCCTCCAGTGCGTCTCCTCGGGCCGGCGTACATGTCACCAGCCTTACAAATGGTGTCCCCGGTTTGCCAGCATTGCCCAGTGCGGGTTTTTCCACCTCGCCGCACTGGCAGGGCTACGGGGACCATTCAACCTGGTAAGGTTGGGCAGGCTCGGTGCTCAAGAGCGCGTGCCCTCCTTCACGGTCCGTTTTTTCCGGTGCCACCTCCACGTAACAGTCCTCCGGTGGCAGCCCCCCGCACCAGGCTGTCTCTCCGTCTTCTCTCTCCAGTTGCTCCCACCTGTCCAGCGCTGTCAGAGCCTTCCTCCTCTCCAGCGCAGCCAGTGTCTGAGCTGCCTGCCTGCCCAGCGCTGTCTGAACTGTCTGCCTGCCCAGCGCTGTCTGAGCTGCCTGCCTGCACAGCACCGTCAGAGCTGTCCGTCTGTCCCGAGCCGTCAGAGCTGTCCGTCTGTCCCGAGCCGTCAGAGCTGTCCGTCTGTCCCGAGCCGTCAGAGCTGTCCGTCTGTCCCGAGCCGTCAGAGCTGTCCGTCTGTCCCGAGCCGTCAGAGCCTTCCGCCAGACAGGAGCAGCCAGAGCCTTCCGCCAGACAGGAGCAGCCAGAGCCTTCCGCCAGACAGGAGCAGCCAGAGCCTTCCGCCAGACAGGAGCAGCCAGGGCCGTCCAGCCAGGACCAGCCAGAGCCGTCCAGCCAGGACCAGCCAGAGCCGTCCAGCCAGGACCAGCCAGAGCCGTTCAGCCAGGATCCGCCAGAGCCAGCCAGCCAGGATCCGACAGAGCCAGCCAGCCAGGATCCGCCAGAGTCAGCCAGCCAGGATCCGCCAGAGTCAGCCAGCCAGGATCCGCCAGAGTCAGCCAGCCAGGATCCGCCAGAGTCAGCCAGCCAGGATCCGCCAGAGTCAGCCAGCCAGGATCCGCCAGAGTCAGCCAGCCAGGATCCGCCAGAGTCAGCCAGCCAGGATCCGCCAGAGTCAGCCAGCCAGGATCCGCCAGAGTCAGCCAGCCAGGATCCGCCAGAGCCAGCCAGCCATGAGCAGCCAGAGCCGCCAGCCAGCCATGAGCAGCCAGAGCCGCCAGCCAGCCATGAGCAGCCAGAGCCGCCAGCCAGCCATGAGCAGCCAGAGCCGCCAGCCAGCCATGAGCCGCCAGAGCCGCCAGCCAGCCATGAGCCGCCAGCCAGCCATGAGCCGCCCTCCAGTCATGAGCCGCCCTCCAGTCATGAGCCGCCCTCCAGTCATGAGCCGCCCTTCAGTCATGAGCCGCCCTCCAGTCATGAGCCGCCCTCCAGTCCGGAGCTGCCCCTCAGTCCGGAGCTACCCCTTATTCCGGTGTTGCCCCTTAGTCCGGTGCTGCCCCTTAGTCCGGTGCTGCCCCTTAATCCAGTGGGGTTCATTTGGAGGGTGGCCATTTGGAGGAGGCTACGGAAGCGGGGTTTGACTATGGTGGGGTGGGGACCACGTCCGGAGCCGGAGCCGCCACCGTGGACAGATGCCCACCCAGACCCTCCCCTAGACTTTAGGTGGTGCGCTCGGAGTTCGCACCTTGAGGGGGGGGGGGGGTTCTGTCACGTTCCTGACCTGTTTTCCTTGTTTTTGTATGTGTTTAGTTGGTCAGGGCGTGAGTTGGGGTGGGCATTCTATGTTAAGTGTTTCTATGTTGGGTTAAATGTGTTGCCTGATATGGTTCTCAATTAGAGGCAGGTGTTTGACGTTTCCTCTGATTGAGAACCATATTAAGGTAGGCTGTTCTCACTGTTTGTTTGTGGGTGATTGTTCCTGTGTCTGTGTCTGTTGCACCACACGGGACTGTTTCGTTCGTTTGTTCGTTCGTTTGGCTAGTCTTTCCTGTTCGTGCGTTCTTCGTGTCTATGTAAGTTCTCAAGTTCAGGTCTGTCTACGTCGTTTTGTTGTTTTGTAATTTTCCAAGTGTTTTTTGTGTTCGTCTTGTCTTTAATAAATATCAATTATGTCTGCATACAACGCTGCGTTTTGGTCCGACCCTTACTCCTTCTCCTCATCCGAGGAGGAGGAATTAGACAGTCGTTACAATTATAGCCAATACATTGCACATATAGGCTGTGACTTACTTAGAATAAATACAAATATAACAAAAAAATCCCTTATTAGGCTCAGTTTACAGTGCCTTTGAATTCCTTTTTAGAAACACGAGTTTGGCCATAGCCTGGCATCAGGCTCATGCAATGCTGCCTGGAGAGCAGGCCAGCAGCGGAGAATACCCTGTCTGCTTGCAGAACACCCTTCAGGCCACTCAGTTTTTTTTCTATAGGTAGGCCTAAAGGTTTTTAGGCAAAATAACCCTATCAAAACAGAAAGCTCCTTGAAAGGGGTAACATGTCAGGCCTACTGGGCCACAATTGTATACTATAGATAATACAACTGTCAAGATGTTGGCCTGCCATAATTACCTTTCTCCCTTTCCTCTCTTGACTCTACTGAAGGACTCTTGAAAAGCCTTTGTTAAACATAGAGAGTCGGGGAACATCAAAAGTTAGGGGGAAAGGAACCATATTTCGGTAATCCAACCAGTTGAAAATATGCGTTGGTACTTAATGAATATGATGTCAGTTCGGTTGTCATCTGAGACATTCTTATTAATGATAGGATGACATAAACTGTATCATGGAAAGTCTACACATTATAGTTATCAGATTCACATGGAATTGTTGTGCAATTTAAATGTTTAAATATGAAACTATTTGTGAAAAGATTAAATGGAATTTTAGCTTCCAAATGAGAGAATTGGGTTTTCATAAGGTTAGAGCTCTGCTCACTCAGTGGCCCGCCCATGTGAAGAGACATTGGTTATACGAACCGCCCTTGCTGTCTCTGCCTGGCCGGTTTCCCTCTCTCCACTGGGATCCTCTGCCTCTAACCCTATTACAGGGGCTGAGTCACTGGCTTACTGGTGCTCTTTCATGCCGTCCCTAGGAGGGGTGCGTCACTTGAGTGGGTTGAGTTACTGACGTGATCTTCCTGTCTGGGTTGGCGCCCCCCCTTGGTTTGTGCTGTGGTGGAGATCTTTGTGGGCTATACTCAGCCTTGTCTCAGGATTGTAAGTTGGTGGTTGAAGATATCCCTCTAGTGGTGCGGGGGCTGTGCTTTGGCAAAGTGGGTGGGGTTATATCCTTCCTGTTTGGCCCTGTCCGGGGGTATCATCGGATGGGGCCACAGTGTCTCCTGACCCCTCCTGTCTCAGCCTCCAGTATTTATGCTGCAGTAGTTTATGTGTCGGGGGGCTAGGGTCAGTTGGTTATATCTGGAGTACTTCTCCTGTCTTATCCGGTGTCCTGTATGAATTTAAGTATGCTCTCTCTAATTCTCTCCTTCTCTCTTTCTTTCTTTCTTTCTTTCTTTCTTTCTTTCTTTCTTTCTTTCTTTCTTTCTTTCTTTCTTTCTTTCTTTCTTTCTCTCTCTCTCTCGGAGGACCTGAGCCCTAGGACCATGCGTCAGTACTACCGGGCATGATGACTCCTTGCTGTCCCCAGTCCACCTGGCCTTGCTGCTGTTCCAGTTTCAACTGTTCTGCCTGCGGCTATGGAACCCTGACCTGTCCACCGGACGTGCTACCTGTCCCAGACCTGCTGTTTTTAACTCTCTAGAGACCGCAGGAGCGGTAGAGATACTGTTAATGATCGGCTATGAAAAGCCAACTGACATTTACTCCTGAGGTGCTGACTTGCTACACCCTCGATAACTACTGATTATTGTTATTTGACCATGTTGGTTATTTCATGTTATAATCTCCACCCGGCACAGCCAGAAGAGGACTGGCCACCCCTCATAGCCTGGTTCCTCTCTAGGTTTCTTCCTAGGTTTTGGCCTTTCTAGGGAGTTTTTCCTAGCCACCATGCTTCTACACCTGCATTGCTTGCTGTTTGGGGTTTTAGGCTGGGTTTCTGTACAGCACTTCGAGATATTAGCTGATGTACGAAGGGCTATATAAAATAAACTTGATTTGATTTGATTTATAAACTATGAAACACACCCTTCTCTCCCTCCACTATATAAGTCCTTCACGGAAATATAACTTCCTGTTCCGAGTATGCGAGGCCTGCAGCCTCTGCGTTAAAAGGGCGAATAACTTGCTGTTCCGGGTACATTAGGGCGACGGTCCGATGTCAGAAGGATTCAGATAATAAGCTGTTCCGGGTACATTAGGGCGACGGTCCGATGTCAGAAGGATTCAGATAATAAGCTGTTCCGGGTACATTAGTGCGACGGTCCGATGTCAGAAGGATTCAGATAATAACTACAGAACTAAGCCAACCTCAGCGTGAGCTTTGGTTGCGAATGGTATGAACTTTGAACTCTTATTGCCTACAGAAGTGATACCTCCTAGCCGTTGAGTTAGCAGCGGCCGCAGTAAACGTGGGCTAGGAAAGAACGGACAAAGGATCTCTTCTAACAAACAACATGACACTGCCAAGTACCCAGTTTACCACAAGAGACACTCTTAAAGGGACAAGGAAGATCTCTGTTGGGCAACATGGCCAGCATCTACGACCAACCTACCGAAGCGCAGCTCAGAGTAAATATTTAGTAATCAATGTATGATCCATTCTGTGTATATGTAATTCTGTGTGATTAGTTAGGTATTTAGTAAATAAATAATTAAACTAAATTTTGTATTGCTGATTCAACTTGTTAGCCAGGGTTCGTGAAGATTTTACAACTTTCAGATGAGACTGAAATAAGGTGATGATTAATATTGACTGCTATTGATGTAAAATATTACTATGACTTTAAGAGTTTTTTCGGAAGATAACAACTCTATAAACACTCTTTCGTGATGCCCCGACTTTCTAGTTAATTACATTTACATGGTTAGCTTAATCAGGTAATATTAATTACAGAGAAAGGATTTTATAGAATAGCATGTCATATCACTTAATCCGGCATAGCCAAAGAAACGACATAACTTTTAAGAGATCTGATAATTACTTTATAAATACTTTTCTACAATGACATACTTAGCTAGCTACCAACCTCGTTCTTTCTGTTAGCATGTGCACATTGTAAGTACACCATCATGCTTTTGGGATACCTTTCTTTTCAGATTCCACAATGATTCTTTAGTTGTGGACATCATACTCCTTCTCTTGCTCTTGTTCCTCCTTATCTTTGTAAGTCACCTTGACTTTGCACCTGTGTGTTTTATCAGTTTCTTTATTAAAATATTTAGTGAACTCCATGACAGTAGCTAAAGCAAGGGGCTATAGCAGCACACAAGTAGACAACAAATGCATGGTGGGCCGGGCATGCCCTGAGCTCGTGAAGTGAGCTGTACTGGAGCGAAATTGGAGCGGGTGAGAAGGCTGACGCTCCAGCCTTTGGGAAGCTCGCTCACCGCTCCAGTCAAATTGGGCACACTTCTCCTCGCTCCTCTCCAGCTCTGCTCCTCTCATATATTTTGGTCAGGCCCGAAGCTGTTGCTAGTGATCTTGCAACATTGTATCAACTAGCCTATTCAGGGTGCTCAGAGTTTCCTGCGCCAGTGAGGTCGGGGAAGACGTTTCCACTGGATAAACGGGATCATCAGATCATGATATTTTGCTCTTTCCCACCTAGGCTTGGTGATTATCGAGGCCGGAGTGTTAGAAATATGTGTCAAATACTGAGGAACTATCATTCGAAATGGAAGTTAAAAAAAATTAATTTGTTGACTTACTGTGTGAGGTGAAGAAACAATGACCGAGAAGCTCAGCTTATTCGTGGTGTAAGTGGTGAGTTAAGACAATCAGAAATCAGACATTGCCAAATGGGCACTTTCCTACATACAGTGCATTCGGAAAGTATTCAGCCCCCTTGACCTTTTCCACATTTTGTTACGTTACAGCCTTATTCTGAAAATATTTTTTTTTTAAATCCATCATCAATCTACACACAATACCCCATAATGACAAAGCGAAAACACTTTTTTTCAAATGTTTGCAAATTACATTAATAAAAATAATATTTAGACCCTTTGCTATGAGACTCGAAATTGAGCTCAGGTGCATCCTGTTTCCATTGATCATCCTTGAGATGTTTCTACAACTTGATTGGAGTCCACCTGTGGTAAATTCAATTGATTGGACATGATTTGGAAAGGCACACACCTATCTATATAAAGTCCCACAGTTGACAGTGCATGTCAGAGCAAAAAACAAGCCATGAGGTCGAATGAATTGTCCGCAGAGCTCTGAGACAGGATTGTGTAGAGGCACAGATCTGGGGAAGGATACCAAAAACTTTCTGCAGCATTGAAGGTCCCCAAAAAAACAATGGCCACCATCCTTCTTAAATGGAAGAAGTTTGGAACCACTAAGACTCTTCCTAGAGCTGGCCACCCGGCCAAACTGAGCAATCGGGGGAGAAGGGCCTTGGTCAGGGAGGTGACCAAGAACCCAATGGTCACTATGACAGAGCTCCAGAGTTCCTCTGTAGAGATGGGAGAACCTTCAAGCTGATCCTAACTGTTACAGGCCAACTACTCTTTTGCCCTGTTTATCAAAAGTGTTGGAAAAACTTGTCACTTGAAACTTGGCTTTCTTGATGTCTATAGTATTCTCTCTGGTATGCAATCTGGTTTCCAGTCAAGTTATGGGTGTGTCACTTCAACCTTAAAGATCCTAAATTATGTCACCATTTCCCTTGAATCTAAGCAATGTTGTGCTGGTATTTTTATTGACTTGGACAAAGCTTTTGATACGGTAGACCATTCCATTCTTCTGGGCTGGCTAAGGAATATTGGCATCTCTGAGAGGTCTTTGGCCTGGTTTGCCTCTCTCAAAGAGTGCACTGTATAAAATCAGAACATCTGCTGTCTCAGGCATTGCCTGTCACCAAGGGAGTACCCCAAGGCTCGATACTAGGCCCCACGCTCTTCTCAATTTACATCAACAACATAGCTCAGGCAGTAGGTAGCTCTCTCATCCATTTATTTGCAGTCTTGTACTAAGCTGGCTCCTCCCCGGGTTTTGTGTTAAACGCTCTACAACAAAGCATTCTAAGTGTCCAACAAGCTTTCTCTGCCCCTTACCTTGTTCAGATCACCTCCAAAACAAAGATCATGTGGTTTGGTGAGAAGAATGCCCCTTTCCCCACCACTATGATTACTACCTCTGAGGGTTTAGATAGAGCACTTGGGAGTATGGCTAGATGGTACACTGTCCTTCTCTCAGCACATATCAGAGCTGCAGGCCAAGGTTAAATCTAGACTTGGTTTCCTCTATCGCAATCCCTTCTCTTTCACCCCAGCTGCCAAACTAACCCTGATTCAGATGACCATCCTACCCATGCTAGATTACGGAGACGTAATTTATAGATCGTCAGGTAAGGGTGCTCTTGAGCGGCTAGATGTTCTTTACCATTCGGCCATCAGATTTGCCACCAATGCACCTTATACGACACATCACTGCACTCTATACTCCTCTGTAAACTTCTCATCTCTGTATACCCGTCGCAAGACCCACTGTTTGACTTTTATTTATAAAACCCTCTTAGGTCTCACTCCCCCCTATCTGAGATACCTACTGCAGCCTTCATCCTCCACATACAGAATGTGACTGGAAGAACGGGTGTTGTAAAAGTCCCCAAAGCACACACATCCCTGGGTCGCTCCTCTTTTCAGTTCGCTGGAGCTAGCAACACTCAAACTGAATTTTTTAATCTCCATCTCTTTATTCAAATACTCAATCATGGACAATCTTACTGGCAGTTGTGACTGCTTCGTGTGATGTATTATTGTCTCTACCTTCTTGCCCTTTGTGCTGTTGTCTGTGCCCAAGTTTTGTGCTGCTACCATGGTGTGCTGCTGCCATGTTGTGTTTCTACCATGTTGTTGTCATGTTGTGTTGCTACCATGCTGTGTTGTCATGTGTTGCTGCCATGCTGTGTTACTACAGTAGGTCTCGCTTTATGTAGTGTTTTGGCATCTCTCTTGTCGTGATGTGTGTTTTGTCCTATATATATTTTATTTTTAAATCCCAGTCCACGTCCCCGCAGGAGGCTTTTTGCCTTTTGGTAGGCCGTCATTTTAAATAAGAATTTGTTCTTAACTGACATGCATAGTTCATTAAAGGTAAATAAATATAACCTTCCAGAAGGACAACCAGCTCTGCAGCACTCCACCAATCAGGCCTTAATGGTAGAGTGACCAGATGGAAGCAACTCTTCAGTAAAATACATATGCCAGCCCACCTGGAGTTTGCCAAAAAGCACCTAAAGGACTCTCAGACCATGAAAAACAAGATTCTCTGGTCTGATGAAACCAAGATTGAACTCTTTGGCCTGAATGCTAAGTGTCAAGTCTGGAGGAAACCAGGCAACATGGGGTATTGTGTGTAGATTGATGAAGGGGGGGGGGGGAAATGTAATCAATGTTTGAATAAGGCTGTAAGGTAACAAAATGTGAAAAAGTCAAGCGGTCAGAATACTTTCCGAATGCACTGAACTGTAGCCTATACATGCATTCTGGAGAGAGACACACCATATCTTCGCCACACACCCCTCCCCTTCTTCTTGATGCAACATTTTTTATTATACTCAAGACACATTATATTCACACATACTTTAGACTCTTTTAACTGACAGCCGCAACTCAATCAGCTAGGCCTATTGCCTATCAGGTATTTGTGATCATTGTTGAGTGGTCCCTGCAGCGTACGATCTCAAATATGTGATTGGAACAGTAGCAACAGAACGTATGATGCAACAAATGCGTCTTAACACCATTGTTGCCTGAACAGCATCTAAAAAACATGTGTACTGATGGAAAAAAAAGATCTTAAACTTTATTCCTTTATTTATATAAATGCGAGCTTCATCATCCAAGCATCACACGGAACACATCCACAGCCAAACGTATTCAATAAACCAGTCTAAATAACAGGTTGCGCTGACAAAAAACAAAAGATAAGTTAGCGACCTAACAGCTAGACTCGTTTAGAATGTACCACATCTCTGGTGAGCAGAAAAGACAAATGTAATGTTGTTTAGAAAAGAGATGCGTGTCAGCTAAGCTAACAGCATCTACATTCTTTATGATGGCAGCCATGTTTGTTTACGTTTGCGAAAACTCCCTAATCCCAGAATGTGAATTCACTATAATGCCACATTCAAAACAACTGGGAAATCGGAAATCTCCGACTTCTGTGTATTGAAAACCACTGGGAACTCTGAAAATAATGAGCTCCGACTGGGAAAAATAGATTTGAACGGTTGTCCAACTCGGAATTATAACTCAGGGCCTTTTTCTAGAGCTTTGACTTTTCCGACGTGAAGATCACTGATGTCGTGATTTTACCTTGTATTTTTCCGAGTTACAGGTTGTTTTGAATGCGGCGTAAGATGCAAATAAACAAAGTCAAAGATGGCTGCGCCCATTGCCCGGAAAATATCAACTTAGTTTGGCCACTTTTCAGCATGAGCTTGTTACAGTGTATACAAGAACCAGAGCACATGACTTGACAAGTTGTTTACAGTTTTAGACCAATCACTAAGCAAATAAGATGTTATTGCCTCAAATACAAGCCTACTGCCTAGCTGTAGCGTGAGCAGTGTTGACAGATTTGGTTGAAACCATTTTAGTGTTTTTTGGGGGGGGTGTTCATTTAATTTGTGGGGGGGGATTCAGGTGCATAGGTGGGGTAGAAATGGGGGAAGGTATTGTGGAGGGAATATTACTATGATGGGGGATTTATCAATAAATGGGGGGCAAACACAAGAGAAGTTTATAAAGTAAATACTATAAACTATAAATATACTGTATAGTTAGTAATACCTGAAGTGTATATGCGGCTATGGAACCCTGACCTGTTCTGACCTGAACCCTGACGTGCTACCTTGTCCCAGACCTGCTGTTTTCAAGTCTCTAGAGACAGCAGAAGCGGTAGAGATACTCTGAATGATCGGCTATGAAAAGCTAACTGACATTTACTCCTGAGGGGCTGACCTGTTGCACCCTCTACAACCACTGTGATTATTATTATGACCTTGCTGGTCGTCTATGAACATTTGAACATCTTGGCCATGTTGTTATAATCTCCACCCGGCACAACCAGAAGAGGACTGGCCACCGCCTGGTTCCTCTCTAGGTTTCTTCCTAGGTTCCGGCCTTTCTAGGGAGTTTTTCCTAGCCACCGTGCTTCTACACCTGCATTGCTTGCAGTTTGGGGTTTTAGGCTGGGTTTCTGTACAGCACTTTGTGACATCAGCTGATGTAAGAAAGGCTTTATAAATAAATTGGATTGAAAATTTGATATAAATGTAACCACGTTTTGGAAGGAGAGCGATACCTGGTCCACCCACGTAACATTCAGCCCGTTAGATGGCGCCAAAGCATAAACCTAGATAAACCTGTCTAGCTCCATAGTTTACAATAACCCATTATATATACAACCTCGCTTCACTCATGCCACGTTCTCTGCATTCAATATAGCTGATTAGACACACGCACCATTCAATCTGATTGCCTGCACAAACTACCTCACTTTGTTGCTTACATGACTTTGTCCACCACCCTGTTCTCATTATCCTCCGCCTCGACCAGGCTAAAACCTATCCAAGGCATAATACTCACCACATTTGATGAGAAACATCTTCCTCACTTGGTGACGAGACAGGCATCTGTAGGCTACATGTCCAGTGGTGATAATATATTGACATGGTGATGAAATGTAGCCACCGCTATAGCCTAGTTTTTCCAGGGGAGAATAAATTAAATTCATTTTTTTAAATTAAGAAAAAGTATTTAGGATGCCAGCTTTTCCCGGCCTTAGCAATGGTCAGCATATGTAATATATGCTCAAACCACACTCTCACTTTTTGTATGCCACCATTGTATCAAATACACTGGATTAGAGCCTCAGGTTTCCCGCCCTCACACAGACAGGCTAAAACCGAGAAGGTACCATGTTCATCTGTACAAACAATAGTACCAAGTATATAGTACTTGCGTACTATTGTTTGTACAGATGAACATGGTACCTTCATGCATTTGAAAATTGCTCCCAAGGATGAACCAGACTTGTGTAGGTCTACAATTTCTTTTCTGAGGTCTTGGCTGATTTCTTTTGATTTTCCCATGATGTCAAGAAAAGAGGCACTGGGTTTGAAGGTAGGCCTTGAAATACATCCACAGGTACACCTCCAATTGACTCAAATGATGTCAATTAGCCTATCAGAAGCTTCTAAAGCCATGACATAATTTTCTGGAATTTTCCAAGCTGTTTTAAGGCACAGTCAACTTAGTGTATGTAAACTTCTGACCCACTGGAATTGTGATACGGTGAGTTATAAGTGAAATAATCTGTCTGTAAACAATTGCTGGAAAAATTACTTGTGTCATACACAAAGTAGATGTGCCAAAACTATAGTTAGTTAACAAGAAATTTGTGGAGTAGTTGAAAAACGAGTTTTAATGACTCCAACCTAAGTGTATGTAATCTTCAGACTTCAACTGTAGCCTCGTTACTGTTATTTTTTAATTTTTAATTTATTTATTGTTTACTTCAGTTTATTTAATTATTTCTTAATTAACACTTATTTTTTCTTAAAACTGCATTGTTGTGTAAGGGCTTGTAAGTAAGCATTTCACTGTAAGGTATTCGGAGCATGTGCAAATAAAATGTGATTTGATTTGATTTGATCCTTTTTGGCTAAGTCATGCTCCCTGGTGAAGTATTTTGAATGATTTTATTTAGACAGGAGTAATTATATAATTTTGGCATAACATCATTTTACTTTAGGGCAACCCAGCATTCTAAAAGTGCAGTGCACCAGCCAACTTTACTTTCCAATTCGCAAGAAGCTGAAACTAGGTATCTGTATATAATGACGAGATACTCATGTCTCCGCCCTTACAAAGGGAGTCTTTGTCCCAAAGGCTGGAAGGCAGGTGACAAGCTTAGGTCTGCATATTATGCCCATAGAAACACATTGGGCTTATTCTGGACAGATGTTGGTGAGTGAGCCCTCACGCTTTGCCTCTCCTGTCTGCTGAAACTATGTTACTGGAGAAAGCAACTGAGCGAGCGAAACAGTGCCCCTCTACATGTAGCCCATGTAACTGATGCTGTCTGGACAGAAATAGTATGACATGACATACTATTTTGGTCCAGACAGCATCAGATACATGGTCTACACATACTGAGACAGAGGGGTGCTGTTTCACTGTCCAGACAGCATCAGATACATGGTCTACACATACTGAGACAGAGGGGTGCTGTTTCACTGTCCAGACAGCATCAGATACATGGTCTACACATACTGAGACAGAGGGGTGCTGTTTCACTGTCCAGACAGCATCAGATACATGGTCTACACATACTGAGACAGAGGGGTGCTGTTTCACTGTCCAGACAGCATCAGATACATGGTCTACACATACTGAGACAGAGGGGCGCTGTTTCACTGTCCAGACAGCATCAGATACATGGTCTACACATACTGAGACAGAGGGGCGCTGTTTCACTGTCCAGACAGCATCAGATACATGGTCTACACATACTGAGACAGAGGGGCGCTGTTTCACTGTCCAGACAGCATCAGATACATGGTCTACACATACTGAGACAGAGGGGAGCTGTTTCACTCACTTGGATGCTTTAACTGAGATGGATGCGTCTTTCTGTCGGCCCGCGTTTCTGTCAAATAAATGATCAATATTGAAAATATTTTATTTGGAAGGAGAAGGGTGTACGGTAGGGCGGACCAGGCCCCCTGAGTCCCACCCATAAAGCCAACCCTGCCACCGAAGAGAATATTTAATACACATACACTTTTTAATACCCAAATCTGTTTTGTATTTATTTTATTTAACCTTCATTTAACTAAGCAATGTATGCAGCTAATGTATGTAAGCTAGGCCTAACAAAGGTAATCAAAAAATCACAATTATCATTGACAGGCTAGTATTAAATAATAGTTTTAGCTGGACAGTAATATATTCTACATCCAGTAGACATTTATCATTAATTTCAATTAGAATAATTGACTTAACATTTGATTATTAAATATTATTATAATGTAATAACAATTGTATGTTTGCCTAAGGTCTTAACAAGCAACACTGTTGGAAAAGCATTGGACATGTATTTTCCTGAAAAATATTAAATAATTACAAGCTTTCAACTGTACACTGCTCTCTAACATCTTCCCATACAGATAACTCATATTCAAACAGGTGAGGAATGTAGACTTGAGAATTGGTAGATTTGGAGTAGCGTGAGCTGTGATTTCTCTTGCTCTTTTTGACACACTCTAAAACCCATCCATAAAATGGGAGTGTTGAGCAGGCACTGCCAGCTGGGTAATTGCAGAGGAAACACACAGAGCAACAAACTGCAGCAAAGGTCACATCTGCTGCAGAGGAGAGCAAAGGCAATGGGGCTGTCTTTTCTATCGTCTACCCTGAGCTAATTGTGCATACCATTACATTCATCAGTTTCCAACACTCTACAGCACTAAACGTTTTCAAATCGAATCAAATCAAATTGTATTTGTCACGTGCCGTGACAAATGTGTAGACCTTAACAAGAAATGCTTACTTACAAGCCCTTAACCAACAATGCAGTTCTAAGAAAATAGAATTAAGAAAATATTTACTAAATAAACGAAAGTAAAAAAAAAATTATAGGAAAGGTAATATAATAAAATAACAATAATGAGGCTATATACAGGGGGTACCGGTACCGAGTCAGTGTGCGGCAGTACAGGTTAGTGTCAGGTTTTGGCCAGGACTGTTCTGGTTTTTTGTCACTAGATGTCCCCATTGCACCTTTTTTGTACCTTTTGTTTTTCCCTTGCTCTATTATTGTTTGCACCTGTATGTCGTTCCCTTGTTAGTATTTAATCCCTGTGTGTTCCTTAGTTCCTTGCTCAGTGTTTGTATGTTAGCACCCAGCCCCAGCCCAAGCCTTGTTGTGAACATATATTTTTCTCTTGTTGGATTTTCCAGAGGTTCTCTGGTTTTGTTCTTTTGTATTTTGGATTAGTCTTTTAGGTTTGTTTTTTCCCTTGCTGTTTTTACCACTTTGTGGATTTTCTTTGTATTTTGGAAGTTATCTATTTTTTATTAAACCACCATCTCTAGTACTGCTGTGTCTGCCTCATCTTCTGGGTTCTGCCGATTTAGTGACTGTTTCTCGCACCGGGTCCTGACAGAAACACTGAGCCCTTAAAATGAACCCAGAGGCAGCCAGTACCCAGGACTTTTTTCCCATGCTGTCCCACCACGAGGGGACTGTCCAACGTCACGAAGCTGCTCTGGTTCAGCAAGAGGCCTTAATGGCTGGACATTCTCAACTTCTGTCGGAGATGATGACTTCCATAAAGCAGATTTCTGATCAACTTTCTCCTGCAACCGCTTCTGCTCCAGTTCATCAGATTCAAGTGCCCGTGGCAGTTAACCCCCTGGCTGAACCTCGTCTGCCGCCTCCCCAACGGTTCTCAGGTGATCCGAGTGGTTGTAAGGGGTTTTTCACCCAATGTTCTCTCTCCTTCGAGCTGCAACCCTCGTCATTTCCCACCGACCGGTCCAAGATAGCATATATCATCACCCTGCTGTCGGAAAAAGCCCTAGCCTGGGCTACTGCTGTGTGGGATGCCCAAAGTCCCTGCTGTGCCAGCTACTCTACCTTTGCTGATGAATTCAAGCGAGTGTTTCAAGGTCCTACCAGCGGCCCTGACTCAGCCAAACAGCTCCTGACTCTCCGCCAAGGTCGGCGCAGCGTGACGGACTATGCCATCCAGTTCCGCACGGTGGCAGCAGCGAGTGGCTGGAATGACGAGGCGCTCACAGTGTGCTTTTTGAAGGGTCTTTCCGACACCATCCAAGATGAACTGGCCACTCGGGAACCACCGGACAACCTCGAGTCCCTGATCAAGTTGGCTTCACGCATAGACCAGCGTCTGAGAGAGAGAGAGCTCAACCGTAGATCTCTCACCCTAGCTCCTATCGGTCCCAGCTCCGAGTCTCCACCTTTATCCCCGCTGACTCCACCGGAACCCATGCAGGTTGGACGCATCTCCCAGGCTGAGAGAGACCGCCGGATGAGGGAGCGATGCTGTCTATATTGCGGCAAACCGGGCCATTTCCTCTCCACGTGTCCCGGGCTCCAGGGAAAACGCACTCTCCCGTGCAGGCCTGGGAGGACTGTAACGGGAAACATAACCTCCTCCCATCCATCCAACTCCCGCCTGCTCATTCCAGTTACCCTTTCCTGGGACAACCACGAGCTTCCCCTTCAAGCCTTGGTAGACTCTGGAGCCGCAGGTAACTTCATGGATGGTGTCTGGGCGAAGGAGAATGGCGTTCCCTCTGAACCTCTAAGTGACCCCATAAGGGTTACTACGTTGGATGGAAGCCCTTTGGGATCTGGACTTGTCACTCGTGTCACTACCCCCTTGCGTCTTTCAGTTTCCCAACACCAGGAAGTGATGAACTTTCATCTGACCTCGTGTTCCGAGTTCCCTCTCGTCCTTGGATACCCCTGGCTTCACAGCCATAACCCTCACATCGACTGGTCTGTGGGCACTATCAAGCAGTGGGGTCCTACGTGCCAAGCCACTTGTATCTTCCCAAGTTCCCCGAGTTCCCCTCCCGAGTCTCTAGAATCCATCGACCTGTCCCGAGTTCCCGAGTGTTACCATGACCTCAAACCGGTATTTAGCAAACAGAGGGCCACCAAACTACCACCCCATAGACCTTACGATTGCCCCATCGACCTGTTTCCGGGCACCTGCCCCCCCAGGGGTCGGATCTTTTCCCTATCTCCTCCCGAACGAGCTGCTATGGATACCTACATCAAGGACGCTCTGGCAGCAGGCCTCATGCGTCCATCCACCTCGCCGGCGGGAGCAGGGTTTTTCTTTGTGGCCAAAAAAGACGGGGGATTACGTCCTTGCATCGACTACCGGGGACTTAATGCCATAACCGTCCGTAACCGCTACCCGCTACCCCTTATGGCCACAGCCTTTGAGCTGCTCCAGGAAGCAGTGGTCTTCACTAAGCTTGACCTGCGGAACGCATACCATCTTGTGCGGATCAAACCCGGTGACGAGTGGAAGACCGCTTTCAACACGCCTACTGGTCACTACGAATACTTGGTGATGCCCTTCGGCCTGACCAACGCCCCGGCTGTGTTCCAAGCGCTCATAAACGATGTGCTTAGGGATATGCTTAACATTTTCGTGTTTGTTTACTTGGATGACATCCTCATCTTTTCGAGCTCCCTTCAAGAACACACTAAGCATGTCAGACAAGTGCTCAAACGCCTCCTAGACAGCCATTTGTACGTTAAGCCGGAAAAGTGTGAATTCCATTCCTCTCGAGTACAGTTCCTGGGATTTGTAGTGGAACCCGGTCGAGTCCAGATGGACCCCAAGAAGGTAGGGGCGGTAGCAGATTGGCCCACCCCCAAGTCCGTTAAGGAAGTTCAGCGTTTCCTGGGCTTCACTAACTTCTACCGCAAGTTCATCAAGAACTTCAGCTCGGTGGCAGCCCCTCTCTCAGCTTTAACCAAGGGTGGCAACACAAGGTTTCTGTGGGGAAGAGAAGCTGAGACGGCCTTCCAAGGACTCAAGCAGCGCATCCTCTCTGCTCCCATCCTGACACTACCGACGGCGGATGAACCTTTTGTGGTGGAGGTAGACGCATCAGAGGTTGGTGTTGGAGCTGTCCTGTCTCAGAGGGGTGAAGACAAGAGGCTTCATCCTTGCGCCTTCTTCTCTCACCGGCTTACCCCGGCCGAGAGGAATTACGATGTGGGGGATCGTGAACTCCTAGCGGTTAAGATGGCATTGAAGGAATGGAGACACTGGCTCGAGGGGGCTTCTCAACCGTTTCAAGTGCTTACGGACCACAAAAATCTGGAGTATATCCAGCAGGCGAAGCGGTTGAACTCCAGACAAGCTCGATGGTCTCTTTTCTTCAGCCGATTCCAGTTTATTCTCACCTATAGACCCGGGTCGAAGAATCTCAAACCGGATGCCTTGTCACGAGTCTACTCTCCTGCCATTCGAGAAGATACTGACATGACTGTTCTTCCTGCCGCTAAGATCGTGGCTCCGATCTCGTGGCAAGTGGAGGATACCGTGAAACAAGCTCAAGCCATCGAACCGGGCCCTGGAGGAGGTCCTGCTAATCGGTTGTTTGTTCCCAAGGCAGCAAGGTCCCAAGTCCTTCTGTGGGGGCACTCCTCTCGCCTCACCTGTCACCTGGGCGTAGGTCGCACCTTGGAGTTCATCCAGCGTAAGTTCTGGTGGCCCACCATAAAAGAAGACGTTGCCACTTTCGTCAAGGCCTGTTCCGTGTGCTGCCAGGGCAAATCTTCTCACCTCCGCCCTCAAGGACTCCTTCACCCTTTATCTATTCCCCACCGACCCTGGTCCCATATCTCGCTGGACTTTATTACTGGCCTTCCTCCGTCCCATGGTAATACTACGATCCTAGTCATCATCGACAGGTTTTCTAAGGCGGCCAGGTTTGTTCCCTTGACCAAATTACCTTCTGCCAAGGAAACAGCTGAGTTGGTGATTAACCATGTGTTCCGAGTCTTTGGCATCCCGCAAGATATGGTTTCCGACAGAGGTCCCCAGTTCGCCTCAAGGTTTTGGAAGGCCTTCTGCCAACTCATAGGGGCCACGGCCAGTTTATCTTCAGGGTACCATCCGGAGTCCAACGGCCAAACTGAGAGGATGAATCAGGAGCTGGAAACCACCCTCAGATGTATGGTTTCCAACAACCCATCCACATGGTCATCCTTCATTGTTTGGGCTGAGTACGCGCACAACACCTTGTGCTCCTCCTCCACTGGTATATCCCCGCACGAGTGTCAGTTTGGCTATGCTCCTCTATTGTTCCCGGACCAGGAGGCAGAAGTCAGAGTGCCTTCAGCCTCGAGGTTCATCAGACGCTGTCGGCTTACGTGGAAGAAGGCCCGTCTTAATCTTCTGCGTTCCTCTCAGCAGTACCAACGACAAGCCAACAGACGTCGCCGTCCCGGTCCTACCCTGTACCCCGGCCAGAGAGTATGGCTCTCAACAAAAAACTTACCGCTACGGGTGGAGTCTCGCAAGCTGTCCCAGAGATTCATCGGACCCTTTAAGATTGCCAGGAGAGTCAATCCCGTTACTTTTCGCCTGCACTTACCCAGATCCCTTAAAATCAATCCCACATTTCACATTTCTTTATTAAAACCTGTTGTTTTTTCTCCCCTTATTCCGGCAGGCAGACCTCCCCCTCCGCCCCGTGTCATCGGAGGCCAGTCGGCTTATACCGTCCACCGGATACTGGACTCCCGCCGGGTGCAGCGGTCCTGGCAGTATCTGGTGGACTGGGAAGGCTACGGTCCCGAGGAGCGCTCCTGGGTTCCTGCCAAGGACATACTGGACCCTGACCTCATTCGTCAGTTCAGGGCCCTCCACCCTGAGAAGGCTGGTAGGAACGTCAGGAGCCGTTCCTAGGAGGGGGATTCTGTCAGGTTTTGGCCAGGACTGTTCTGGTTTTTTGTCACTAGATGTCCCCATTGCACCTTTTTTGTACCTTTTGTTTTTCCCTTGCTCTATTATTGTTTGCACCTGTATGTCGTTCCCTTGTTAGTATTTAATCCCTGTGTGTTCCTTAGTTCCTTGCTCAGTGTTTGTATGTTAGCACGCAGCCCCAGCCCAAGCCTTGTTGTGAACATATATTTTTCTCTTGTTGGATTTTCCAGAGGTTCTCTGGTTTTGTTCTTTTGTATTTTGGATTAGTCTTTTAGGTTTGTTTTTTCCCTTGCTGTTTTTACCACTTTGTGGATTTTCTTTGTATTTTGGAAGTTATCTATTTTTTATTAAACCACCATCTCTAGTACTGCTGTGTCTGCCTCATCTTCTGGGTTCTGCCGATTTAGTGACTGTTTCTCGCACCGGGTCCTGACAGTTAGTCTAGGTAATTTGTACATGTAGGTAGGGGTAAAGTGACTATGCCGGTGGCCATTCGATTAATTCTCCAGCAGTCTTAAGACTTGGAGGTAGAAGCTGTTAAGGAGCCTTTTGGACCTAGACTTGGCGCTCCGGTACAACTTGCCATGCGGTAGTAGAGAGAACAGTCTATGACTTGGGTGACTGGAGTCAATTTACATTTTTTGGGCCCTTCCTCTGACACCGCCTAGTATATAGGTCCTGGATGGCAGGAAGCTTGGCCCCAGTGATGTACTGGGCGGTACGCACTACCCTCTGTAGCGCCTTATGGCCGAGCAGTTTCCATACCAGGCGGTGATACAACCAGTCAGGGTGCTCTCGATGGCGCAGCTGTATAACCTTTTGAGGATCTGGGGACTCATGCCAAATCTTTTCAGTCTCATGAGAGGGAAAAGGCCTTGTTGTGCCCTCTTCACAACTTTCTTGGTGTTTTTGGACCATGATAGTTTGTTGGTGATGTGGACACCAAGCAACTTGAAACTCTCGACCCACTCCACTACAGCCCCATCGATGTGAAAGGGGGCGTGTTCGGGCCTCCTTTTTTCTGTAGTCCACGATCATCTCCTTTGTCTTGCTCACGTTGAGGGAGAGGTTGTTGTCCTGGCACCAAACTGCCAGGTCTCTAACCTCCTCCCTATAGGCTGTCTCATCATTGTTGGTGATCAGGCCTACCACCGTTGTGTCATCAGCAAATTTAATGATGGTGTTGGAGTTGTGCTTCGCCACGCAGTCATGGTTGAACAGGGAGCACAGGATGGGAGTAAGCATGCACCCCTGAGGGGCCCCCATGTTGAGGATCAACTTGGCAGATGTGTTGTTGCCTACCTTTACCACCTGGGGGCGGCCCGTCAGGAAGTCCAGGATCCAGTTGCAGAAGGAGGTGTTGCCAGGGTCCTTAGCTCAGTGATGAGCTTTGTGGGCACTATGGTGTTGAACACTGAACTGTAGTCAATGAACAGCATTCTCACATAGATGTTTCTTGTCCAGGTGGGAAACGGCAGTGTGGAGTGCGATTGAGATTACGTTATCTGTGTATCTGTTTGAGCGGTATGCAATTGGAGTGGGTCTAGGGTTTCCGGGACGATGGTGTTGATGTGAGCCATGACCAGCCTTTCAAGACGGTAGTCATTTAGGCAGGTTATCTTCGCTCTCTTGGGCACAGGGACTGTAGTGGTCTGCTTGAAACATCTAAGCATTACAGACTCGGTCAGAGAAAGGTTGAAAATGTCACTGAAGACACTTGCCAGTTGGTCCACGAATGCTCTGAGTACACGTCCTGGTAATCCGTCTGGCCCCGCGGCCTTGTGAATGTTGACCTGTTTAAAGGTCTTGCTTACATCGGCTACGGAGAGCGTGATCACACAGTCATCCGGAACAGCTGCTGCTCTCATGCATACTTCAGTGTTGCTTGCCTTGAAACGAGCATAAAAGGCATTTAGCCCATCTGGTAGGCTTGCGTCACTGGGCAGCTCGTTGCTGGGTTTCCCTTTGTAGTTGTCAGGACCCGATGCGAGAAACAGTCACTAATAATCGGCAGAACCCAGAAGATGAGGCAGACACAGCAGTACTAGAGATGGTGGTTTAATAAAAGAACAAGATCTTCAGGCAAAGAATATAAATCCACAACGTCCAAAATAAAGCCAAGAGGCAAAAAATTGATATCTTCCAAAATACAAAGAAAATCCACAAAGTGGTAAGAACAGCAAGGGAAAAAAACAAACCTCAAAAGACTAATCCAAAAATACACAAGAACAAAACCAGAGAACCTCTGGAAAATCCAACAAGAGAAAATATATGTTCACAACAAGGCTTGGGCTGGGGCTGGGTGCTAACATACAAACACTGAGCAAAGAACTGAGGAACACACAGGGTTTAAATACCAACAAGGGAACGACACACAGGTGCAAACAATAATAGAGCAAGGAAAAAACAAAAGGTTCAAAAAAGGTGCAATGGGGACATCTAGTGACAAAAACCAGAACAGTCCTGGCCAAAACCTGACAGAATCCCCCTCCTAGGAACGGCTCCTGACGTTCCTACCAGCCTTCTCAGGGTGGAGGGCCCTGAACTGACGAATGAGGTCAGGGTCCAGTATGTCCTTGGCAGGAACCCAGGAGCGCTCCTCGGGACCGTAGCCTTCCCAGTCCACCAGATACTGCCAGGACCGCTGCACCCGGCGGGAGTCCAGTATCCAGGGACGGTATAAGCCGACTGGCCTCCGATGACACGGGGCGGAGGGGGAGGTCTGCCTGCCGGGATAAGGGGAGAAAAAACAACAGGTTTTAATAAAGAAATGTGAAATGTGGGATTGATCTTAAGGGATCTGGGTAAGTGCAGGCGAAAAGTAACGGGATTGACTCTCCTGGCAATCTTAAAGGGACCGATGAATCTCTGGGACAGCTTGCGAGACTCCACCCGTAGCGGTAATTTTTTTTGTTGAGAGCCATACTCTCTGGCCGGGGTACAGGGTAGGACCGGGACGGCGACGTCTGTTGGCTTGTCGTTGGTACTGCTGTGAGGAACGCAGAAGATTAAGACGGGCCTTCTTCCACGTAAGCCGACAGCGTCTGATGAACCTCGAGGCTGAAGGCACTCTGACTTCTGCCTCCTGGTCCGGGAACAATAGAGGAGCATAGCCAAACTGACACTCGTGCGGGGATATACCAGTGGAGGAGGAGCACAAGGTGTTGTGCGCGTACTCAGCCCAAACAATGAAGGATGACCATGTGGATGGGTTGTTGGAAACCATACATCTGAGGGTGGTTTCCAGCTCCTGATTCATCCTCTCAGTTTGGCCGTTGGACTCCGGATGGTACCCTGAAGATAAACTGGCCGTGGCCCCTATGAGTTGGCAGAAGGCCTTCCAAAACCTTGAGGCGAACTGGGGACCTCTGTCGGAAACCATATCTTGCGGGATGCCAAAGACTCGGAACACATGGTTAATCACCAACTCAGCTGTTTCCTTGGCAGAAGGTAATTTGGTCAAGGGAACAAACCTGGCCGCCTTAGAAAACCTGTCGATGATGACTAGGATAGTAGTATTACCATGGGACGGAGGAAGGCCAGTAATAAAGTCCAACGAGATATGGGACCAGGGTCGGTGGGGAATAGATAAAGGGTGAAGGAGTCCTTGAGGGCGGAGGTGAGAAGATTTGCCCTGGAAGCACACGGGACAGGCCTTGACGAAAGTGGCAACGTCTTCTTTTATGGTGGGCCACCAGAACTTACGCTGAATGAACTCCAAGGTGCGACCTACGCCCGGGTGACAGGTGAGGCGAGAGGAGTGCCCCCACAGAAGGACTTGGGATCTTGCTGCCTTGGGAACAAACAACCGATTGGCAGGACCTCCTTTAGGACCCGGTTCGATGGCTTGAGCTTGTCTCACGGTATCCTCAACTTGCCACGAGATTGGGGCCACGATCTTAGCGGCAGGAAGAACAGTCATGTCAGTATCTTCTCGAATGGCAGGAGAGTAGACTCGTGACAAGGCATCCGGTTTGAGATTCTTCGACCCGGGTCTATAGGTGAGATTAAACTGGAATCGGCTGAAGAAAAGAGACCATCGAGCTTGTCTGGAGTTCAACCGCTTCGCCTGCTGGATATACTCCAGATTTTTGTGGTCCGTAAGCACTTGAAACGGTTGAGAAGCCCCCTCGAGCCAGTGTCTCCATTCCTTCAATGCCATCTTAACCGCTAGGAGTTCACGATCCCCCACATCGTAATTCCTCTCGGCCGGGGTAAGCCGGTGAGAGAAGAAGGCGCAAGGATGAAGCCTCTTGTCTTCACCCCTCTGAGACAGGACAGCTCCAACACCAACCTCTGATGCGTCTACCTCCACCACAAAAGGTTAATCCGCCGTCGGTAGTGTCAGGATGGGAGCAGAGAGGATGCGCTGCTTGAGTCCTTGGAAGGCCGTCTCAGCTTCTCTTCCCCACAGAAACCTTGTGTTGCCACCCTTGGTTAACGCTGAGAGAGGGGCTGCCACCGAGCTGAAGTTCTTGATGAACTTGCGGTAGAAGTTAGTGAAGCCCAGGAAACGCTGAACTTCCTTAACGGACTTGGGGGTGGGCCAATCTGCTACCGCCCCTACCTTCTTGGGGTCCATCTGGACTCGACCGGGTTCCACTACAAATCCCAGGAATTGTACTCGAGAGGAATGGAATTCACACTTTTCCGGCTTAACGTACAAATGGCTGTCTAGAAGGCGTTTGAGCACTTGTCTGACATGCTTAGTGTGTTCTTGAAGGGAGCTCGAAAAGATGAGGATGTCACCCAAGTAAACAAACACGAAAATGTTAAGCATATCCCTAAGCACATCGTTTATGAGCGCTTGGAACACAGCCGGGGCGTTGGTCAGGCCGAAGGGCATCACCAAGTATTCGTAGTGACCAGTAGGCGTGTTGAAAGCGGTCTTCCACTCGTCACCGGGTTTGATCCGCACAAGATGGTATGCGTTCCACAGGTCAAGCTTAGTGAAGACCACTGCTTCCTGGAGCAGCTCAAAGGCTGTGGCCATAAGGGGTAGCGGGTAGCGGTTACGGACGGTTATGGCATTAAGTCCCCGGTAGTCGATGCAAGGACGTAATCCCCCGTCTTTTTTGGCCACAAAGAAAAACCCTGCTCCCGCCGGCGAGGTGGATGGACGCATGAGGCCTGCTGCCAGAGAGTCCTTGATGTAGGTATCCATAGCAGCTCGTTCGGGAGGAGATAGGGAAAAGATCCGACCCCTGGGGGGGCAGGTGCCCGGAAACAGGTCGATGGGGCAATCGTAAGGTCTATGGGGTGGTAGTTTGGTGGCCCTCTGTTTGCTAAATACCGGTTTGAGGTCATAGTAACACTCGGGAACTCGGGACAGGTCGATGGATTCTAGAGACTCGGGAGGGGAACTCGGGGAACTTGGGAAGATACAAGTGGCTTGGCACGTAGGACCCCACTGCTTGATAGTGCCCACAGACCAGTCGATGTGAGGGTTATGGCTGTGAAGCCAGGGGTATCCAAGGACGAGAGGGAACTCGGAACACGAGGTCAGATGAAAGTTCATCACTTCCTGGTGTTGGGAAACTGAAAGTCGCAAGGGGGTAGTGACACGAGTGACAAGTCCAGATCCCAAAGGGCTTCCATCCAACGTAGTAACCCTTATGGGGTCACTTAGAGGTTCAGAGGGAACGCCATTCTCCTTCGCCCAGACACCATCCATGAAGTTACCTGCGGCTCCAGAGTCTACCAAGGCTTGAAGGGGAAGCTCGTGGTTGTCCCAGGAAAGGGTAACTGGAATGAGCAGGCGGGAGTTGGATGGATGGGAGGAGGTTATGTTTCCCGTTACAGTCCTCCCAGGCCTGCACGGGAGAGTGCGTTTTCCCTGGAGCCCGGGACACGTGGAGAGGAAATGGCCCGGTTTGCCGCAATATAGACAGCATCGCTCCCTCATCCGGCGGTCTCTCTCAGCCTGGGAGATGCGTCCAACCTGCATGGGTTCCGGTGGAGTCAGCGAGGATAAAGGTGGAGACTCGGAGCTGGGACCGATAGGAGCTAGGGTGAGAGATCTACGGTTGAGCTCTCTCTCTCTCAGACGCTGGTCTATGCGTGAAGCCAACTTGATCAGGGACTCGAGGTTGTCTGGTGGTTCCCGAGTGGCCAGTTCATCTTGGATGGTGTCGGAAAGACCCTTCAAAAAGCACACTGTGAGCGCCTCGTCGTTCCAGCCACTCGCTGCTGCCACCGTGCGGAACTGGATGGCATAGTCCGTCACGCTGCGCCGACCTTGGCGGAGAGTCAGGAGCTGTATGGCTGAGTCAGGACCGCTGGTAGGACCTTGAAACACTCGCTTGAATTCTTCAGCAAAGGTAGAGTAGCTGGCACAGCAGGGACTTTGGGCATCCCACACAGCAGTAGCCCAGGCTAGGGCTTTTTCCGACAGCAGGGTGATGATATATGCTATCTTGGACCGTTCGGTGGGAAACGACGAGGGTTGCAGCTCGAAGGAGAGAGAACATTGGGTGAAAAACCCCTTACAAACACTCGGATCACCTGAGAACCGTTGGGGAGGCGGCAGACGAGGTTCAGCCAGGGGGTTAACTGCCACGGGCACTGGAATCTGATGAACTGGAGCAGAAGCGGTTGCAGGAGAAAGTTGATCAGAAATCTGCTTTATGGAAGTCATCATCTCCGACAGAAGTTGAGAATGTCCAGCCATTAAGGCCTCTTGCTGAACCAGAGCAGCTTCGTGACGTTGGACAGTCCCCTCGTGGTGGGACAGCATGGGAAAAAAGTCCTGGGTACTGGCTGCCTCTGGGTTCATTTTAATGGCTCAGTGTTTCTGTCAGGACCCGATGCGAGAAACAGTCACTAATAATCGGCAGAACCCAGAAGATGAGGCAGACACAGCAGTACTAGAGATGGTGGTTTAATAAAAGAACAAGATCTTCAGGCAAAGAATATAAATCCACAACGTCCAAAATAAAGCCAAGAGGCAAAAAATGGATATCTTCCAAAATACAAAGAAAATCCACAAAGTGGTAAGAACAGCAAGGGAAAAAACAAACCTCAAAAGACTAATCCAAAAATACACAAGAACAAAACCAGAGAACCTCTGGAAAATCCAACAAGAGAAAATTTATGTTCACAACAAGGCTTGGGCTGGGGCTGGGTGCTAACATACAAACACTGAGCAAAGAACTGAGGAACACACAGGGTTTAAATACCAACAAGGGAACGACACACAGGTGCAAACAATAATAGAGCAAGGAAAAAACAAAAGGATCAAAAAAGGTGCAATGGGGACATCTAGTGACAAAAACCAGAACAGTCCTGGCCAAAACCTGACAGTAGTCCGTAATAATTTGCAAGCCCTGCCACATCCGACAAGCGTCAGAGCCGGTGTAGTAGGATTCAATCTTAGTCCTGAATTGACGCTTCACCTGTTTGATGGTTCGTCTGAGGGCATAGCGGGATTTCTTAAAAGCGTCCAAATTAGTTTCACGCTCCTTGAAAGCAGCAGCTCTAGCCTTTAGCTCGGTGCGGATGTTGTCTGTTATCCATGGCTTCTGGTTGGGATATGTACGTATGGTCACTGTGGGGATGACTTCGTCAATGCACTTATTGATGAAGCCGGTGACTGAGGTGGTATACTCCTCAATGCCATTGGATGAATCCCGGAACATATTCCAGTCTTTGCTAGCAAAACAGTCCTGTAGTGTAGCATTCACATCATCACTTCCGTATTGCGCGAGTGACTGGTACTTCCTGCATTAGTTTTTGCTTGTAAGCAGGAATCAGGAGGATAGAATTATTGTCAGATTTGCCAAATGGGTTGGAAATTACACACTGAACAAGAACAACATTAATATTAATATTGTGTGCTTGTATGGGGTGGAAATGGGGGGATAAAACTCAACATAAAATCCCAATGTGAATCCATTCATGCAACAGACTAAAGCATAGATAATAAAGCTGTCTGTATTTTCTTGCTTATGTGCTGTGTGGCCAGATATGAGCAGATTGATTTAGCTTTGGCCTGTCTGAATACACTGCCTGGAGATTGACATGAATACATTCTGCAGGTTGCTGCTGAGTCAGAGGACAAGGAGAGGCTGAGTTTGTTCGAAGAAATCAAATAACTCTCTCTCGCTCTCTCTCTCCAGAAAAAGGCTATGCACTCCATTACGTCCTCCATAGCTCTCTTTGCAAATCACACATCCTTCTACAAAAGGCTCTCGGATAAGTGTTTGTGCCCATCTTCCCCTCTCTCTTGATGTATGCTGAACACAATCAACACAGCAACGCATAATGAAAAAGTGTGCTGGTGGTTCGGTGATTTAACCCCAATAAGAGAAGTGTTGACTACCCACATGCAGGTCGGTCGATCCCACAGTAGCTCCTTTTAAAATGTCACAGCAGAGGAAGTGATGAGGATTTTACATCGTCCACTGTGCTTGGGTCTCCACAATGTCTGACGACCACAAAGGATGAGTGTCTTGTTTTAAGAGACAAAGGAAAACCTGGTAGGATAGAGGGCTAAAACATGACATTTTATGCACTCCTGGGCTACAATTAAACTCAGATCCTATACAGCAAGGAGGTCATGGATTTCAGACCAATAAACAGTTGGCCTTGATCACCAGAGAGCTCATACAGAAAACATGGTTTAACCAAGTAGAAATGACATCAGTGCAACCAGGTTGATATCTGATTGAAATGACATTATTGCATCCAGGTTGATATAGCCACCGTGCTTCTACACCTGCATTGCTTGCAGTTTGGGGTTTTAGGCTGGGTTTCTGTACAGCACTTTGACATCAGCTGATGTAAGAAGGGCTTTATAAATACATTTGATTTGATATCTGGTTGAAATCACATAATTGCAACCATATTGATATCTGGATGAAATTATGTAATTGCAAGCAGGTTGATATCTGGTTTGCTACCAGCGATTGAGGGAGAGCGTCTCTCGAGGTTATAGTATGCGTCACCTTTGATGCTGGAAGGCTACACAAGCATTGTGGCCACATCTTGCATTGTTGTACTGTCAAAATGTCACCCTGTGAGTTTAAATAATAAATAAAGCCTTGAGCAAATGCAGATTGTGATAACAGCCCTCTAGCTGTGATGAAGAGGATCACATTTCCCAGCGACATAAGAAAGGGGCTAAGCAGCATCTCTCAAGCACTCTTTCACTGCTCCTTTTCTACAGGCAGATGTCGTTGAACAAGCCCCATGTTCTGAACGCATTAGAGGGAAATAATTAATCAAGAAAGAAGTAGAGAGAGAGAGGAAGAGGGAGAGAATATCTCCTCATAGTAAACATCACACAGCCATTGATGTAATAAATTACTATTATGAACTACCACTTTTTTTCTACTGTCAAATACAACAGAACTTTCAATAAAGAAACAAAGCTCTAAAATGCACTTAACAGAGCCAATAACACTTTCAAGTTCATGCATAATTAATTGTGGAAACTAATTTAAAATGCAGATTACAGTCCAAAATAAAGGGAACATTTAACTACCCAACCACTGACTTATTCAGCATGATAAAGTGTCTTGACCATATAGCTACCTCTAGCGGCTACAAGTGGTCAGTTAAAGGAGTCATTTACCTCATCTTATGGATAGCAAGAAAGCAGTCTATGAATCCAGAGTAGATCCAAGATCTGGAGTTTAGGTGTAGCATTGTTGGGTGCAAAACAAAGGGAGTCGTAGGATACGCCAAAATACATGCCTCTGAGTGGCGCAGCGGTCTAAGGCACTGCATCTCAGTGCCTGAGGTGTCACTACAGACACCGTGGTTCGAATCCAGGCTGTAACACAACCGGCTGTGATTGGGAGTCCCATAAGGCAGGACACAATTGGCCCAGCGTCATCCGGGTTTGGCTGCTGTAGGCTGTCATTGTAAATAAGTATTTGTTCTTAACTGACTTGCCTAGTTAAATAAAGATTAAAACATGCATACGTTTGGAAACAGATTCAGTCTCTCTCAGAAGTAAAGTGTGGCCCAGTTAAGTATGCGAAGGGGGAGGAGATTTGATCATTCTGGCAGTTTTGTTTTTGTTACTGCATGCATGCTGTTGTTGTGGTTTTAGCCGTGCACAGAGAGACTACATACATCCCTCTACTGAAAGTGGCAGCGAGGGCAGAGAAAGAGAATGCGAGGAAATTACTTCCATATTAGCCATAAGAAATCTCCACTAGAGGTTAACTGAGGATGCTGGGGGGACTACTAAATGGTGTTGATCTACAATGTCTACGACTACAATGAGCCCCGAATATTGGCTCAGTGAGAGCGCCGCCAGCCTTTTCTCTCCACAGACTTTCTAATGCAGACAAAGCTTTCTGACGGGACAGACGACCACACTGTTTTTATAGTGACAACAGGCCAAAACACTGTCACTAGGTCGTTCCCCTGCAACATATCCATGGCCAACGATATGGTACCAACACATCCTTTATATACTTGAGCCTTTCATCCTGAACTGAGTTTAACTGCAGTTTGTACGTTGGCATTGTTGAATACTCGTTTGTGGTTGGCTTAATGGCATTCTAGAGTGTGTGTTATTTCCCTGTAATGCAAGGTATATTTGCACGGTAGAATTCAATGGCTATAGTTAATTCTTACATGTTCTATATTTAAGCAGCTTTTGAAAGCAAAAGTTGAATCAATTCCAATGGTGGATTGCTAAACATCTGCAGCCAGTAACACCTATTCCATCAAACACTTAACAGAAAGCAACAATATCTGTTGCAGCTGCAGTGGGCTGGCTGATAGTGTCAAGGTGCTAAGAACACAGAACAAAGCAACACAGAAAACAGCAACACAGAATACAACAACACAAAACACTACAAGAGAGAACACAGAACTCAACAACACAGAACACAACAATACAGAACACAACAACACAGAACACAGCAACACAGAACACAGCAACACAGAACACAGCAACACAGAATACAACAACACAGAAACACAGAACACAACAACACAGAACTAAACAACACAGAACACAGAACACATCAACGCGTAATACAACAACACAGAACAAAGAACACAGCAACACAGAGCGCAACAACACAGAACACAACAACACAGAACACGGAAACACAGAATACAACAACACAGAACATAGCAACACAGAAACACAGAACAGAGCAACACAGAACACAACAACACAGAATATAACAACACAGAACAGAGAAACACAGAACACAACAACACAATACACGGGAAACACAGAACACAGAACACAGCAACACAGAACACAGCAACACCGACTACAACAACACAGAAACACAGAACACAACAACACAGAACTAAACAACACGGAACACATCAACACATCAACACAGAATACAACAACACAGAACACAGCAACACAGAACACAACAACACAGAACACAACAGCACAGAACACAACAACACACAACAAGGAAACATAGAATACAACAACACAGAACATAGCAACACAGAACACAGCAACACAGAACAGAGCAACACAGAACACAACAACACAGAACACAACACAAAACACAGAACACAGAATATAACAACACAGAATATAACAACACAAAAACACAGAACACAACAACACAGAACACAGCAACACAGAATACAACAACACAGAACAGAGCACAGAGCACACAACAACACAGAACACAGCAACACAGAACATAGCAACACAGAATACACAATACATAACACAGAACACAACAACACAACACACAACAACACAGAACACAGCGACACAGAATACAACAACACAGAACAGAGCACACAGCACACAACAACACAGAACACAGCAACACAGAACATAGCAACACAGAATACACAATACATAACACAGAACACAACAACACAGAACACAACAACACAGAACACAAAACACAGAAACACATAATACAACAACAGAGAACACTGTCATGACTTTACATTCATTAAACTGATGGCTGTTATTTATTTAATTCACCAACTATGTTTAATTGTTACCCAATGAAATTAATCACGTAACAATTAACTCATTAGCATTTGGGGCACCACAGAAGAAGTTGCTTAGAGAGTTACCATCTCCCAAATTAAACTCTATAACGTCTTTACCTATTTCATCGATAAACAGTTATCTTATTTATCATTACCTCTTATCATATCATCATTCTGAACGATCGTAACCTTCTTGGATCTGCAAAAACCCCAGCCTTGCTCATTATTCAGTACTATACAAATTGGTTTAATTATTTATTTACTAGCTAACTAAATAGTAACACAGAATACACATACACCCTTTACATGAGACAAAGGTCCCTAGTGGACTGACAAAATATGACGGCTTGTTACAACATAGATGGAGATGGGGGAACAGAAAGAGAGAGAGAGAGGTTTTTTTATTTTTAATAAACCTTTATTTTATACTCAAGTATTAACACAAATAATGGCACACTGTGCCTTTTCAGAAATTAAACAACACATGTGTAATTCTTAAATAAAAAAATGTAAATAAAAAATGTTATAAAAAATAAGAAAAGCATTCAACTAATTTCATCAACAAAAAATACATGTAGTTCCCCCTCCTCCACAAAACAAACCTCTCCTTCTTAAGCCCACTTCTCCTCAAACAATGGGAGATCTTTTACACCCGAGAAGAACTCAAAATCCCCTTTTATTCTCGCTTTGACTAATCCCTTCAAAACACATCTTACATCCTGCCCATATTCCGTGTCTATCTTATATTTCCTACTCAGAAAAATCTTAGCTTGTCCCAAAATAAAATTTTACAGTTGACATATTTTATTTTCTGTTGCTTACTATATTGAAACCCCCAAATTAAAACAGTGTTATTGAAAATCTCCCCTTCAGCTGTAAACAAAGACTCTATTATTTCAAAGAGAGGCTTTATCCTCTCACACTCCATAAAACAGTGAAACATTGTTTCTCTTATATTACAAAAAGGACATCCATCTCCAACATCTGAGTTAATCAAAGAAACAAAAGCGTTAACTGCAACGATTCCATGCAAATCCCTGCATTGCATATCACATGTACCCTTTTGTAACGGTGGCTTGTACAGTGCTCTCCAAGCTGGCGTTACCTTGTCATCAAGGCCCAGTTTTACCCTCCAAGGAGTGGCTTTTCTATTTTTCAATTGATCTTTATTCAAAACCTTGACACTGTCACACCCTGATCTGATTCACCTGTCTTTGTGCTTGTCTCCACCCCCCTCCAGGTGTCGTCTATCTTTCCTATCATCCCCTGCGTATTTATACCTGTGTTTTCTGTCTGTCTGTTGCCAGTTCGTCTTGTTTGTTCAAGCCTACCAGCATTTTGTCTCAGCTCCTGTTTTCCCCCTAGTCTCTCTTTTTCTCGCCCTCCTGTTTTTTTTGCCCGTCCTGACCCTATACCCGCCCGCCTGACCACTGCCTGTCTCTGACCCTGCCTGCAGTCCTGTAACTTTGCTCCTGCTCTGGATTACCGATCCCTGCCTGCCTTGACCTGGCATTTGCATGCCCCTGTGGTTACAATAGACATTGTTACTTCACACAGTCTGCACTTGGGTCTTACCTTGATTCCTGATAGACACCCCCCCCTATATAAATCCTTCCAATTCACCTCATCCAAACCCACCTCTTCCAACCCTCTCAAATCCAGTAATAACGCCTTTCTTTCTGACTCTGAGATATTGGGTGTAATCCCTAATCTTGGAAATAGGACGTTTTCATCTTGTACCTTTTTCTTGTGACTGTTAAGCATAATCCCCTCTTCTGCTGACAGATCCTTCCTGCAGCTTCCTAGAAGTTATCCGACAATCCTTTCCGACCTCACCCCCAAATGTTCAGCCACCCTTCCTCCATCCATTAAGGTGGGCCCAGCCATGCCCATTACCATTTTAGGGTGATGATTTTGCCCTTCACCAGAATCTTGGAAAAATGTGGAACAGCTGCAGTTGTACAATCCAGTGTTGCCCCATACTCCAGAGGGTCCTCCAGCAGCCAATGCACCGACTCCGCTGTAGTGCTTCTGGACACCTTGATTATACTATAAACCCGAAGAAGGCCTCTATAAAACGGAGGTACTCCCTCCCTAGAAATCTGGCTACTATCAACCAAAAATAAAGCCTTCTTTAAACCTAATCCCCCAACCTGCTGTAATACAAGACCTGCCACCCATCTCCAAACCACATTTTCCAGTCCATAAAGCAACCTTTGAATAAACTGGAACCGGAAAACAACAGCACTACTAGCAAGATGTACAAGACCTTGTCCCCCCTCCTTTTTTAACAAATACAAAACACTTTGTGGAACCCAATGATATTTATCCCAAAATAAATCTACAATAATTGCCTGTATCTTAACCAGAAGGCCAGATGGTGTCTCTTAACATGACAACCGATGCCACAGTGTAGAGGCAACCACATTGTTAACAAGAATAGTGCGCCCCCATATGACAAGCGAGATAACAACCAACGCCATCTCCTCATCCCCCCTTCCACCATTTCAACCAGCCCATTCCAAATGTTTTCAAAAGTCCCGTCATCCCCTAGGTACACTCCAAGATACTTAAAACCTCCCTTACACCATTCCAGACCCCCTGGCAAAGCCATGATCCCTCCAGACCATTTCCCAATCTGCAAAGCACAACTTTTCCCCAATTTACCTTTGCAGAGGATATTCCCCTAAACCGATCAACCATGAGACTCAAACTATCTACCTCCGCTTGATTTTTCATTAAAATAACTACATCAGCATAGGCTGAGAGACGAATAGGAAGAATATCCTCTAAAAGGTACAGCCCTTCAATGTGACTTCTAATGCTATTTAGTAGTGGCCCTATAGCGATGGTATATAACATTCCCGACAACGAACACCCCTGCCTAATACCTGTACACACTTTAAAATGAGCACTCAAGCCACCGTTAACTTTCAATACACTTTCAATGTCACCATATATCACCCTGATCATGTCAATAAAAGCAGTTGAAACTAAATTCCTCAGAAGGTGCGTCAAAAGTATTGATGTTCAACTCGGTCAAATGCCTTTTCCTGATCAATAGAAAAAAGACAAGAATCCAACCCAACCCAACCCTAGATACGTCAAAAAACTTCTGAATCAGGGAAACGTTATCCCCTATCTGCCTGCCGGGAACCCAGTAGGACTGGTCTGTATGTATGATTTGCCCCATCACCTCCCTCAGCCTGTTGTACAAAGCCTTGGACAGGATCTTAAAATCAGTGCACAATAAGGCCACCGGCCTCCAGTCTTCACCTCCCTAGGGTCACCCTTTTTTGGCATAGGTGAGTACAGCCCTTCTGCAGCTTATCGATAGTAACCCTCCGGTCAAACTAATGTTAACTACTGCTTGCCAATCCTCTCCTAACATAGCCCAAAAAGACGGGAAGCGCATCAATGCCCGGTGCCCTTCCATTTTCCATGCCTTTTAATGCAGTGTATAGCTCCTGCAAAGACAATGGTTGATCTAGCTCAACCTGAGCTTCTGCTGCCACCTGTGGGAGCCCATCAAGGAACTGTTGTGTCACTGTTATATCCTCTTCGTACTCACACTTGCAGAGCTCAGCATAGAACTCTACTGCCCTCTTTCTAATTTCACAAGGGCTAGTGAGCTCTTGTCCAACAGCTGATTTGAGGCAATTAATAATTCTTCTTTGTCCATTCTTCTTCTCTAAACCAAAGAAAAATTTGGATGAGGCATCCATTTCAGAGATTCCCTGAAACTTACTTCTCACCAATGCCCCCTGTGCTCTGATACCCAGCAGGTCTGCCAATGCAGCTTTTTTTCTCTTGAGGGCCTCGATCTCCTGTGGTCTCAACCAACGTCAGGAGTTCCACTATTTCAGACTCTAAGGCGTTCATTGATCTGGTGATATCTCTGGTGACACTCATCGTGTATTGATTACAGAATTGTTGAATCTGGATTTTCCCTATATCCCACCACTGTTGAAGGGATACAAAACTATCCTTTTGAGACCTCCACCTCTCCCAGAAAAAACTAAAACATTTCCTGAAGTGAGCATCCCTCAATAAAGTTATATTAAAATGCCAGTATGCACTTTTGGGTTTTACAGCGTTAATGTACACCACCTCTGTTATTAAACAATGATCAGAAAATCCCACTGGTGTTATCACACTTGATTTACAGACCTGAGATTGATGCTCAAAATAATAAAACCTATCTAATCTGGCCAGAAAGATGTTCTCTCTCACTCTCTCACTCTCTCACCAAATATCACACATTTCATGTGTTACAATAAGGCGTTTTTAAAAAGTCCTTGAGGCTATATGAGGTTCTTTGTGGTTTCTATATAAATCACTGACTGCACAGTTAAAATCCCCAGCAAGAAATAAATCATCCTCAGTGTTACATTTCTCAATGGTATTTGATAATGTCTCTAAAAACATTCCCTCTCAACTGCCACTACTGGGGCATGTACATTTATTAAACACATAGTGATGTTTTCATACCTCGCTCTAACTTTTAATAAACTCCCCTCAACTACCTCTTCATCCTCATATGACAAAGGCAAAAACCCCTTTGAGAACAGGATAGCCACACCCCCACTTTTGAGCTTTTATGACTACACACCACTGTCCCCCCACTCCTGTTGCCACATAACTTCATTTTCAATATTACTATGCGTTTCCTGTAGAAAACTTATGTCACTTCCCTTTCCCTTCATTAACTCAAACACCATAGCTCTTTTTTAAACATCTCTCGCCCCATTTACATTTAAAGAAGAAATCTTAAAACTGCTCATGGCTGGGAAAAAATACAGAGGAAGAGACAGAAAACACATCTCTTTACAGAGTTAAGACTGTGACTGAACTCTTTCATTTCCTTTACAATTTAAATCACTTGTCACTCTCATAACAACTTTCTTGCGTCTAGCTATTTCAGGGCTTGTCAAACCTCCCCCCGTTATTTTTGATATCAAAACCTTTGCTGATTCAATAAACAAATTACTTTCAGGAAAAAAATCTGTTAAATTATTAGCCTGCTTATATTTCTTCCCTTTTGTCAATTTCAGAAATTGACGTACGTTCTCAATCTCATAGCTCCCTTCCACTCCATTTCTCTCACTATTTTGTTATGATGCAGCAGATGACTCAATCTCGCTATCCTCCCCCGAGGAAACTCCACCATCTCTACAACCTGTTTATTCTCAACTGGTTTATCAATCTCTACCTTCCTCTTAGAATTAGAACCTTCATCACCCTTTGAATCCTTCCTCTTAATCCTCTTTACTTTAAATACAGCTGCTTCATTTTACATCGTTTCAATCTCCTCTTGAACTCCACTTTCATTTTCCAACACAGACTCAGCGACTGGTCAGCGAACCCAGTCGCAGTCTCACTGGCTATTTCCCTTCCATATTTGCTCTGGTCCACCACAATTTCCCCCATAGTCACCCCGCTCTCCTTTCATACTTTTCTAACCACATCTGCCCACCTTCTCCCTTCCCCTGCATCCTTAGCACGTTCATCCCTTCGCGGTAGTGCATTACGTCTGCGTATCCCATAATACAACACCACTCTCAACTATCATATTCACCTTTTCAATGGAATCTAAGAATATCACTACAGCGCTATTCATCCTTGAGGCAGATTTTATCATACCCAATGATAGCGCTAACTGCAAAGCTGCATTCTTCCACCGAACACCCTGCTGCAGCAGGAATCTTTACTCCATGCCACTGACTAAGCTTTTCAAACCTCAACCCTCCGCGAGGGGCCATTGCAACCAGCCCCATAGGGTGATTGCGCCCTCGAGAAAAACAGCCTGAACTATCACACCTCCCCTATACGTGCTTAGTGACAATGAGACAAATATAACCATAAAACAAATAAACAAATCAATATATATATATATACACACTGAAAACACCGAAACCCAATAAAGTGAAAACATTTCAGTCGCTCTCACAATAGTTCCTGCCTCACTCTCAGCATGCACTCCGACGATAGACAGAGAGAGAGAGAGAGAGAGAGAGAGAGAGAGAGAGAGAGAGAGAGAGAGAGAGAGAGAGAGAGAGAGAGAGAGAGAGAGAGAGAGAGAGAGAGAGAGAGAGAGAGAGAGAGAGAGAGAGAGAGAGAGAGAGAGAGAGAGAGAGAGAGAGAGAGAGAGAGAGAGAGAGAGAGAGAGAGAGAGAGAGAGAGAGAGAGAGAGAGAGAGAAATGCACACTTATTGTTGAGACATTTCAGAATTATTCTCACAGTAACGTCAATCAGTGGCTCAATGCTATAGATAAGGGCAGGTTTGTGGGTGTACTATTTTTAGATTTTAATGCAGCATTTGATTTAGTGGATCAATTTTGACAAAATTAATGCATTATGGTTTTAAGGAGGTAGCATTGAATTGGGTACAGTCATATCTAACTGACAGGAACAGTCCACCTATATCAATGGTTCATTTTCTTCCCCTCATGCTTTAAACTGTGGAATACCGCAGGGCAGCTGCCTTGGGCCCCTTCTTAACTTAATATATACCAACCATCTTCCTTATGCCTTATCTGAAACTCAAGCTACTATATTTGCAGATGATACTACAATTTATACAGCAAGACAATCGGTTCAACAGGTACATCAAGCTCTAGCCACTTTAAGAATTACAATTGGATGTAATAAATGTATCACTAGTCACTTTAAACAATGCCACTTTATATAATGTTTACATACCCTACATTAATCATTTCATATGTATATACAGTACTCTATACCATCTACTGCATCTTCCCTATGCTGCACGGCCATCGCTCATCCATATATTTATTTGTACATATTCTTATTCATTCCTTTACATTTGTGTGTGTGTATAAGGTAGTTATTGTGAAATTGTTAGAATACTTGTTAGATATTACTGCATGGTCAGAACTAGAAGCACAAGCATTTCGCTACACTCACATTAACATCTGCTAACCATGTGTATGTGACCAATACAATTTGATTTGATTTGATACAAGTAGATTTGTATCAAGAAAGTTATGTTGGTCTGTTCCAGCAGGAAAAGGCCAACACAGCATGGGATACAATTAAGTATCGGGGGAGTAGAAATTGAGGAAGTGGCAGAAACCAAACTACTAGGAGTGCAGCTAGACAACTGCTTAACATGGTCGTCTCAAATAACTAATCTATGTAAAAATAAATATTAAAACTGCATGCATGATCAGAAGGATAGCTAAATATTTACCAGGAAAGTCTAAGCAAATAACCCAAGCATTAATTGGGAGTCAGGTGAACTACTGTTCTGTAGTCTGGGGAAATTAATCATCAAGTGAAATTAGGAGGCTGCAAATTGAACGGAACAAAGCAGCAAGGATTGTTTTAAGGTGGAGATGTGGTTCTTCTGTTGTAGTCATGCTCAATTATCATGGTTGGTCATCAATCAACAAGATAATCGGAAAAAAACATGCTTATTTTATTTCATAATACACACCATTTAAAACGGCCAAACTCTAGTCACAACAGTATTAAGTTGGTAAGAGACAGACATTCAGTAAATACTAGGAATCAATTGTCCACCATCTATGTGTTATCCAGACAGAAAGGTGAAATGGGAAAAATTTATTTTTTATCTGAGCAAACTAGAAACCTTTCAATATATAAATTCCAACAATAGTTTAAAACCATTTAAATATAATACATAGGACAGTTGTGCTGGACTATGGTAGATGAAGAATCAATCTATCTTTTTAGACTGTTAGAGTATTTATCTGGTCAATATGTTAGTGTATTATGTCTGTTTGTAACAGTGTGTTATATGTGAAAATGTGATCCTATTATAAATTGTATTTTAATGTTTAAGGACTCTTGGAAGATTAGACCAAATGAGGACCAAAAGAGATCCTAATAAAATAAAATAAAAATAAAATCATATAGTTTCTGTCAGGACCCGGTGCGAGAAACAGTCACTAAATCGGCAGAACCCAGAAGATGAGGCAGACACAGCAGTACTAGAGATGGTGGTTTAATAAAAAATAGATATCTTCCAAAATACAAAGAAATCCACAAAGTGGTAAAAACAGCAAGGGAAAAACAAACCTTAAAAGACTAATACAAAATACAAAAGAACAAAACCAGAGAACCTCTGGAAAATCCAACAAGAGAAAAACATAAGTTCACAACAAGGCTTGGGCTGGGGCTGGGTGCTAACATACAAACACTGAGCAAGGAACTGAGGAACACACAGGGATTAAATACTAACAAGGGAACGACATACAGGTGCAAACAATAATTAGAGCAAGGGAAAAAACAAAAGGTACAAAAAAGGTGCAATGGGGACATCTAGTGACAAAAAACCAGAACAGTCCTGGCCAAAACCTGACAGTTTCCACACGAACCGCCGCCCGTTATGGAGTAAGAAATCATTAAAGCATTTATGTGGGAAATGCCTTCATTCGTCATTCATCTCTGTCGGAACCAAGCCTTCTTGGAAAGGGTTGGTGGGTCTTTCCTGTGGGCCACTTGTACATGCTCTGATTGTCCATCTGAGGTTGCAATGTCCTTCTACTTAGTTGTCCGGTTTCCATCGGTGTTCATTCCTCAGAACAGCTACTTAGCTGTACCAGTGGTAGCTAGTCAAAGTTCCAAATCACTTTACACTTGCAGCTGCAGACTGGCAGTGTCCTGGTCTGGTAGGTGAGTTCCTTTTCTTCACCTCTTGTTGAGGTTGAAAGTTTCAACGTTTTCAAACGTGTAGCTCTCCGCCTCACGTTTCCTGTTCTAAAGGTTGATTCCTCTTCCAAGCCGTTATGCAATCTTGGTCAAAAGGGGTGTTCCGTCATGCTGACAAGCTCTCTGACCTCATTTGGGGCGTGGCTACTTAACGTGCAAAGGATATCAAAACTATTATCTAATTAGAAAACTAAAATCACATTCCTATCTTTTCACAAAGTCCTTCATCACTTTTCATATTGTTTTCACGAAATATTAAATGAAAACTTAACAGATAAAGGGTGTATGCTTTACAAGTTACAGTATTTGGTCCATACAGATTTTAGAACATCACAAAATCACAAACAATATGACATTAGTTTTCCATAGTTCCCCACTGACCACTTCCCACATTGGTATGTTAACAATACTGTTCCATTATGTCACGCCCTGACCTTAGAGATCCTTTTATGTCTCTATTTTGGTTTGGTCAGGGTGTGAGTTGGGGTGGGCATTCTATGTTGCGTGTTCTATGTTTTCTATTTCTGTGTGTTTGGCCGGGTGTGGTTCTCAATCAGAGGCAGCTGTCTATCGTTGTCTCTGATTGAGAACCATACTTAGGTATCCTTTTCCCACCTGTGTTTTGTGGGTAGTTGTTTTCTGTCTTTGTGTCTGCACCAGACAGAACTGTTTCGTGTTGTTCGATTTTTCGTTTATCACTTTGTTATTTTTGTCATAGTGTTCACTTTTTATTAAAAGGCATGAACACTTACCACGCTGCGTTTTGGTCTCCTCCCTTAGACGATCGTTACAGAACTACCCACAACCAAAGGACCAAGCAGCGTGGTAGGAGGGAGCAGCATTTGTTGGAGAGTTGGACATGAGAGGAAATCCTGGACGGCAAGGGACCCTGGGCACAGACGGGAGAGTATCGCCGTTCTAAAGAGGAGCTGGAGGCAGCTAAGGCGGAGCGGCGACGCTACGAGGAGTTGGCTCGAGGAGGCGTTACACATTATCACTTTTTGAACGTTAGATTTTGGGCTGGCAAAAATGTTTGTGAACAAAGACATTCCTATGGTTGATACTAAAGAGCAAGGGAGGTAATATCCCTCTCTTGTAATTTACGACTGACTCTCCCTCTGTGGGAGAGAGAGAGAACTGGTTACTGTCACAATCTCGCCGGTCTGATCTGACCCATTCTGATCCTCACAGGACAGATGACAACACAGCAACACAGAACACAACAACACAGAACACAACAACACAGAACACAGCAACACAGCAACACAGAACACAACAACAAAGAACACAACACAGAAACACAGAAAAAAGAACAGACACAAAACAGCAACACAGAACACAACAACACAGAACACAGCAACACAGAACACAGCAACACAGAACACAACACCACGGAACAAAGAATACAACAAACAGAACACAACAGACCATAACACAGAACACAACAGCACATAATACAGAAACACAGAATACAACAACACAGAACACAGCAACAGAGAACAGAACAACACAGAATAAAACAACACAGAACACAGAAACACAGAATTCAACAATATAGAATACAACAACACAGAATACAACAACACAGAACACAGTAACACAGAACACAGCAACACAGAACACAGCAACACAGAATACAACAATACAGAACACAGAACACAACAGCCCATAACACAGAACACAACAGCACATAATACAGAAACGCAGAATACAACAACACAGAACACAGCAACAGAGAACAGAGCAACACAGAACACAGCAACACAGAACAAAACAACAAAAAACACAACACAGAAACACAGAAACAAGAACACAACACAGAACACAACAACAAAAAACGCATGTGGAGATCGCTGAGGCAGACCAGACTTGGTCACAGGCTACCGAATGTTCATAATGATTCCCTACCCATTAGTATGAAAGACTGGGGTTTGAATAGTATTTGTTTTCTTTTTAAAATGTTATGTGTTTGATTGAGCCTACCTGGAAGGCTTAGATGGGTTTTCCACTTTCGGGACTACTCCATTGGCTACTTTGCGCCAGGCAAGCTCAATCAAGTGCAGCTAAAGTATTTGGCAAGCAAATACTAATTGAATCCTGTCTGTAGCAGCATGGCGATATTACTTTGGGAGAATGTGGGTTTTCTAAATTTTGGCAGCCAGGAAGAGTGAGTCACGAGGAGCAATGTACTGTACAATGACGTTAACATTTTTTATTTAAAAAATGTTTTTCAGAACTCAGAGTTTAATATTATTGATATAGGATCATTTATTGCCAGATTCTTATTAGAACTGTTGGGGAAACAAACATTGACAGGGTTCACAGGATCATTTTATATATAAAGTTGTGATTTGTGATTTGTTGCATAGAAATGAGTGGAAGAGCGAACAGATGCCATTGGGAAGAAGATACACACACTGAAACATTATGTCACTGGAGTTCAGTTTGAAGCAACTGATTGCCTTTGCCTTTCAGATTTGTGTTTGTGTGCTATCAGCACAGTCTAATCCTCTCACACCAGGAAATGATTGGTGTGCAAAAACCTTCCCACTGGGCAAAAACTGGTTGAATCAACGCTGTTAACACGTCATTTAAAGAAAATAAATTCAATGTGATGACGTTGAATCAACTTGGAAAACTGATTGGATTTGATAAAAGTCATCAACGTAAGGGAATTTCGTATTTTTTTACCCAACTTTTAACCTAAATCCAATGACATGATGATTTTTTTGTTGTTGATTTCACGTTAGTTGATAACTTAACTAAATTTAAATCAAAACTAAACATTGAATTGACATCTGTGCCTAGTGGATTTGCGTTAATGGGGACATATGTTTAATTGCATATATCAACTATCCCTTTGTTAGGGATTTGATTCCTGGGCCCAGTTTTTCAAAAGTTATCTATCAGGATTTTTCATATTGGATAGGATTAAATGTAAAGAAATTGAATGAATAGAACAGACAAATAATTGACTAGAATGGGGACTCGTGTTCTATCCATTATATTTCTATGCATTTAATCTTATCCTATAGGCGTTAATCCAGATAGACAACTTTTGAATTGCTGGGCTCTGGGGATACTTTGCTGCCAATGCCTTTGCCATGTGATTGTGAATCACTAAGTGTGATCACACTGGCTCTAACAACCTCACTGGCTCTTATTGACTTGCGAGCGCAACACTCGAAACTCAAAATATATAGAGTGCTACTTCCTGCTTGACCTCTTGATGAGAGGAAAGCAGCTTTATTACATTTTTTTAAGTATCTGTTATAGCCAAGTACACTTGTGTTGTTATTATACACAGAATATCTGCATCATTCATGAGGATGGATCATTCTAACCCACACTGATTTCTTTGAAATCTGTAAGGACATGTTGTGACTTAGACGTTGTCTGAAATGGCACCCCATTTCCTTATGTAGTGCTCAACTTCAAAAGTTGTGCACTACGTAGGGAATAAAGTGCCATTGCAGATGCACCCATTACCACCCCCCAGTAAGCAAAACTTGTTAAAAATACATATTTTCAACGTCAAAACTGGTTTGAAATACATCTTTTCAACGTCAAAACTGGTTGAAAAGACGTATTTACAACCAGTTTTGCTCATTGTCCCAGGTTTGTCCTCTCCTCTGTAAACTGCTTACCTGCTTCATCTGTGTGCTCATTAGTCACCAGAGCACAGTCAGTCATTTGGTATCCGTTTTTCAGGGTCCAGTCACCTTTTCTTAGGGTGACTACAAAAGATGTGGCCAGCTGAGAGAAGTGCACATGAAGAGCAATGGACGTTTGGTAATCCAACCACATCAGCAGTCAGGACCAGTGGAGCCAAGTAACCTTTTCCTCAACCTCAATCTTCTCGGCTGAACTCAACTGGCAGTTGTACTGATTTAAATAACCTCTATAGTTCTCTGATGTTGTGTTGTTGTGAATTCTTATAAGCATGATCATGGTCAAGGTCAAGGTGTCAGTATTGACTAACAGTTGTGAGGATGTTTTATAGAAAGACTGGGCACCTGTCAGTGTTTTTATCTCACAACCAAAACTGTCCAATGAAGTGAGTGTACCTATTACTGTCAATGCACAATCATCAAAATAGATATTCATTGTGATATATAATTTGAAGTATTCACAACAGCTAACATATACACTGAGTGTACAAAACAGGAACTCCTTCCTAAAATTTAGTTGCACCCCTTTTGCCCTCAGAACAGCCTCAATTTGTCAAGATGTCAACTCTACGAGGTGTCAAAAGCGTTCCACAGTGATGCTGACCCATGTTGACTCCAATGCTTACTACAGTTGTGTCAAGTTGGCTGGATGTCCTTTGAGTGGTGGACCACAGGAAACTGTTGAGAGTGAAAAACCCAGCAGTGTTGCAGTTCTTGACACACACTACTACCATACCCCATTCAAAGGCACTCAAATATTTTGTCTTGCCTAAACAAGCCATGTTTCAATTATCTCAATTGTCTCTCAGCCTCCAGTATTTATGCTGCAGTAGTTTATGTGTTGGGGGGCTAGGGCCAGTCTGTTATATCTGGAGTATTTCTCCTGTCTTATCCAGTGTCCTGTGTGAATTTAAGTACGCTCTCTCTAATTCTCTCTTTCTTTCTTTCTCTCTCTCTCTCTCGGAGGACCTGAGCCCTAGGACCATGCCTCAGGACTACATGGCATGATGACTCCTTGCTGTCCCCAGTCCACATGGTCGTGCTGCTGCTCCAGTTTCAACTGTTCTGCCTGTGGCTATGGAACCCTGACCTGTTCACCGGACGTGCTACCTGTCCCAGACCTGCTGTTTTCAACTCTTTAGAGACAGCAGGAGTGGTAGAGATACTCTCAATAATCGGCTATGAAAAGCCAACTGATATTTACTCCTGAGGTGCTGACTTGTTGCACCCTCGACAACTACTGTGATTATTGTTATTTGACCATGCTGGTCATTTATGAACATTTGAACATCTTGGCCATGTTCTGTTATAATCTCCACCCGGCACAGCCAGAAGTGGACTGGCCACCCCTCATAGCCTGGTTCCTCTCTAGGTTTCTTCCTAAGTTTTGGCCTTTCTAGGGAGCTTTTCCTAGCCACCGTGCTTCTACACCTGCATTGCTTGCTGTTTGGGGTTTTAGGCTGGGTTTCTGTACAGCACTTTGAGATATCAGCTGATGTAACAAGAGCTATATAAATACATTTGATTTGATTTATAAATCCTTATTTAACCTGTCTCCTCCCCTTCATCTAAACTGATTGAAGTGGATTTAACAAGTGACATCAGTAAGGGATGATAGCGTTCACCTAGCTTCACCTGGTCAGTCTATGTCATGGAAATATAATGATAGGAATGATGGGCTATTAAAACCGAGATTCCCTATTATTCAAATCCATTCAGAGGTACTCCATGGCCATGTGCATAGCACCATCTAGTGGTTACAGAGAGTTCTAGCCTTGGAGCAGGATAAATCAAAAGGAAGCATTGTGTTTCTGAGTAACATTTCCCCTCACTTTTATTCCATGACGTAATTTCAACATCAGTTACATCTATTTAGTCATATGGGTGCAGCTACAACACCTCCACGCTTCCCATCAAGAGTTCCTAAAAAGTTATTTCATAATTATGTTTCTAAGGCTGAGCCTGCATACTTACTAGTCACTTCTGTATGGTGGAATGGTAGGGTCAAGTGTCTTTTACAATCTCTGATTGCTTTCTAACCTCCTCTCAGAATGATAATAACTGATCATAGAACAGTGATCCTGGTAAGCAAATGTTGTCATAGAACTTCAATTTGCAGACCTATTAAAAAGAAGAGGGCAATTCTCTATCTGAATTCATTAGTTTAATGGATTTACAAAAGGTTAGGTAGAATAGAAAAATATTTATGTACATAGTTACACATAGTAAGGGATACTGTTTGATATTGACCATGAGGTGGAGGGAATGATCAGATATACAACATTTAGATATACTAGATACCACTCAGGAGAGGAAACCTGACTCAACATAAATCAGGGGAAACTAGACGGGAAGGTTGCCAGATGAAAGCGACTCTCCTGGGTAAAAAGTACGACCCTACCACACACAGGAAGCGGCGCAGTTCTTAATCCAGGCATTTGTCATCTCCCGTCTGGACTACTTCAACTCGCTGTTGGCTGGGCTTCCCACTTGTGCCATCAAACCCTTGCAATTTACCTAGAGCGCTGCAGCCCGCCTGGTTTTCAACATTCCCAAGTTCCCCCATGTCGCCCCGCTCCTCCGTACACTCCACTGGCTTCCAGTCGAATCTCGCATACACTACAAGACCATGGTGCTTGCCTACGGAGCAGCAAGAGGACCCTTCCTATCTTCAGGCTATGCTCAAACCCTACACCCCAACCCGAGCACTCCGTTCTGCCAACCTCTGGTCTCTTGGCCCTCACACCTCTACGAACGGGCAGCTACCGCTCAGCCCAGTTGAAGCTCTTCCTTGTCCTGGCACCCCAATGGTGGAAGCAGCTTCCCCCTGAAGCTAGGACAGCAGAGTCCCTGCCCATCTTCCGATATCAGCTGAAACCCTACCTCTTCAAAGAGTATCTTAAATAATCCCCCTCTTCACCTCAATCCCCCCCCCCTTTCTAGCTCTGACTTTGATGATAACTACTTTATTGAGTAAAAGTCTACTTACAATGCCTGTGATATGTGGCTGTCCCACCTAGATATCTTAAATTTAATGCAGTAACTGTAAATCGCTCTGGATAAGAGCGTCTGCTAATTGATTAAAATGTAAAATGTAAATGCAGTTTCCTCTTGGTATCAATCTAGGATCAGCTTCCCCTCCCCCAATCCTAACTTGAACCATAAGTGGGGAAAATGCTAAACTGACCCAAGGTCAGCGTCTAGGGGCAACGTCACCTTACTCCGAAAGCTACTAGAGCATTCCCCGTTGGTAGGAAACACTGGAACATGAACATTCCCCATTGGAGTTGAGAGGCCGCAGCTTTTGGCATATTCAACTTTGACTGAAAACCACCAATGTCTTTACATGAGCAAATCTTTCCACATTCTAAAACGGCAAGAATCAATCATTTCCCCTCACTTTTATTCCATGACGTAATTTCAACATCAGTTACATCTATTTAGTCATATGGGTGCAGCTACAACACCTCCACGCTTCCCATCAAGAGTTCCTAAAAAGTTATTTCATAATTATGTTTCTAAGGCTGAGCCTGCATACTTACTAGTCACTTCTGTATGGTGGAATGGTAGGGTCAAGTGTCTTTTACAATCTCTGATTGCTTTCTAACCTCCTATCAGAATGATAATAACTGATCATAGAACAGTGATCCTGGTGAGCAAATGTTGTCATAGAACTTCAATTTGCAGACCTATTAAAAAGAAGAGGGCAATTCTCTATCTGAATTCATTAGTTTAATGGATTTACAAAAGGTTAGGTAGAATTGAAAAATATTTATGTTCATAGTTACACATTTACACTTTTACAAATGTACAGTACAGTATATTTAGACATTTAGATTTCCAAAGTCTCTTTCCACCTCCGTCAGCAATGACCATCACCATATCCTTCATGGTGAAGTATGAAAATCATAAGACTGAACAGCATAGGATGGAAATAGTTTAACAATAAATAATCACTCATTTAAAGTCACTCCAGGTTCCCAGAGAATCTGCCTCTGCTTTATGTGCAACAGCTGTGGTTTGATTAACCATGCTCACGTGATCAGCTTCACTTAAGCGGGCTAACAGTCTTGTGGGACACAGGAGAGGGATCAATGTAACTTCTGCCTGTTATGTTGTGACTGTTGTGTTCAGTGTCTGTGTGAATGGACTTCTTACATATTTTGTTGTTTATAGCTGAGGTAACCTAAGATGGAGTTTCCTGTCCAGAGGCTGGCTCCCACCAGGCCAAACCAGACCTGGGCAGGGGCCCAGGCAGAGGTGCTCAGCTGAGAGTGGACCAGGAACACCAGCAGCACCAAGCTGCCCTGAAAAACCAAGAGAAAACACTGCAGTCACCTTTCACATAAATCATTCAGTGACATCAATGGCAGACTTGCATGATAATTACAGTTAAGCATGCAGGTCTCAAGTCAGAATAGGGAGGAGCCTGGCCTGTAGGCCTTCATCGTGTGAAACTGCCACCTAGTCACAGCCTTGCCTGACATTAACTTTTTGTGTGGGTGGGGAGGGGTGTGTATGATGGGGTGTTATTCTCAAATGATTCTATGTATTTATATGGAAGCATCAGAACTCTCTATTGTCAAAAAAAAAGACAAAAAAATAAGAGATTTCTGAAATATCACATACCACTGCTCGGCTTATGAACACTGACGGCTTTTCTTTGTTGGGTTGGAAATTCTGTGTTGTAAAAGAGACAAAACTGTCACCAACCATCATGGCGCCAAAGGCTCTACTGAGGTGAAGATGGAAGATGTCCTTAGAACCTGCAATGGGCTGAAAGAGTGAAGCTAATGTTTATTCCAGAAACATTCTTCACCTCTTGTAACAGCACATTCTCAAACTGGAACCTGGAAGCTACTGACTTTTCTTAGTCATCCCGCATCTCCGCAATGTGAAATCTAGCTTCATAGTATTTTTATGGTACTAAGAGCCTACCTGGAATCCTAGGAGCCAATCGGGGAAGGCCAGCCAGAGGAGGCCAAAGACAAAGGTGGCAAAAAAGTCCATCTGAAGGAAGAACTTCTGAGAGTCACTGAAGATCATGCGCAAGTCCACTCTGCTCTGCAGCTGGCTATGGTCCAAAAAGAAGAGGACAACACTGCTCACTATGAAGAAAGAGCACACGGCCATGTCCACTGTAGACCGCTAGAAGGAGAAAAAATGACTGTCAGTGAAAACAATCGCATTCCAACAATTCAATATCTAATCATTAAATCATTAAAACATTTGAGGAAAAAAATGTATGCACTTAAAACCTGACATACACATATAACCTAACCCAGGGTTTCTTATTAAACTATGGGTCGGGAGCCAAAGTGGGCCCTGGGCATGGTGGGTTGCGAGTTACGAGAATACATCTATAATACACACAATTTCTTCTTAAATTGGGTCGTTGGAGGACGATTTGGGTCATGGTATGGTCAATTTCTCATTTTGGACTCGAGCTCAAAAAGTTGAAGAACCCCTGGCTTAACCTATTCATAGTTATATGGCGCTGCTGAGAATAATAATCTATTACCAACTTGAAATAACATTTGCAGTAGCAAGTAGCCTATGATAAAAGTATTTCTAAGCTTTCAATACTGTACCAACCAAATAATAGTGGGTGACTTACTTCGTTAGTATATACTCTCTGAGAATGAATTCCGTAGCAGCTATCCAGTAGAAGTGCCAGAAATGCCTGTAAATAGACAATTACTCAATAAATCAATCAATCTACTGAGGACAATCCCCCTGTTTTTTGTCGACCAATCGCTTTTGAGGATTTGAGTGTTACTTGCATATTTATACAAGTCATGACTTTATTGTAACCCAATGAACGAACCAGAAGATGACCTCTTTGAACGAAATAATACCTGCTAAACTTGCTGCAATTAGTTTTTTCTTAGCAGAGTGATAACATAAAATGTTGTATCAATCAATCCGTCCTTCGGATGGGACGTTAAACGGGAGACCTGACTCTGTGGTCACTAAAGACCCCATGGCACTTATCGTAATTGTAGGGGTGTTAACCCCGGTGTCCTGGCAAATTTACAGTCTGTCCCTCATACCATCATGGCCACCTAATGTGTATTTATTATGGATCCCCATTACCTGCTGCCAAGGCAGCAGCTACTCTTCCTGTGGTCCAGCAAAATTAAGGCAGTTCTACAATTTTAAAATCATTAAAATAAATTCACAACAGATTTCGCAACATATGGTGTGCCCTCAGGCACCTACTCTACTACCACATATCTACAACACAATATCGTGTTTTTGTATGCATGTGTCCGTGCCTATGTTTGTGTTGCTAATCATTCCCAGCTTCCAATTGGCTCATTCATCCCCCTCCTCTCTCCTGTAACTATTCCACAGGTTGTTGCTGTAAATGAGAATGTGTTCTCAGTGAACTTACCTGGTCAAAAACAAACAATCAATCAATGAATGAATTCAGGAGAGATTTGGAGTACTCACAATCAGCCTGGATGTTGAATGTGCAGACAGTGAAACTGGATTGCTGTTGCATTTAATGAGTAGGAACTTTATGTTGCTTGCAAGCCATACACACACTAGTGACCTTGTTAGCTCAAACTGTTCACTGTCAACCGGGTGACTCTCCTCCTAAGAAATAGAAAATAAATGCACAGATTAAAGTCACAATCCTGAATTCAAGCAAACAAATGGCAGCCCTGCCACTTGGTTTGCTATTAAGATGAAGAAATGGAAACAATGTCAAATTCATAGATGATGGATGCCAGAAGGACTTACATTATAGCTTTTTTTAAATATTTTTTTGAAGCTACTGTATACATTGTTGGTTTACAAGGTTTACAAAGACTCACATATGCCGCGTTCATATGCTAGTCGGGAACTAGGACTCTTGGACATGTTCGACTTGCTAACTGGTTGTTGTTATACGTGCCGCGTTCAAACATACTGTAATTGCAAGTAGAAAATGTCAGTTTCCTAGTTCCGATTAGCACATGAACGCAGCAATAGATCTAAATCAACCGTGTGAGGTTAGTGATGTTATAAGAGAAAAGCTTCTTCAAGAATCAATAGACAAGAAACAGTGGGCCATAATTTGAAATGATCATGAACAAAAGGGAAAATAACACTTTCAAAATGTATATGTCAAAAGACAAAAACTAGGCCTATTGATTTCTAACTCATGCAGTAACATCTTACATTTTCATTTGATCTTCCTCCTAACCCCTACCTAATATTATTTCATTTTAGCATTATAAATTCAGCTTGTGTCGAAAGTAATGTAAACATAGCCTACCTGTTGACTGAAAATGTTCTTCGAAATGATCCGATATGCTGTACACAGAACAAGACCTAAAGCAATTTCTGCCGAAATAATTTGACTAAACATTTTTCTTTTACTTTTCGGATACATCTTCACATGGGACGTGAGCGACTGACAATTTTCCGGACTTCTGGAAACACTGTAGATAGCTACTACAGATATATGTAATAGCCATTGAAGGCTATGTTACAACAGCCTTACACAAGATACTTACGAAACTCACGGGTGGGAGCTATGTCGATGGCGGGCGATGAGGGATTCGCTCTACAGGGGACAATCCTCCTGTTTCTGGTCGACCAATCGCTTTTGAGGACTCGAGTGTAGGCTACTTGCATAATTATATAAAACATGACTTTAGTGTAACCCAATGAACGAACAAGAAGATGAACTCTTTGAACGAAATAATGCCTGCTAAACTTGCTGCATTTAAAAAAATCTTAGCAGAGTGATAAGATAATATTTTGTATATATTTCAAACATGTTAGTTATTGATCAATAATTCCAGAACAATTAGGGTAACCCCCCCAACCAAAACAAATCTGGTCTATTTCACTTTAATGACCAGCAATTATTTATCCACCAGTAACACCACTAAAGTAAAATGCAGTGTCACAATTAAAACTTCATATACTCTTCTTAGTCACTTGGTTAATAATTAGAATGGGGTGTGTGATTATACATACATATTGCACAGGTATACTAGGGCTAGGACTATAATTTAGAATGTTTACCTCTGTCCTGTATAACATTACAGTGATACACAGGGTAAAATACTGGACAATACTCTTAAATCCACTGCACACTGATTATCACATGCTTTGCCATTTGTGTTTTGTGACCTAACATGATTACAATTGCCCATAGAATGAGCTAAAGTCATTAATTGAGGAACTCTGTGAGGGGAAAGAGGAAATGTGGCCTACTAACATAAGCAGAATGTGTGTATGGAGTTGGCTTCTGAGTTCCTTCCGAGTTGGCTTCTGAGTGGAATCATTTCTGTTTTTGTTTTGACACATTTTATATTTGTGACAAAGTTCTAGGAGTGGGAGGTCTGGAGTAAAGACTGGAAAAGATCGATGAACCAAAATGTTGAAACAAGCAAATATGGAAATAGTGGTCATCTGTGCATACAGTACCTCTTCCCAATCTATTGCCTTTATTGAATTTTTTTTTTTTTATATTGATACTGCACTGTTTGAGAGGATAGCCCACAAGTAATTATGTCATTGTACCGTATACACCCTGCTGTATCCTGTGCATATGACAACTAAAAATGGGATTTGATATATATGTTCAACGCAACAGCAGGCTGCGCTGTTCTTAGATCTTATTGGCTCTGTTGCTAGACCTTGAATCCATCCATAGAGATGGACAGCGGGCGCCACGCACTTGCAACAAAGCCTTTTTCAGCATTCACGCATAGAAAAAAAGGTTCTATATAGAACCCAAAAGGTTTCTATCGTGTGCTTCATATCTGGCACCCCTAAAGGTTCTATATAGACTATTTCTTGAAATCAGTTTTATTTTGAGTTTTATATAGAACCTTTAGGGGTGTCATATATGAAGCACATTATTGCTTTCTTGAGGAAAGGATTAATTGGGGTTTGTATAGAACCATTAGAGGTGCCATATATGAAGCAATCGATAGAGTCCTTTTAAAACCTTTTTCTGTAAGAGTGTAGGTAGGAGGTGTGCCCTCTTTCCAGCTCTATGACCGTTAGTAGTTCAGGTCTCAGGTGATATAAATGAGCAAACGAGCCCAGGTTATAAATGGGAGAGGACAACAGTCTGCCCTCTGTTGAAAAAAACAAACAATGAACACACAATACATAATAATATTTGTGACAAATAAAATTTGATTTGATAGAATACTTTGATTGAGCTGAACAGACTCACTCAGAGAGCAAGTGATGATGATGATGACGGCTACATGAATCTGCCAGGTGGCCCAAAAACTCCACAGGATACAGTTACTCTCTACAATTATTGATAGGCATCCTCCTTCAATGGGCACACCAAGCATTCATGTTGCTTCTCAAGGGGATAATCCACATTTTTATTTATTAGTTTAGTTTATTAAAGGCCTAATGCAGTCAAAATGTGATTTTCCTGTATTTTATATATATTTCCACACTATGAAGTTGAAATAATACTGTAAAATTGTGAAAATTTGCTGTAAGTGCTGTTTGAAAAGAGCGCCTGAAATGTCATCCCATTTTGGTGGGATGGAGTGACATCAGTTAATAGACCAATAAAAAGAGTTCCAAACCTCTATGCTAATAACAGACATATTTCAGTTTTCCCCTCCCTACTTCGACCACTCCCAGACAGTCCTAGCAAAATTCTTGCTTGAGAAAATACTCTTTGTTAAGAAGCAATTTTTTCTTTCTTTTTGACAATTTTAATTGAAAACAATCACAGTAAGGTACTTAATTGTTACCCAGATGTTATTTGATATTGAGATAAAAGCGCCTGCATTGGAATTTTTCAAAGGCAGTACCTGTGTACTTCTAACTATGCATGTTTGTCAACAAATCAACAAATCCTGTGTCATCAAGGGGAGACAAAGCAGGTACAGTTACAAGACCTTCCAGCTAAACAACCTACATACTGTAGGTTACATCCCACTGTGACATTACACAAAATTGTCTTTACTGAAACATATATACAGTGGGGTCCGGGAATTATTGGATCCCTTGATAAAGATGAGAAAAAAAACTGTAATAAATACATACAGTATAGCTCAGTATTTGTATTATCGCCAGCACAGCCCAGTGCGGGTTATTCCATCTCCCCGCACTGGTTGGGCTACGGGGAGCATTCAACCAGGTAAGGTTGGGCAGGCTCGGTGCTCAAGGGAGCCAGTACGCCTTCACGGTCCGGTATATCCGGTGCCACCTCCTCGCTCCAGTCCAGTACCACCAGTGCCAACACCACGCACCAGGCTTCCTGTGCGTCTCCAGAACTCTGTTCCTCCACGCACGCTCCCTGTGGTGTGTGTCTCCAGCCCGGTACCACCAGTTCCGGCACCACGCACCAATCCTATTGTGCGTATCCAGAGCCCTGTACGCACTGTTGTTTTCCCCCGCACTAGCCTTGAGGTGCGTGGCTACAGCCCGGTACCACCAGTTCCGGCACCACGCACCAGACCTATAGTGCGCTTTGAGAATCCAGTGTGCCCTGTTCCTGCTCCCCGCACTAGCCTAGTGGTGCGTGTCTCCAGTCCGGTACCAACAGTTCGGGCACCACGCACCAGGCCTACTGTGCTCCTCAGCAGGTCAGAGTCTTCTGTCTGCCCAGCGCCGTCTGAGCTGCCCGTCTGCCCAGCGCCGTCTGAGCTGCCCGTCTGCCCAGCGCCATCTGAGCTGCCCGTCTGCCCAGCGCCGTCTGAGCTGCCCGTCTGCCCAGCGCCATCTGAGCTGCACCGTCTGCCCAGCGCCATTTGAGCTGCCCGTCTGCCCAGCGCCATCTGAGCTGCCCGCCTGCCCAGCACCATCTGAGCTGCCTGCCTGCCCAGCGCCATCTGAGCCGTCCGTCTGCCCAGCGCCATCTGAGCCGCCCGTCTGTCCCGAGCCGTCAGAGCCGCCCGTCTGTCCCAAGCCATTAGAGCCGCCCGTCTGTCCCGAGCCGCTAGAGCCGCCAGTCTGTCCCGAGCCGCTAGAGCCGTCCGCCAGTCAGGAGCTGCCAGAGCCGCCCGCCAGTCAGGAGCTGCCGGAGCCGCCCGCCAGTCAGGAGCTGCCGGAGCCGCCTGCCAGTCAGGAGCGGCCAGAGTTGCCCGCCAGTCATGAGCTGCCCACCAGTCATGAGCTGCCCTCCAGTCATGAGCTGCCCTCCAGTCATGAGCTGCCCTCCAGTCATGAGCTGCCCTCCAGTCAGGAGCTGCCCTCCAGTCCGGAGCTGCCCTCCAGTCCGGAGCTGCCGTTCAGTCCGGAGCTGCCCTTCAGTCCTGAGCTGCCCTTCAGTCCTGAGCTACCTCTCTGTCATAAGCTACCTCTCTGTCATGAGCTGTCCCTCAGTCCGGAGGAGTTTCCTCAGTCTAGTGGAGACCTTTGTGAAGGTTCCTAGGCCAAGGTCGGCGGCGAGGGTCGCCACTCAAAGGACGCTAAGGACGGGGACAAAGACAATGGTGGAGTGGGATCCTCGTCCAGTGCCGGAGCCGCCACCGCGGGACAGATGCCCACCCAGACCCTCCCCTAGAGTTTTAGGTGGTGCGTTCGGAGTCCGCACCTCAGGAGGGGGGTACTGTCACGTTCTGACCATAGTTCTTGTGTGTTTTACTTGTTTTACTTGTTTTAGTGTTGGTCAGGACGTGAGCTGGTTGGGCATTCTATGTTGTGTGTCTAGTTTGTCTGTTTCTATGTTTGGCCTAATATGGTTCTCAATCAGAGGCAGGTGTTTTGTGTTGTCTCTGATTGGGAATCATATTTAGGTGGCTTGTTTTGTGTTGGGGTTTGTGGGTGGTTGTCTTCTGTCTTTGTGTTCTGCACCAGATAGGACTGTCTCGGTTTTCACATTTGTTATTTTGTATTTTGTATAGTGTTCACGTTATCGTCTTTTTGTTTATTAAACATGTTGAACACTAGCCGCGCTGCATTTTGGTACTCTCCTTCACCAACGGAAGAAAACCGTTACACACCGCAGGTTTGGATGGCCAAAGACCTCTATGTCATTTGACCATAGCACCGGTTCCAATCCAAGTGCCAATGCCGTTTTACAAACTGCAGGTGGTGTTATTGTACTTCCACTGGTCCTGGGGCCCTTGTTATTAAGGTCAACGGCATCGTGAAGTTTACCAACTACCAGGACATTTTATCATGTACCAGGCCATGTATCATGGCGCCTGAGAAGATGGCGGACGTTTTACGTGCTCCTAACCAACTATGTTTTTTTGTTAGTTTTTTTGCATTGTTTGTAACTTATTTTTTTACTTATTCTGTACATAATGTAGCCTTTACTGTCTCTTATGACCAAAAGAACATCTGGACATCAGAACAGCGATTACTCACCACAAACTGGCGGAAGCATTTCTTTCCTTTAACGAGTCCGACGAGCCAGACTATGTATATTTGTAAACAACAACTAGTGCACTAAGGAAGTCTCGAGGTTTTGCTCGCCTGAGGTAGAGTATCTCATGATAAGCTGTAGACCACACTATCTACTGTCGTGTCTGTGACTACACTATCTACTGTCGTGTCTGTGACTATCATTAAATGTGAAGACTGTTATTTTATAAAATCAACTCTCTATGTGTAATTATTATTACGTGATTAAACTAATCATGTAAACTTTAATTAACTAGGAAGTTGGGGCACCACGGGAAAATGTTTATAGAGTCTCTATTTCTGGAAACGCCTGTTCAGATATTTTCCTATCTTATCAAAACAGTTGCTTATTAATGAATTGCACCTCATAGGTTCTCATTACTGAACGTTGCAAACCCTTGGATATCTGCACAAACCCTAGCATAAATTATGAATCAGCAATATACAAATTGGTTTCATTATTTATTTACTAACTATCTAATCAAGTCACAGAAATACATGAAAATACACAATTAGTTCATACATGTGGTAATACATGATAAAAAGAAAAAGTCCCTAGTGGACGAAACCGATATGACGTCTTGGTAGACAAAGAGCGGGAAACTCATAGCTGATAATTACACTCATAGAAATTGCTAATACTTTACATGAACGACCGCTCATTGTGGTCGACGGTCCATCTGCTGGAGAGAGTCGACAGACAAGTCTCTGGTTACGTTCCCCAGGAGTCACAGTCTGTCGTAGTTGTTATAATGAATACTTCAGAGTACCATTCGGAACTGTTCTTAGATCGGGTGTGTTTACCAGACTAAAGTATTTAAACAGATGCAGTTTGCTCAAGAGCAGGAAACTCATAACTGATAACTACACTCATAGAAATTGCTAATACTTGACATGAACGACCGCTCATTTGAAAATAAATTGCAATTGACATATTTACGAGTGTATGTCTTGTTGTCTCTCTCGGTGGTCGACGGTCCATCTGCTGGAGAGAGTCGACAGAAAAGTCTCTGGTTGCGTTCCCCAGGAATCACAGTCTGTCATAGTTGTTATAATGGATACTTCAGAGTACCATTTGGAACTGTTCTTAGATCGGGGGAGATTACCAGACTAAAGTATTTAAACAGCTGCAGTCTGCATAATTGTTCTTTAGTTTGTAGATTTCTTTGCCATTTCAACGTGGGAATGATCTCCACATTCTCTGGTCTTGTCCTTTGGTAAAGTTGTAGTGCCAACCATTTCAACATGTAGCTACCGCTTCATATTTTCTGGTCTTATAAATTCAACCATTTGCAACCTTAGCTTACACCGCGTTTTGCATGGTCTAATGTAAATTGCATTACGGTGGCTTTTATACTTGGGTAGCAAAGGGGCCATCTCATCAAATTTGTGCCCAACTGGGCGTGGACCTCTGACTGTGCATAAGTTATCATAAAACAACCAATTCTCATTTAGAAGACTAAATCACATTGTTATCTTTTCAAAAGTATTCTTATTCCTCCATCTTATACAACATTCAGAAGTAAACCTGACAGCTGGGAAATGTACACTTTAAGAGATAGAGTTATGTGTGTTTCCTGTCCTTCATGAGATCACCAAATGAAACACACTCAACATGACTGTCCCTTAAGTGTCCACGGACCATTCCCACATTCTCAAAAATATAAATATTTTTTAATTCGTCAATTTTGGGGATTAGGAGTTTTGGGAAGAAGAATGTCTTTGTTCTCCATAGGCTCTCTCCCTCTATACTCAATGGCAGCAATGAGAGAGAGTTTCTATCAGGAATTTATGACCATTGTAAAACCTGATGTGGGAGAGCATGAGAGGGGGGGGAGCCACGATATACACCCCAAAAGGGCCACATTGTGACACTACCTAGAGAGTTTTCATCTTTATTTATCGCAGCTGTCTACATACCACCACAGACCGATGCTGGCACTAAGACCGCACTCAATGAGCTGTATTCCGCCATGAGCAAACAGGAAAATGCTCATCCAGAGGTGGCGCTCCTAGTGGCCGGGGACTTTAATGCAGGGAAACTTAAATCCGTTTCACCAAATTTCTATCAGCGTGTTAAATGTGCAACCAGAGGGGAAAGAAAACTCTAGACCACCTTTACTCCACACACAGAGATGCGTACAAAGCTATCCCTTGCACTCCATTTGACAAATCTGACCATAACTCTATCCTCCCGATTCCTGCTTACAAGAAAAAATTCAAGCAGGAAGCACCAGTGACTAGGTCAATAAAAAACATAGTCAGATGAAGCTTCAGGATTGTTTTGCTAGCACAGACTGGAATACGCTCCAGGATTCTTCCAATGGCATTGAGTACACATCAGTCATTGGCTTCATCAATAAGTGCATCAATGACATCATCCCCACAGTGACCCTCATTTTTTTATTTTACCTTTATTTAACTAGGCAAGTCAGCTTAGGAACAGTGGGTTAACTGCCTTGTTCAGGGGTAGAACAACATATTTTTTTACCTTGTCAGCTCAGGGATTCAATCTTGCGACCTTCCGGTTAGTAGTCCAACGCTCTAACCACTAGGCTACCTGCCGCCCATGTGGACAGTTGATGTTGGAAGTTTACATACACCTTAGCCAAATCCATTTAAACTCAGTTTTTCACAATTCCTGACATTTAATCCGAGTAAAAATTCCCTGTCTTAGGTCAGTTAAGATCACAACTTTATTTTAAGAATGTGAAATGTCAGAATAATAGACAGAATGATTTATTTCAGCTTTTATGTCTTTCGTCACATTCCCAGTGGGTCAGAAGTGTACATACACTCAATTAGTATTTGGTAGCATTGCCTTTAAATTGTTTAACTTGGGTCAAACGTTTCAGGTAGCCTTCCACAAGCTTCCCACAATAAGTTGGCTGAATTTTGACCCATTCTTCCTGACATAGCTGGTGTAACTGAGTCAGGTTTGTAGGCCTCCTTGCTCGCACAAGCTTTTTCAGTTCTGCCCACACATTTTCTATAGGATTGAGGTCAGGGCTTTGTGATGGCCACTCCAATACCTTGACTTTGTTGTCCTTAATCCATTTTGCCACAACTTTGGAAGTATGCTTGGGGTCCTTGTCCATTTGGAAGACCCATTTGCGAACAAAATGTTTAACTTCCTGACTGATGTCTTGAGATGTTGCTTCAATATATCCAAATCATTTTCCTTCCTCATGGTGCCATCTTTTCCCCACCATACTGATGGAAACGAGCGTAAAGAGGCAGCAATGTCAGAAGCAGCTTGTATTTTTAAGTGGAAAGGGTACAGAATACCAAACGACCAGGAAATAAAACAGGGTTTGTAATGAAATGGCAAACCAACATGGTATTTTGTGGGTAGCTGGGTAAACTATTTCCCCAACACCGTCTAGATGTACAGTGGCAAGAAAAGGTATGTGAACCCTTTGGAAATAACTGGATTTCTGCATAAATTGGTCATCAAATTTGATCTGATCTTCATCTAGGACACAACAATAGACAAACACAGTCTGCTTAAACTAATAACACACAAACAATTATACTTTTTCATGTCTTTATTGAACATACCGTGTAAACATTCACAGTGCAGGGTGGAAAAAGTATGTGAACCCTTGGATTTAATATCTGGTTGACCCTCCTCTGGCAGCAATAACCTCAGCCAAACATTTTCTGTAGTTGTGGATCAGACCTGCACAACGTACAGGAGGAATTTTGGACCATTCCTCTTTACAGAACTGTTTCAGTTCAGCAATATTCTTGGGATGTCTGGTGTGAACTGCTCTCTTGAGGTCATGCCACAGCATCTCAATCGGGTTGAGGTCAGGACTCTGACTGGGCCACTCCAGAAGGCGTATTTTCTTCTGTTGAAGCCATTCTGTTGTTGATTTACTTCTGTGTTTTGGGTCGTTGTCCTTTTGCATCACCCAACTTCTGTTGAGCTTCAATTGGCGGCAGATAGCCTAACATTCTCCTGCAAAATGTCTTGATAAACTTCAGAATTCATTTTTCCGTCGATGATAGCAAGCTGTCCAGGCCCTGAGGCAGCAAAGCAGCCCCAAACTGATGCTCCCTCCACAGAATAGTGTTGTGTGTTCCTTCCAAACAAATCAACTGTAGTTTCATCTGTCCACAGAATATTTTGCCAGTAGCGCTGTGGAACATCCAGGTGCACTTTTGCAAACTTCAGACGTGCAGCAATGTTTTTCTTGGACAGCAGTGGCTTCTTCTGTGGTGTCCTCCCATGAATACCATTATTGTTTAGTGTTTAATGTATCGTAGACTCGTCAACAGAGATGTTAGCATGTTCCAGAGATTTCTGTAAGTCTTTAGTTGACTCTCTAGGATTCTTCTTAACCTCATTGAGCATTCTGCGTTGTGCTCATGCAGTCAACTTTGCAGGACGGCCACTCCTAGGGAGAGTAGCAACAGTGCTGAACTTTCTACATTTATAGACAATTTGTCTTACTGTGGACTAATGAACATCAAGGCTTTTAGAGATACTTTTGTAACCCTTTCCAGCTTTATGCAAGTCAACCATTCTTAATCTTATGTCTTCTGAGATCTATTTCGTTTGAGGCATGGTTCACATCAGGCAATGCTTCTTTTGAACAGCAAACTGAAACTTTGTGAGTGTTTTTTATAGGGCAAGGCAGCTCTAACCAACATCTCCAATCTTGTCTCATTGATTGGACTCCAGGTTAGCTGACACCTGACTCCAATTAGCTTTTGGAAAAGTCATTAGCCTAGGGGTTCACATACTTTTTACAACCTACACTATGAATGTTTAAATTATGTATTCAATATAGACAAGAAACATACAATAATGTGTGTGTTATTAGTTTAAGCACATCAGATCAAATTTGATGACCAAATCCAGGTAATTCCAAAGGGTTCACATACTTTTTCTTGCCACTGTAATTGTGTATGATCATCTTCACTTTTTTTTGTTGTAAAAGAAAATGTCTCATTGCTGTTTGTGGAAGAAGGCAAAGGGTAAGGGTGAGTTTGAATACCTAAAGGGAATTGAGCCATCTAATTCTGAAACTGGTTTATGGTTCATTTGTCTGTGTGTTACTTTGACAGTCTGACCTCCATTCCCTATAACCTTTTGTTACAGGTACATGAAGTTGACAGGCAGACCATGGTATTTTCACATGTGTATGTATGTAATGTCCTTTTACAATGAAATATACAGTATGTATGAGTGATTAATAAAACTATATCATTAAGATCCAAGAACAGTGTCTTTGTGCTTTAACAAACATTTAAATCCCGGAACTGAACACCTGAATAAAATCAATTCATACAAATGACTGCCTCATGTTGATGAAGTCCACTAAGTCCACAATGCTCCAGTAATCAACAGCAAACAGGTGCTATGTGTCAATGATGGTGAAACTGCGTCCAGTCCGGAAATAGTTCTCAATCTCCTCCAGTGATCTGTTCCTGGTCTCAGGGACACACACGGCGGTGAAAATGATGTTCACCACACACACCACCGAGAAGAACAGGAACGGAACAAACAGTCCATAGGTCTCCTGTAGAAAACATGGACAACATCTCATTACAAGAGCTTTGTAACACAAAACCATTTTGTATTAGTCGTTGAATGTAGGATTGTAATTTGGGATGTTGTTTGGTGGTGAGTAATAATGTATAAGGGACAAGGATGAATATTTCACATTAACAACATACACGGATAGGATTAGATTAAGCTGTCCCAGGCTGAACCGGGCTATGGCCCGTTACGTGACCGGTAATCTGCAGCTGCTCTATCATATTGTCAACAATGCAACAGTGCATCGTTCAGATACATTCATCTCTTTTCCATAAAATACATGCTCTAATTTTAAAACTAGTTTTTCATTGGGAAGGCAGATAACGCATTTTAATCAAAAGCAATCACTTTTGCATGTGAAAACACAGAATCATATTCATTACTCCACGTGCTTAACCAACTTCGCAGTCGGCCAGAACAGGCACCCAGCTCAAGCCCAGGAGGCAGCCCGGTTCCAAATTGAATGCAATAAATGCTAACCCAGATCCCCTCAAGTTCAGTTAAAGAGATGGGTAGGGCAATTACAGTCTTTGAATGTCATAGTAAGAAGATTTATGTTAATTGTAGTATGTTAAATATTTGTCATTAAAATGTACCCACACATTGGATTAGTAGTCAGAGTAATGGAGCAATGAACTCACCACCACATGAATGAAGACATGACTCAAGACAAAGGCAGTCAACCAGCTGACCCCCACACACAGGCCTGACGCGACCCCCCGTGCTCCCAGAGGCAAGATCTCAGACATCAGAAGCCAAGTGATTGGGCCCCATCCCAGAGCATAACCTTGATGAGAACGGAGCAGCACGGGCAAAAAAGATTACAGCAGGCCTATGTGAAACCACCCAAGTGTGTTGAGTGTGTTTGGGAAATTACGCATTAAACATGTATTTCCTCAATCAAGACTCAGATTCTTACCAAATATAAAGACCATGGTGCTTATTAATGGGATGAGGGTGATGGCGTTGAAGGCAGCTTCCCCCTGCTGTGCTATGAGGTCTGTGGGGAGCACAGTACCAGTCAGCTTACCGGAGGGGCAGGGGGTGGTGTAGGAGTACATGTTCATTGTAAGGGTAGCGAGAAACATCAGGAACCCTGCAGAGGAAGAACAAGTGAACAGAAATGCAGTCAATAAAAATGTTATTTTTTTTATTTAAAAAATTCACGATAACACAGTTACACTTATGGTACACTGATTAAATCTGTGGGTCACTTCTGAAGGGCCTATTCTCTAAGCTCAGTGATGATTTTTTGGCTTTACTCGTTTGAAAAGCATGACTCTGGTCCCTGTCAGAGTACGGAACATGTTATTTTCACTTGGCCTACGAACGCACCCACCTGAGGTATAGAGGAGGGCCTTCCTTCCGGCCTTGTCCATCAAACTGGCAGCAATCACCACAGACAGCAGCCGAATTGCTCCCACCAGCGCAGCATCATACTTAGGTTCCTAGATCGAAGTGGATGCATTTTTTTCAACTGGCAAAGGTAATATAAAATGTCCTCGGTTATAAATGACATGTTCTGTATCATCAAGGTACTGAGGTAAAGGAGCCATTTGCTGATCTAACAGATTGTTTCGTAAGCTCACCTCACAGCTTGAAATGTCTCCACTGGCGCAGCCAAATTGCTAGCTTTTCTGTGGCGCAGCTGGTTAGTATGTTGTCAAACAGGGCGGTTACGTGTGTTGGCGAGGCAGAGGGCACAAGACCAAGTACCGGTAAAGATGTGAGCGGGGAAGCAATACTGCTAAGCAGCACAATGACGCCTGTTACACTGATACAGTTTAACTTGATCCCACCTAATCCATTACCCTTTTCTCACGATCGTGCCAACCTGAACCAAACTGCGCTGGCTCTGATATTTCCAACAATTCCAGCACGGTTTCAGAAACTATGGTAGATGCGTAACCAGACCAGCTCAGTGCAGCTTGGTTTGGCTCAGTAGTGTGAAAAGCCCCATAGACACGTACCAGGAAGACATCAGTCTTCTGGAAGATGGGCTCCAGATACACCAGGATGGGAGTTATGCCAGTCATCTGCTGAAGGAACCTCATCACTATGGAGATCAGGATGGGCTTGTAGTAGAATGGTGTTGTCAAATCGGACCACCTGATTCTTCCCTGGAGGAAAGGAGAAACACCAAATGTATTCAATCCGAACATCTACAGTAAGTCTTTGGAGGCAGTCAAACCAAAGTACTGTCTGTGTACCTGAGACGAGATACTGAGTTCAATCCTGTTGAACTCTGTCATGAAGTCTGAGTCGGGCCCCCTCAGAAACTCCAGGGCCTTGCAGGCCTGCTCCTGTTTGCCACAGATGATGAGGTAGCGGGGAGAGTTGGGCATGAAGCACAGCAGCAGCAGCATGAGCAGAGCTGGGATCTCCCCCACCACAGCCAGCCACTGCCACGGAAGCACCAGCCCTTCACCAAACGCATACAAACTCAAAAATCTTAACAGCAACATAGACCTCCTGGATGGCCACCTACAGTATCTACCCATGTATGAGATGTGTCAGAGGGAGATTGGTTCTTACCAAGGGCATAGAGTGACAGGGCTCCAAACACAGCAGTGATTTGAGGGCACGATCCCAAAGCTCCCCTAACTTTGGGGTGGGAGATCTCCGATATATACACCTGGAGCAGTGCAAGAGAAGAGAACACAACAACATCATCACTAATGTAAGGTGTGACAGTAAGCCCATAAGCCTGTTGTCTAAGATGGGTTTATATTTCCTGGAGAGGGGATTTCAGGACACATCAACAGATCAGGTTAACCAGTTTACTAAGGACATATTCTGAAGTCCACAGCAGTATCTAAATGGTCTAACTCTTTGTTATTGGATAAAGCATCAGAAGAGCACACAGTGGTGTAAAGTACTTAAGTAAAAATATTTTAAAGTACTACTTAAGTACAGATACCCCAAAAAATGACTTAACTGTTAATATTTTTGACAACATTTACTTTACTACATTCCTAAAGAAAATAATGTCATTTTTAATCAATAATTCTCTCTGACACCCAAAAATACTTGTTACATTTTGAATGCTTAGCAGTACGGGAAAATGTTCCAGTTCACACACTTATCAAGAGAACATCCCTGGTCATCCCTACTGCCTCTGATCTGGCGGACTCACTAAACACAAATGTTTAATTTGTAAATTATGTCTAAGTTTTGGAGTGTGCCCCTGGCTATACATAAATAAATAAAAAACATGAAAATGGGTAATATAAGGAATTTGAAATTATTTATACTTTTACTTTTGATACTTAAGTATATTTTAGCAACTCCATTTACTTTTGATAGTAAAGTATATTTAAAACCAAATACTTTTAGACATTTACTCTAGTATTTTACTGGGTGACGTTTACTTGAGTCATTTTCTATTAAAGTATGACAATTGGGTACTTTTTCCACCACTGAGAGCACACAACATTATCAGACCTACAGGTATGGAAGCAGCAGTCATGCCACCAGCGATACCAGTCAGGAACCTGCCCAGGTGTAGCATCCAAGTAGCCTGTGCCCCTCCCATCATAATGTACCTGTAAAGGTTGGAAGGAGGTAATCAACGACAAATATTTGCATTTTTATACAAACCACTTTGTTAATAATTACCTTATGATCACCAATGTAATGTGGCCTAATGCATTGGGGCTTTTTTGTAAATACAATCAAATGAAATGGTATTGGTCACATACACATGGTTAGCAGATGTTATTGCGAGTGTAGTGAAATGCTTATGGTTCTAGACCCGAGGTAATATCTAACAATTCCACAACAAAACCTAATATCTAACAAATTCCACAACAAAACCTAATACACACAATCTAGTAAAGGAATGGGATAATGATAATGGAATTTATTTGATCATGTGAATGATTAGAATATTCCACCCTGAAACCATATGATTGTATGAAATTGATTAGAATCATGAGATTATTCTAATGGTGTGTGTGGTTTTAGTCAGTAGAATTATATATCCGGGTGTGTAGGTTATGTCTATTATAGTATCTTAAAAACAGACTGTCTGAGCAAGATTCGGTGCCGACCTTGGCTGGGGCCACTGAGAGTACTTCCCCGGGTCTCCCTATCTTGAGGGAGGATGGGGAGTAAGTCTCACGGATTCCCCTAATCTTTGTCGGCTGGGTAGCAGGACATTGTGTGCTAATGTTAGTGTGAATGTGTGTGCGTATGTTAGTGTGAATGTGTGTGCGTATGTTAGTGTGAATGTGTGTGCATATGTTAGTGTGAAAGTATGTGCGTAAGGAGATAGTATAAAATGAATTGTTTTGTACAACGAACTAGCGCTCTCGTAAATAAGCTTTCTGACTATCGTAGCTGGGCCTCCGTCTGTTTCATTCAACCAGTTTCTTACAAATTCTGGGTTTCAGGCTGAGTAGTTAATTGAATTGGGTTTATGAACATTGAGAACATAATTCTCGTAACAGATAAGAATATATGAGTATAAAATATATGGATGAGCAGTGACAGAGAGGCTAAGATGCAATAGATACTGGAGGATACAGTATACATTATACACATATGAGATGAGTAGTGCGAGATATATAAACATTCTTAAAGTGGCATTATTAAAGTGACTAGTGTTCCATTTATTAAAGTGGCCAATGATATCAAGTCTGTAGGTAGGCAGCCGCCTCTCTGTGTTAGTGGTGGCTGTTTAACAATCTGATGATCTTGAGATAGAAGCTGTTTTTCAATCTCTTTGTCCCAGCTTTGATGCACCTGTTCTGATCTCGCCTTATGGATGGAAGTGGGGTGAACAGGCAGTGGTTCGGGTGGTTATTGTCCTTGATGATCTTTTTTGCCTTCCTGTGACATCGGGTGTTGTAGGTGTCCTGGAGGGCAGGTAGTTTGCCCCGGTGATGCGTTGTGCAGACCGCACCATCCTCTGGAGAGCCTTGCGGTTGTGAGCGGTGCAGTTGCTGTACCAGGCGGTGATACAGCCCGACAGGATGCTCTCAATTGTGCACCTGTAAAAGTTAGTGAGGGTTTTCGTGACAAGCCACATTTTCTCAGCCTCCTGAGGTTAAAGAGGCAATGTCTGTGTGGGTGGACCATTTCAGTTTGTTGGTGATATGTACACCGAGGAACTTAAAACTTTCCACCTTCTCCACTGCTGTCCCATCGATGTGGATAGGGGGGTGCTCCATTTGCTGTTTCCTGAAGTCCACGATAATCTCTTTTGTTTTGCTGACATTGAGTGAGAGGTTATTTTCCTGACATCACACTCCGAGGGCCCTCACCTCCTCCCTGTAGGCTGTCTCATCGTTGTTGGTAATCAAGCCTACCACTGTTGTGTCGTCTGCAAACTTGATGATTGAGTTGGAGGCGTGCATGGCCACGCAGTCGTGGGTGAACAGGGAGTACAGGAGGGGGCTGAGAACACACCCTTGTGGGGCCCCAGTGTTGAGGATCAGCGAAGTGGAGATGTTGTTTCCTACCTTCACCACCTGGGGGCGGCCCGTCAGGAAGTCCAGGACCCAGTTGCACAGAGCGGGGTCGACACCCAGGGTCTCAAGCTTAATGATGAGTTTAGAGGGTACTATGGTGTTGAATGCTGAGCCGTAGTCAATGAACAGCATTCTTACATAGGTATTCCTCTTGTCCAGATGGGATAGGACAGTGTTCAGTGTGATGGCGATTGCATCGTCTGTGGACCTATTGGGGCGGTAAGCAAATTGAAGTGGGTCTAGCGTGACAGGTAGGGTGGAGGTGATATGATCCTTGACTAGTCTCTCAAAGCACTTTGAGAGACTGGAGTGCTACGGGGCGATAGTCATTTAGTTCAGTTACCTTAGCTTTCAAGGGAACAAGAACAATGTTGGCCATCTTGAAGCATGTGGGGACAGCAGACTGGGATAGGGATTGATTGAATATGTCCGTAAACACACCAGCTAGCTGGCCTGCGCATGCTCTGAGGATGCACTAGGTATGCCGTCTGGGCCATCAGCCTTGCGAGGGTTAACACGTTTAAAAGTTTTACTCATGTCAGCCACGGAGAAGTAGAGCCCACAGTCTTTGGTAGCGGGCCGTGTCGGTGGCACTATATTGTCCTCAAAGCTTGCAAAGAATTTGTTTAATTTGTCTGGAAGCAAGACGTCACTGTCTTTTTGTAATCCGTGATTGTCTGTAGACCCTGCCACATACGTCCCGTGCTTGAGCCGTTGAATTGCGACTCCACTTTGTCTCTATACTGACACTTTGCTTGTTTGATTGCCTTACGGAGGGAATAACTACACTGTTTGTAATCGGCCATATTTCCAGTTTCCTTACTGTGATTAAATGAGGTGGTACTGTACGTGCGTTCAGTTTTGTGCAAATGCTGCCATCCATCCACGGTTTTTGGTTAGGGAAGGATTTAATAGTCACAGTGTGTACAACATCTCGTATACACTTCCTTATAAACTCGCTCACCGAGTAAGCGTATACGTCAACGTTATTCTCTGAGAGTACCCGGAACATATCCCAGTCCACGTGATCGAAGCTATCTTGAAGAGGTCAGACCAGCGTTGGATCCACGTCGGAAGCACGGGCGTTTCCTGTTTTAGTTTCTGCCTATAGGAGGGGAGCAACTAGATGGAGTCATGGTCAGATTTGCCAAAAGGAGGGTGGGGAAGGGCCTTGTATGCATCACGGAAGTTCGAGTAGCAATAGTCGAGCGTGTTACTCGCTTGTGTACTGCAATCGATATGCTGATAGAATTTAGGGAGCCTAGTTCTCAAATTAGCTTTGGTAAAATTCCCAGCTACAATAAATGCAGCCACAGGATATATGGTTTCCAGTTTGCATAAAGTCCAGTGAAGTTCCTTGATAGCCGTCTTGGTATCCGCTTGTGGGGGGATATACACGGCTGTGACGATAACCGAGGAGAATTCTCTTGGGAGATAATATGGTTGGCATTTGCTTGTGAGGAATTCTAGGTCAGTTGAACAAAAGGACTTGAGTTCCTGTATGTTGTTACAATTACACCATGAGTCGTTAATCATGAAACATACACGCCCGCCCTTCTTACTGGAGAGATGTTTCTGTCGACGGGATGCACTGAAAATCCCGTTGGCTGTACGGACTCCGACAGCATGTCCCCAGCTAGCCATGTTTCCGTGAAACAGAGTATGTTACAATCCCGGATATCTCTTTGGAAAGCAACTATTTTTTTGCAATTGTTTTTTTTATTGGTTTTTAAAAGTAGATATTAAGACAGTACATAATGTACAGCAACAACATAAATACAGCAACAAGCTACCTTGATACTATCCTATGCAACAGCTGTTGGACAAAATATATATACTGTATATATTTTTAAATAATCAAAATTACATAATAATATACATACATACATACACACAAATATATATAAACTCAGCAAAAAAAGAAAAGTCCTCTCACTGTCAACTGCGTCTATTTTAAGCAAACTTAACATGTGTAAATATTTGTATGAACATAATAAGATTCAACAACTGAGACATAAACTGAACAAGTTCCACAGACATGTGACTAACAGAAATGGAATAATGTGTCCCTGAACAAAGGGGGGATCAAAATCAAAAGTAACAGTCAGTATCTGGTGTGGCTACCTGCTTCATCAAGTACTGCAGTGCATCTCCTCATGGACTGCACCAGATTTCCCAGTTCTTGCTGTGAGATATTTCCCCACTCTTCCACCAAGGTACCTGCAAGTTCCCGGACATTTCTGGGGGGAATGGCCCTGGTCCACCCTCCGATCCAACAGGTCCCAGACGTGCTCAATGGGATTGAGATTCGGGCTCTTCACTGGCCATGGCAGAACACTGGCATTCCTGTCTTGTAGGAAATCACGCACAGAACGAGCAGTATGGCTGGTGGCACTGTCATGCTGGAGGGTCATGTCAGGATGCGCTTGCAGGAAGGGTACCACATGAGGGAGGAGGATGTCTTCCCTGTAAGTACAGATTTGAGATGGCCTGCAATGACAACAAGCTCAGTCCAACGATTCTGTGACACACCGCCCCAGACCATGACGGACCCTCCACCTCCAAATCGATCCCACTCCAGAGTTCAGGCCTCGGTGTAACAGTCATTTCTTCAACGATAAACGCGAATCCGATCATCACCCCTGGTGAGACAAAACCATGACTCGTCAGTGAAGAGCACTTTTTGCCAGTCCTGTCTGGTCCAGCAACGGTGGGTTTGTGCCCATAGGCGACGTTGTTGCCGGTGATGTCTGGTGAGGACATGCCTTACATCAGGTCTACAAGCCCTCAGTCCAGCCTCTCTCAGCTTATTGCGGACAGTCTGAGCACTGATGGAGGGATTGTGCATTCCTGGTGTAAATCGGGCGGTTGTTGTTGCCATCCTGTACCAGTCCCGCAGGTGTGATGTTCGGATGTACCAATCCTGTGCAGGTGTTGTTACACGTGGTCTGCCACTGCGAGGACGATCAGCTGTCTGCCCTGTCTCCCTGGGGCACTGTCTTAGGCGTCTCACAGTACGGACATTGCAATTTATTGCCCTGGCCACATCTGCAGTCCTCATGCCTCCTTGCAGCATGCCTAAGGCACATTCACGCAGATGAGCAGGGACCCTGGGCATCTTTCTTCTGGTGTTTTACAGTCAGTAGAAAGGCCTCTTTAGTGTCCTAAGTTTTCATAAATGCGACCTTAATTGCCTACCGTCTGTAAGCTGTTAGTGTCTTAACGACCGTTCCACGGGTGCATGTTCATTAATTGTTTATGGTTCATTGAACAAGCATGGGAAACAGTGTTTAACTCTTTACAATGAAGATCTGTGAAGTTATTTGGATTTTTACGAATTATCTTTGAAAGGCAGGGTCTTGAAAAAAGGACGTTTCTTTTTTATATATATATATATATACATATATACATACATACACACAGACACACCATATAAGAAATAATAAAAGGATATGGGGGGGTTAGATGAAGAGGCTATATTAAGTTCTCATTGCAGAAGTTACTCTCAAAGTAGTTTAGAAATTGCTGCCAGATCTTATACAACTTTTGAGAGGAGCCACAGGTGGAACATTTTAGCTTCTCAAGTTTAAGATGGGCCATAACATCCCTAACCTAGTGAGCATGCGATGGCGGGGTACCTGACTTCCACTTAAAAATAATAAGTCAGCGTGCCAGAAGGGACGAGAAGGCTGTGGCGTCTCCGTGGGTGTTACAAAGAGTAAGCCCTTCGGGGGCTACCCCAAAAATAGCAACAGAAGGATCGGGGGCAATTCCCTTATTGCATATATGAGAAAGTCTCAAAAATAGAGGACCAAAATGGAACTAGTGTCGGGCATGACCGGTACGTGTGATACAGATTGGCGGGTGCCTGATGGAATCTAGAGCAGGTTGGTTCTATTTCTGAATACAATCTGGAAAGTCTACCTGTGCAAGTGTGTGCGCGATGAAATACTTTAAACTGTAGTAACCCATATCTAATGCAGATAGAGGATGAGTGTATCCTGTCAATTGCAGAATGCCAGGTGATATCGGAAATCTTGCTTCCAAACACTCCCTCCCATGAACGCTTTACATGGTCAAGAGAGGGGCATGCAATATTCTGAATAATGTCATATGGCTTAGAAATGTGTCCCTTTACATAGGGATCCAGGTTCAGACATTCATCAAGCCAGCTGGTGGTTGGGAGAGATGGGAATGAGGGAAAAATCTTTCTTGTAAAGTTACGAATCTGCAGGTACCTGAAGAAGTGCGTCTGGGGTATACTGTGCTCTCTAACTAGATGTTCAAAGGAGGTAAGTATACGCTCATGGAAAATGTATTTTACACTCTTCAATCCTTTCTGAAACCATAGCTGGAAGGCTGTGTCTATGAGGGAGAGCGTGAAGAGTGTGTTGGAAATAAAAGGCATGGATGAGATAGCTTGTTTATGTCCACGGTGAGTCCTAAACTGAGACCATATCCTGAGTGAACTTTTCACAATAGGGTTGTTTGAGTGGTAATGTTTTCTCAATGGTAGGGGTGCACAGACTAAGGAGATCGGGGACAATGTTTGACATGAGTGCATTTCCATAAGGGATCACACCGGTCCTTCCCCCTCTAAGAATGTTGAGACTCAAAAGGTTATCTTGTGAATATTAGCAGCCCAATAGTAATGGAGGAAATTGGGTAGGGAAACGATTTACGCAACCGTGGGATCTTTTTATTCTAAATGAAAGTAGATATATGTCTATCCAGTTCTTTAAAAAATTATTTTGCTATAAAGATGTGAATAGTCTGAAATTGATACAGGAATCTTGGCATGATGACCATCTTGACCGAGTTGAAAGCCAGCGAGTGATATGGGGAGTGTCGATCAGCGATTGAGGTCTTGCTTAGCCTTCTCCAAGGCGGCTTTAAATAAAAAATTTAACAGGTCTTTGAATTTCCGAGTCACACAGACGTCCAAATATGTGAAAGTAATGAGAGCTACCATAAAAGGAAATTAATCCAACGATAGATCTATTGCTTGCTTATTGAGCAGAAAGAGTAAGCTTTTTGTGAAATAGATTTTGTAACCTGAAACATTGCAAAATTTATATGAATAGCGATTGGGATAGATGTGATGGGGTCTGAATTATACAGTAGAAGGTAGTCAGCATACAGAGACAGTTTGTGGACCTGCCCTCCTCGACTTATACCTGTCATCCCCGCGCCGCCTCTCAGGGAGATGGCTACGGGTTCGATGGCTATATCAAACAGGAGAAGACTCAGTGGACAGTCCTGCCTATTTCCTCTATGCAGGGAGAAATATTGTGAGAGAGTGCTGTTAGTATGAACAGATGCTTGAGGACATGAATACAGGGCCTTTATCCACGAGACAAAAGTAGGGCCAAATCCAAATCTTTCAAGTGCATATAAAAGGTATTCAAATTCAATGTGGTCAAAGGACTTCTGGGCATCCAGAGAGATCGGGGCTTCTGGAGTGGGGGAAGAATTTGGTGAGTAAAGAATATTGGTTACCGAATTAATGTCTGCCTGTGATAAAGCCTGTCTGATTGGGGTGAATTATTGTGGGCATAACCGCTTATAATCTAATAACCAGAGCCTTGGTAAGTATCTTATAGTCACAACAAAGCAGGCTAACGGGTCGGTAGGACTCACATTTCAGCGGGTCTTCCCCCTTTTTCAGGAGAATTGATATTACAGCCTGTGACATGGTTGGGGGTAGTGACCCCTGCTTGAGTGCCTCAGCATAAACATCGTATAAAAAGGGTTTCAGCTTAGAAGATCATCTTTTGTAAAACTCAATTGGGTAACCATCGTGACCCGGGGCCTTACCGCTTTTCATTGATTCTATTGCCCGGTCAATCTGCTACAGAGAGGGGCTTCTCAAGATCTGATTTGTTTTCCGGATCTAGTTCAGGAATTCCAAGGTCGTTAAAAACTTGTGTGGTTAGAGATCTATTATTTGTTTCTGATGAGTAAAGGTCCTCGTAGAAATGTCTGAATTGATCATTAATACACTTTTGGTCTGAGGTGGTCACACCTGCCGAGGTTGTGATTTCAGGAATTAGGCCAGCTGCTGCCGATTGACTCAGTTGATGGCAAAGAAGTTTACTGGCCCATTCTCCATATTCATAGTGGTTTTGTCTGGATTTTAAGTGGAGGTCCTCTGCTAAACCGGTCGATTTAATATCATATTCAGTCTGTAATGTAATTCTCTCCTTATAGAAGTCTGCAGATGGCGTGGTTGAGTGCCTCTGATCAGTCGTTTATAAGGTCTGTAAGACGCGCTGATCTCTTCTTATTCACCCCGGCATTATATGATATGATCTGGCCACGTAGGTATGCTTTCAGCACTTCCCATAGGATGCACACACTTGTCTCTGGTAGCCGATTGATCTCAAGGAAAAAATCTATTTGGGCCGATATATATGTGTTAAATTCTTCATCTGAGAAGAGACGTGGATTGAGTCGCCAAGTGCGTTGTGGGAGAACGTTATCAGTAAAACACAGTACCATTACCACTGGGCTGAGATGACAATACCCTCATAATCAGTGGACTTTAGTATCGGGAGCAACTTGTTATCTAGGAGAAAAATATTGATTCTGGAGTATGTCTAATGGACTGGGGAAAATAAAGAATATTGTTTAGATGTATGATTTTTAAATCTCCAGGTGTCTGTTACACCATATGCCTGGTTAAAAGAATGAATAACATGTGCTGATTTAGAAAGGGACCCTAATACCGCTTTAGAGCGGTCTATTGTGGGGTGAAGGACACAGTTCAAATCCCCCGCTAGTATAAGTTGGTGAGTGTTCAGATCTGGGAGGAGTGAGAAAAACTGGTCATTGTCCCAAATAGGGGCATAAATATTGGCTAATACCACTGGCATGTTGAATAGTTTGCCCTACACAATAACAAAACGGACATTTTTGTCCGATATCACCCTCGGCTCTACGAACTGAACATCTCTGTGAATCAAAATAGCAGAGACACGGCATTTAGCATGAAACTTGGAATGGAATATCTGTGAGAATCCTCCCCGTTTTAGTCTAGAATGATCCATAATGCGAAAATGTGTTTCCTGGAGATACACTATATCTGCCTTTAATTTCTGTAAATGGGAAAATACCTTACTACATTTGACTGGGTGGTTCAAACCGCTCGTGTTCCAACTGACAAATTTAGCTACTGCCCTGCCTAGCCTATTTGGCAATGCCATAGTTAAGAGTAAGGACCTTTAAAACCTTTGAAAACCTCTGACGTCTCTCTGATACCTCTGCAAGGGGGACAATAAAACAAAATAAAAAAATAATAGTAATTATATATTTTTTTTAAATTAAAAACATTTACATTGAGGAGAACTAGTATGAACAGTAACACCCCAGTACTGGCCTCTCCCCAAATGAGAGAGACTGAGCCTCACCAGAACGTATCCAAATACACACACACACACACACACACACACACACACACACACACACACACACACACACACACACACACACACACACACACACACACACACACACACACACACACACACACACACAATGGTTAGTGAATTCCTTGCCATACGGCATAACATACAAACTTTCAATGTACATGTTTATGTAATTTATAGTGTCTGAGAGTAAATATCTCAGTGTGGTTACCCTGTTACTTTTGTGTTCTGTAACACTTCAATTATGTTTGTTAATTTAAGATAGCCTGTTGACTGTGTAATGTGAGGTTATTAAAAGGAGAGGAAACAAAACTCCCTTAAAAATATAACAATAACAAACAGATTTGAGTATACTGTAACGTGCCGCAATTCACAATAGCCCCTTTCAAATCACCCAGTTCAACCCGCTCTTATTGCTAAAATAGCAGGGCTATGAAGGTCAATAATCATACTGTAATGAAACAGGCAGGGAGCAGGTCTCGAACCCACAACCTTCTAGGCCGAGATCTGGCGCGCTATAGACTGTGCCGCATGCTCATGCGGCAGAGTCGATTTCCACGCTTAACCAAGGGTCGTTACACTACTCCCTCCTTTCAAAGAGCGCGTCCTCGCGCTAGCTTGCGACTCTACGTCTTACAGGAACGCGCTCACCGGCCAAGCACACGCACTGCCGTGGATGCAAGGTCCGTTCACTTCTGACACCAATGTAATGAAACAGGCAGGGAGCAGGTCTCGAACCCTCAACCTTCTAGCCAGAGATCCGGCGCGCTATCGACTGTGCCGGCAAAAGCATGCTCGTGTGGCAGACTCGATTTCCGCGCTTATAAACCCAGGGTTGTTACAATACCATTAACCTGTATGCCCTCTAGTGAATTTAGTTGGTATGACATGTAATGCGAAGATTTGTATAAATGCCTCATGGCTACAGGCTACACTGAGCTATATAATAACGGAGGGGAATTAAGAACTCAAACTAAACCAATGAAAGTAGATGTATAACTCCAAACTATGCAGGGGAAAGATACCAGCTATGGCTGCGTTGCGCTTGCACCATGGATTAACGATACAGAAACAAAAGACCAGCATTAAACCAAAAAAGGGAAACCCTTTGCTGTAAATTATACGTAAACTAATGGTTGCTTCAAAAAATGACAGCTAAACAAACTAGTGAGATCGTTAGATGTACATCATTTGCAATATATGCTCTACTACGTAGGTAGCCATCTAAGCAAAATAACAAAATTACTAAAGTATTATTTCACTTTTGGTCTAAGCATCATGAATATTAATGCTGATGTGCTCTAGTCCGAATTATCTGAGCTTGAGAACAAGTGATGTCAGCTAACGTTAGTTAAAAAGGTCAGATCTGTAACATAAATGTTAGCTAACTAATTAATCTGGCATTAACATGGGCCATCATAATCAAAAATTATGATTACTGGAAAAATTCACATAACGTCACAGCTAGTTACCCATCTTCTCCAGGTGGAGTTACAGTCCCTTGCAGCACAAGTAACCAGTCTGTTAACAGATCAACAACAGTAACGTCCATGCAGCTGGATGGCCCGGTTCAGTCCTTAAACTGGCTAGCATAGTTTACCTCCAGATTGCCAAATAGCCCGTTGCTTCCTAGCTTGGTTTATTAGGCAAGAATTTCACCCAACATTAGAAAGAGAACTGAATTACTGTTGTGTTCGATCTTCACTTGTGTGTCAAATTCTTCAAAATGAAATCCTTAGCTAGCGCTGGTTCTGAGATGCTTTTCCAAACGCCATCTGGGGTTGTTATCCTCAAATCCGCAGGGTACCATAGGCTATAACGGATTCCCTCACAGCCCCTGATCATAGCCCTCTGCTTGGTAACCGCTTGAGTGTAGTCAGGGTAGATTCGAATCCAAGTGTGGATGTCACTTGTTTGACCTCGGCTGCATTGCGGAGGATTTCTTCTTTCTCTTGGTAGTAGTGGCATCTTATCACGAAAGCTTGTGGTGGCTGGTCACCCCCCGGTCTCTCTCGTAGAGCGTGATGTGTGCGGTCTAGCAGTGGGGGTTTATCCAGGCCGAGTGCCTGTTGTAGCATCTCTGCCATGAACTCTGTAGTGCGCTTGCCATCCTCTTGTCTCGCTCTCACACCCGCCATACGTGAATTCGTATGACGGGATCTAGCCTCCAAATTTTTGTTGTTCTCTTTAAGTTCCTTGATTTCCTTTTTCATTTGGAGAACATGCCTTTCCAGCGTGGTGATCGAGTCTGAGTGGCCATTAGCCGTGGTCTCCAGGCTGGTCATGCGGATGGATGTCCAGTACCTCATGGTTGGATCTAGCCTGTTCAGTGGAAGTTTTCAGCTCCTCTCTCAGCTGGCTAACCTGAATTTGTAGCTCTGCCAACTGCATCTCAGCATTTTCGTCCATTTTGTCAATTAATTCCTGCTTCATTTCAGTTAATGCCTGTAGAATAGCTTCTTGTCCATTCGCCTCAGATGTGTATTGTTCAGCCGTTGGTGTAGCCTCATGGTCCTTGGTTAGGATAGCTGGTCTGTTAGCATTAGCCTTGGGTTGATTCTTGCGGTTGGTGCCTGACATCGTCGACAAAGACGTGACAGTAAGGTATTTTGATCAAAATTACAATATGCCCATATGTTTTGGAACAAACCAATCAAATATGTAAATGTTCCAGTGAGGAGCTCAGAAAAGTACGTCTCACATGGCGCCGCTCCACCCTTGAGCCTTTGGAAAGCAAATATTGCCCTGATTTTGTTGACTTCGTTAACTTATGGATTGAACATTAGCGAGTAGTATACAGTACTCGGATGCAGTGGGTGGTGGGCACGCATCCGAAGCCTCACTAGAAGACCGCTCCGGCACCCTCTCCTCCGGCGGCGTTGTTTTGGGTCAGCCTCTGGAATCAGTTCAAATGGGTCCGCTTTGGGAAAGTGGTATTCCTGGTCGTAGTGCTGGTTGTGATGGTAAGTTGACGTCTCTCTGATATTCAATAGTTCTTCCCGGCTGTATGTAATAACACGTAAGGTTTTCTGGGCTAACAATGTAAGAAATAATACATAAAAAACAAAATACTGCACAGTTTCTTAAGGATTAGAAGCGATGCTGCCATCTCTATCGGCGCCATCTTGGTAGTAGTGTATATGAGTATTCAGACCCTTTCCCTTTTTCCACATTTTGTTACATTACAGCCTTATTCTAAATTGGATTAAATTACTTTCTTTCCCCTCATCAATCTACACATAATACCTCTTAATGACAAAGTAATGTATTTGTTCCTTGTTCTTTCAGTAAATAACCAGAAAATGTATATTCCCATCCAGAACATGTGTACATAGCTTACGTACCCGACTGTTGAGGGGACTGCTGACACCATGATGCTCAACTTCCGGCCAATCAGATCATTCAGAAACATGGCACCAAGTCCTCCTGCTGCAGCCCCCAGTGTGAAAATAGACTAATAAAAGAAAGAGTCACTGCACAGTCAAACAGGGACATGCTTAAAAATAAAGAGGAATGTTTCAGGACATAGTGCTACTTACACTTACATCTTACACTTTATACTGAATGGGTCAAGTATATGGATTGTCTGATTGACTTGAGAATATACAGTGGGGAGAACAAGTATTTGATACACTGCCGATTTTGCAGGTTTTCCTACTTACAAAGCATGTAGAGGTCTGTAATTTTTTATCATAGGTACACTTCAACTGTGAGAGACGGAATCTAAAACAAAAATCCAGAAAATCACATTGTATGATTTTTAAGTAATTAATTTGCATTTTATTGCATGACATAAGTATTTGATCACCTACCAACCAGTAACAATTCCGGCTCTCACAGACCTGTTAGTTTTTCTTTAAGAAGCCCTCCTGTTCTTCACTCATTACCTGTATTAACTGCACCTGTTTGAACTCGTTACCTGTATAAAAGACACCTGTCCACACACTCAATCAAACAGACTCCAACCTCTCCACAATGGCCAAGACCAGAGAGCTGTGTAAGGACATCAGGGATAAAATTGTAGACCTGCACAAGGCTGGGATGGGCTACAGGATAATAGACAAGCAGCTTGGTGAGAAGGCAACAACTGTTGGCGCAATTATTAGAAAATGGAAGAAGTTCAAGATGACGGTCAATCACCCTCGGTCTGGGGCTCCATGCAAGATCTCATCAATGGGGCATCAATGATCATGAGGAAGGTGAGGGATCACCCCAGAACTACACGGCAGGACCTGGTCAATGACTTGAAGAGAGCTGGGACCACAGTCTCAAAGAAAACCATTAGTAACACACTACGCCGTCATGGATTAAAATCCTGCAGCGCACGCAAGGTCCCCCTGCTCAAGCCAGCGCATGTCCAGGCCGGTCTGAAGTTTGCCAATGATCATCTGGATGATCCAGAGGAGGAATGGGAGAAGGTCATGTGGTCTGATGAGACAAAAATAGAGCTTTTTGGTCTAAACTCCACTCGCCGTGTTTGGAGGAAGAAGAAGCATGAGTACAACCCCAAGATCACCATCCCAACCGTGAAGCATGGAGGTGGAAACATCATTCTTTGGGGATGCTTTTCTGCAAAGGGGACAGGACGACTGCACCATATTGAGGGGAGGATGGATGGGGCCATGTATCTCGAGATCTTGGCCAACAACCTCCTTCCCTCAGTAAGATCATTGAAGATGGGTCGTGGCTGGGTCTTCCAGCATGACAACGACCCGAAACACACAGCCATGGCAACTAAGGAGTGGCTCCGTAAGAAGCATCTCAAGGTCCTGGAGTGGCCTAGCTAGTCTCCAGACCTGAACCCAATAGAAAATCTTTGGAGGGAGCTGAAAGTCTGTATTGCCCAGCGACAGCCCCGAAACCTGAAGGATCTGGAGAAGGTCTGTATGGAGGAGTGGGCCAAAATCCCTGCTGCAGTGTGTGCAAACCTGGTCAAGAACTACAGGAAACGTATGATCTCTGTAATTGCAAACAAAGGTTTCTGTACCAAATATTAAGTTCTGCTTTTCTGATGTATCAAATACTTATGTCATGCAATAAAATGCAAGTTAATTACTTAAAAATCATACAAAGTGATTTTCTGGATTTTTTAGATTCCGTCTCTCACAGTTGAAGTGTACCTATTATAAAAATTACAGACCTCTACATGCTTTGTAAGTAGGAAAACCTGCAAAATCGGTAGTGTATCAAATACTTCTTCTACCCACTGTAGTTGTACTTTATTTTTTTAAATAAAATAATACATTATCATTGAGGTAAGGCATTATCTTATTGGCTGTCATCGGACAACATTCTCTTAATGAAGGACACACTGACTGAATGAGAAGTCATCTGTTGTTTTTCCCGCTCTGTCTCACTCACCCCAAACCAGGCTATCTGTTCTGTGTCCATCCTCAATTGGGGGTTATCACTGTTTTTGAGTTGAGGGATCACTGGGGAGGGGTACACCAAGGAATAGCCGAAATTGAAATTCCCCAAAACAGCAGAAAAAACAGCGAGGTATAGCCTGGCATTGCTGTGAATGAAAAAAAAGGAAGTAATATGAATAAAAAACTTCATGTTTTTTAAATAGCATTTGGTCAGAATCTCTGATGGCTTTGATAGAAAGCAGCACATAAATTATTTGATTGTAGCCTACCTTGTGCGCGATGTGGGCTTGATTATTAGCGGTGTTTTCTCGTCCATTTTCCTTGTTGCAACCTGTCCGAATAAGTCTTAAACTAGTTCTAAAGCTATTGTCATTTAACAAGCTGAAAGTGAAACTAGAGTTCTGCAATCACAACAAATTCCATTCTGTTGTCATAGGAAGAAAGGAGAACATAAATCCCCAGTCTGTGGCAAGCTGTACACTTGTGTGTCATATGATCATAACTCCTTGATTGAGCAACAGACCTAAACATGTGAAAGGTTGTCTTATCTCATATAGCACACACATCGTTCAGTCATTACAGACTTGTCATTTACCAACAAATTATTTTAGTTTTTGTTTTAGGGGGTAGATCAGCTTAAATAATAGCAGATAGATTATAGCTTCCATCAATGTAATTGTCTGCATCATATATTTTCTTCTGTAAATATATATATATTTCTTTATAAATAATAATAATACGGGACGCTAGTGAGCACCACATGGAGTAGACGCTTCTCCGACTACCTTCTCCTCACCCTTGCTTAAATTTGATTTAAGTTCTACTTTTGCCCGACCAAAATTATACAATGAGCAACTCCATGAGAAACAAGGCCAAGGGAAAACGAATTAATCCAAAAACAGAAATGAAAGACGGCAAAGTCCCCACCACAGCACAAGACGAGGATGGCGATGCTTGCGTTAGCCTGGCCGTAATGGCTAGCATGGCTAACCCTGACTCGGAGCCCTCACCGACTATTATATTAGCAGCTATCAAGAAAATGGAAGAGGACATGAACACTCGATTTAATCATCTAGACTCATCCTTACAGTCAGTGCAATCCTCCCTGGCTGAACATACAACCCGCATTATTGATCTGGAAGGAAATGCAGGTGACCACATGACACGCATCACCACCCTCAAGGGATAGTATGAAGAGCTACTAACAGCAAACAAAGCTACTAACAGAAACTCAAGCTAATTGACCTTGAGGGACGTTCAATGCGTTCAAATATCAAAATCACAGGCTTGGAAGAAAAAAATGAGAAGGGCAGACCAACACAGTTCTTGGCAGTATTTATACCAAAACTGTTAGGGATTGACCATTTCCCCCAAGGCCGAAAGTGGCTCTCCGCTGCGCTGCCCGCATCATGATTGCCAAAATACACCACGACCCCGAGAGGGAAACGATTCTGCGCCTGTCCCGCCAGCAATTCCCCATGTCCTTCAACGGAGCTCGGGTTAACATATACCCAGACTACACTGCTGAGGTAACCAAGTAGCACCAGGCCTTTGATGGAGCTCAGAAGAAGCTCAGAGATGCAGGAATCAGACATGGCCTCCTCTTCCCTGCTTGGTTGAAGGTGTTTTAAAAAGCATAGGATGCCGAGTCTTTCATTGACAGGATTACTACTATAGCCACCAACGCCTAGGACCGTTAGGGCCGGCCAGAGCAGCTGTTCACAATGATCGGTAGGCCGGTTTATCCCGCCGTTTTCAGATATGACAGCGCTGTCATAGTCCTACAGGTGGGTAAAACTGCACCTAACCGATTTCCCTGTTCCAGTAGGGACATATTGACAACATTGTTTGGCTCAATTCAGTTATTTTATAAGAGCAATTGTTATAGACATAACAGTGAGGGGGCCCAGTCGGACCACCTGAAGGTACGCTAATTTAGTTTCACTATACATTGGTTAGGAAACCTATGTCTCCCTGTAGTGTCCAGCAGTTCCACAGTGTTTATGTGGGAATTTATATTCCACTTCGTTTTGGGGAAGTGGACAGGGGAGGGAGGTGGAGAATGTTTTTTTTGTGTGTTTTTAATTTGTCCTTTGCTCTTTACATGTTGCGCCAACCCTACTGTTACAATTATAATGTATTTGAGGACCAAATAATTATTTATTATGACTACTGATAACTCTACTTCTTTACATTACCCTTCTTTCGTGGAATGTACAAGGTTTGAGAACGAATTTGAAAAGAGGAAAAGTTTTCTGACATTTGAAATCTTTATCTGGAGATATTGTGTTTCTACGAGAAACTCACATAAAGCATACAGAGCAATGGAGATTAAAATGTAGTTGGGTATCACAAATTTATCAATCAACTTTTTCATCCAAGGCTAGAGGTGTAGCCATATTATTTTGAAAAACTGTCCCATTCAAACATATTTCAACTATAAGCGACCCCAATGGCCGCTTTATTATAGTAATAGGCCATATTCTATCACGACATGTAACATTTATAACCCTTTATGCACCGAACCTCGATGAACCAGGGTTCTTTCGGAATGTCTTCAGTCTCTTACCAAATTTATCAACCACACATTTAATTACAGGCAGAGATTTTAACTGCATTTTGGATCATTATATGGATAGGCTTCCTACTCGCCCTACCACTTCACTGAATTGCACCCCTGTTTTGAATAATTGAATTGGAACAATGAACCTCGTCGATATTTGAAGATTACAACACCCTTCGGATGAGGATTATTCTTTCTTCTCACATGTGCATAAATCATACACAAGAATTGACTACTTTTTAACAGGCTCTAAATTGACATCTAACGTCACCTCTATAATATAATAACTTCCGATCACAGTCCCATTTTATTACAAATGGATTTCGGCAGAACAAGGCCTCAATTCAGTTGGCGATTTAATCCAACAATACTCAATGATGAACAATTTCACCAACAAACAGCCAATTTAATTACGGACTATATATCTCAGAATGACACTGCTGATGTATCCGACTCGACTTTGTGGGAGGCATTTAAGGCTGTTATGCGTGGGCATATAATATTATATGAGGCTACCATGAAAAAATGTAGGCAGAGAAGATTTTTAGAAATTGAGGCCCAGCTCCCGGTGCTTGAAAGAGACTATATGGAAGCGCCCTTATCTTCCAAGTTGAACGACATAATAAAACTCAAATATGAATACAATACTATTCTCTCTAACCAAGTAAACACAATGCTATTAAAGATTAAACAAAAACACTTAGAGTTGGCTGACAAACCGGAAAAACTACTGGCGCGCCAGCTGAGAGGTATACAGGCCAATAGAGCTATTCATATAATTACATATAGTACAGGAGCTGTTACTACGGACCCAAAATAAATTAATGCATGTTTCACAAAGTTTTATCAAGACCTCTACACCTCAAAGACCACTGCAGATACCGCAAAAATTTTCGATTTACTCCATTCCCTTTCCCTACCTAATTTATGCGGCGCTGCTCAAATGGAGCGAAATGCAGAGATAACTTTAGAAGATGTTGTCTCTGCAGTATGTAGCTGATGTTCTGAAAGAGCTGCAAAATCTGGAACCCTACAAATCAGACGGGCTAGACAATCTGGACCCTCTCTTTCTAAAATTATCCCCCGAAATTGTTGCAACCCCTGTTACTAGCCTGTTCAACCTCTCTTTCCTATCGTCTGAGATCCCCAAAGATTGGAAAGCTGCCGCGGTCATCCCCCTCTTCAAAGGGGGAGACACTCTAGACCCAAACTGCTACAGACCTATATCTATTCTACCCTGCCTTTCTAAGGTCTTCGAAAGTCAAGTTAACAAACAGATAACCGACCATTTCGAATTCCACTGTACCTTCTCCGCTATGCAATCTGGTTTCCGAGCTGGTCGTGGGTGCACCTCAGCCACGCTCAAGGTCCTAAACGATATCTGTCATAGCTGAATCAGAATTAGTTAGGTAACATAGATAAATAAGATGTTTTATTTACTTTATACTTGTCATTAGAATGTCTTCTTTTTGACTATACTGTTGGCAGTTGCATTTTCCTTTCTCCTCTAGGGAAAAGTCACTTGGGGCCCAGAGAGGGGAGAGGTCAGGCTTGTCTTTTACATGTCTGGTAATAGGCAGAATATCGGAAAGGGAGAAGTCAGGTTTGAACATTGTCTTCATAATGAATATATCTGTGAAACCATGTGAAGGACTCCACTATGTCTGTATGCCAGTCATACCCTCATTTTCCCATTGGGGGGAGGAATATGGCAGTGTCTGGAACCATTATACCACCCCTCTCTTGTTGAACTTATCTTTCATAGTATATGACATAGAGGTCTACTCCCATTAGTGAGCCTCTCCAGGAGTGGGGAGAAGAGGGGTGTATTTGAGATGGGAGTATCTAGAATTGACAATTGATATATGCCATTGGATGAGGTAATGTTTTGGAAATTGGAAGTACCAAGAACGAGAAGTAGAACCTCGTCTAAGAGACCAAACTGAACGATAATTTATAGCTAATGCTATCTGGCTATGGGATACTCCTCTTTCAAGTAAAAGGCCCTTTGTGAAGTTTCTAAGATCTGTGGTTCATCATGTGAGTTGAGAGGGGTGTATCTTTGCTATAAAAGGTACTAAGAATTATTTTGTAAGCACTCTCAGAGAATTCATTTATAGACACTGAATTGATCTGAGAGTCAAAGGGCTATGGTGAAGCTCATATAATTAAAGATGGAGTTTATAATATAACTCTGACTATTGTGTGGTTTGTAATCTCTCATCATTTGGTAATACAGGAAATTGCCACGACATATCATAATCGCCATCGATAAGAGACAATACTGTGCAGCTGTATTCATCGACCTGGTCAAGGATTTTCGACTCTGTCAATCACCACATTCTTATCGGCAGACTCAACAGCCTTGGTTTCCCAAATGACTGTCTCGCCTGGTTCACCAACTTCTTCTCAGACAGAGTTCAGTGTGTCAAATCGGAGGGCCTGTTGTCCGGACCTCTGGAAGTCTCTATGGGGGTGCCACAGGATTCAATTCGCGGACCGACTCTTTTCTCTGTATACATCAATGATGTCGCTCTTGATGCTGGTGATTCTCTGATCCACCTCTATGCAGATGATAGCATTTTGTATAGTTCTGGCCCTTCTTTGGACACTGTGTTAAGTAACCTCTAGACGAGCTTCAATGGCATACAACTCTCCTTCCGTGGCCTCCAACTGCTCTTAAATGCTAGTAAAACTAAATGCATGCTCTTCAACCGATCGCTGCCCACACCTGCCCGCCCACCCGTCCAGAATCACTACTCTGGACGGTTCTGACTTAGAATATGTGGACAACTACACATACCTAGGTGTCTGGTTAGACTGTAAACTCTCCTTCCAGACTCATTTTAAGCATCTCCAATCCAAAATGAAATCTAGAATTGGCTTCCTATTTCGCAACAAAGCATCCTTCACTCATGCTGCCAAACATACCCTTGTAAAACTGACTATCCTACCGATCCTCGACTTCGGCGATGTCATTTATAAAATAGCCTCCAACACTCTACTCAGCAAATTGGATGCAGTCTATGACAGTGCCATCCGTTTTGTCACCATAGCCCCATATACTACCCACCACTGCGACCTGTATGCTCTCGATGGCTGGCCCTCGCTTCATATTTGTCGCCAAACCCACTGACTCCAGGTCATCTATAAGTCTTTGCTAGGTAAAGCCCCGCCTTATCTCAGCTCACTGGTTACCTTATCAGCACCTACCCGTAGCACGCGCTCCAGCAGGTATATCTCACTGGTCACCCCCAAAGCCAATTCCTCCTTTGGCCGCCTTTCCTTCCAGTTCTCTGCTGCCAATAACTGGAACGAACTGCAAAAATCACTGAAGCTGGAGACTCATATCTCCCTCACTAACTTTAAGCACCAGCTATCAGAGCAGCTCACAGATCACTGCACCTGTACATAGCCCATCTGTAAATAGCCCATCCAACTACCTCATCCCCATACTGTTATTTATTTTGCTCCTTTGCCCCCCAGTATCTCTACCTGCACACTCGTTTTCTCGTTTCTATCACTCCAGTGTTTAATGGCTATATTGTAATTATTTCGCCACAATGGCCTATTTATTGTCTCACCTCCCTTATCCTACCTCATTTGCACACACTGTATATAGACTTTTTCTATTGTATTATTGACTGCATGTTTGTTTTTTCCATGTGTAACTCTGTGTTGTTGTTTGTGTCGCACTGCTTTGCTTTATCTTCGCCAGGTCGCAGTTGTAAATGAGAACTTGTTCTCAACTAACCTACCTGGTTAAATAAAGGTGAAATAAATAAATAAAAATGTTCCTTCCCTAATGGAAAAGCGGCTGGCCCTGACGGCTTTGGTATCGAGTTTTACAAAGCTTATTCAGAAAAGGTTACTCCTCTTATATTGAGGATGTTTAACCTGTAATTCCTCCCAAACCCGGATCTGGGAGCACCCCCCACAGTAAAAAAGCTGACTAGCATAGCCTAGCATAGCGTCACAAGTAAATACTAGCATCTAAATATCATTAAATCACAAGTCCAAGACACCAGATGAAAGATACACATCTTGTGAATCCAGCCATCATTTCTGATTTTTAAAATGTTTTACAGGGAAGACACAATATGTAAATCTATTAGCTAACCACGTTAGCAAAAGACACCACTTTTTTTACTCCACCAGTTTTTTACTCCATCAGTAGCCATCACTAATTCGACCAAATAAAGATATAAATAGCCACTAACCAAGAAACAACTTCATAAGATGACAGTCTGATAACATATTTATTGTATAGCATATGTTCTTTTAGAAAAATTAGCATATTTCAGGTATAAATCACAGTTCTACATTGCAGCTGCAATCTGAAATAGTGCCGAAGCTGCCAGAATAATTACAGAGACCAACGTCAAATACCTAATTACTCATCTTAAAACATTTCTGAAAAATACACAGCGTACAGCAAATGAAAGCCCAACATCTTGTGAATCCAGCCAATATGTCAGATTTTTTAAGTGTTTTACAGCGAAAACACAATATAGCATTATATTAGCTTAGCACAATAGCCAGAAACACAAGCAATTTACCAGCAGCACAGATTAGCGATCGTAACAATCCAGCAAAATATATATAATTTTGGACTAATTGTCGTGGAAATTTCCTGTATTACTCAATAAAGAGAGAGAGAGAGCCAACCACACACAAGTCAGAGTTAAATTATATATTCCATCTGTAATATATATATATACAAGCTTCACCAAAGCCCTTTAATGACTCTCAGATCAATTCAGTGTCTATGAATGAATTCTCTGAGAGTGCCTACAAAACAATTCTTAGTTTCATTTATAGCCAAGATACACCCCTCTCAACTTACAAAGAATCCTTTACCCGAAAGAAGAGTATCCTATCGCTAGACAGCATCAGCTATAAATCATCGTTCAGTTTGATCTCCCAAGACAAGGTTTAAATCTCATGCTTGATACTTCACTGTCTACCAAAACATTACCTCATCCAATGGCATATATCAATTGTCATTACTAGATACTCCCAAACCTGGACAAACTCAAAATCAGACAGTGAGCCCCTTAGGTCAAATACTAGGTCAAGATAAGGGCAACCTCAGAGGGGACATACAATGGTTCCAAACACGGCCAAACTCCTTCCCCCTATGAGAAAAGTAGGGAGTGACTGGCGTACAGACATTGTATGAGATAACTAACTGGTTCCCCAATTAATAACTCCATCCCATGGTTTAGGAATAGTTACAAACAACGTTCCCATAAGAAACCAACGTTCCACTCTGTCCTCCTCCCCTTCTGATATTCTACTTAGTACCACATGGTTTAACAGATACATTGACTTATGAAGACAAGCCTGACCTCTCCCCTCTCTGGCCCCAAGTTACCAATCCCTAGCTCAGAAGATTCTAATGACAAGTATCTCACAAGCATATGATGAAAATAACATCTTATCTATCTATGTTACTTAGCTAAATCTGATTCTGCCACGACACTAACCTTGATATACTTCCACAGATGACAGTCCTGTAACATCATATTACACAATGCATATAGGTTTTGTTCGAAAATGTGCATATTTAGCAGCACAAATCGTGGCTATACAATGTGATCAGTAGCAAAAGTTCATGCATTCTGGCCGGCGCCATCTTGAAAAGGCACCTAATCTAATCAATAAATAATCGTAAACTTGACTAAAAAATACAGGTTGGACAGCAAATGAAAGATGCATTAGTTATTAATGCAACCGCTGAGTTAGATTTTTTTAAATTAACGTTACTAGACATACAGTGTGCGTTACAGCCAGACTAGTGCCGCAATAACGGCGGACAAATGCGTTTACATTTTTCCACATAAATACGGAATAACATCATAAATAGTTCTTACTTTTGGACGAGCTTCCATCAGAATCTTGGGCAAGGTGTCCTTTGTCCAAAAGAATCGTTGCTTGGTTGTAAAACGTCGTCTTCAACTTCGGAATTAGCAGCTAACAATAGCTATGTGGCCACAACATTCCCAAATCCCCAAAACGCAATACTAAGGAAATTCCGAAAATAGCAATATACTCGCATAAACTGATATAACTCGGTTTAAAATAACTTCGTTATGATGTTTCTAACACCTATATCGAATTAAATTACAGACGGATATAGCTAAGGCCGATAACTGAGCGTTTCAAAATGCCATCTTGAGGTCTTGCTTTGCGCAATGACGAACGACGAAAAGAGAGTGCACTTCGTTCCTTGGCCTTTTATAAGCTCTGAGAACTACGTAGACACTCCATTCCACTTCTCATTGGTTACTGACATCCAGGGGAAGGCGGGTGCAGTTCATGTCGACCCATAGGATACATACAGACCTTTAAACTGATCTGAGAACAGAGCCTAGTTTTCAGACCTTCGCAGTTCCTGTCATGGATTTCGCTGCAGAAAGAGTTCTGGTTCACCCACAGACATAATTCAAACGGTTTTAGAAACTAGAGATTGTTTTCTATCCAATAGTAATAATAATATGCATATTGTACAAGCAAGAATTGAGTACGAGGCAGTTTAATTTGGGAACGATAAATGTCCAAGTTGAAACAGCACCCCCTGTAGTGTCAAGAGGTTTAAACACTCTATTGAAACTCGCAGACTCCCAGAATCTTTATACTCCGCTAATATCTCCCTAATATTAAAGAAAGATAAAGATGAAACAGATCCATCTTCATATCGTCCTATTGCCCTCCTCGGATGCGATCTCAAAGTTTTTACTAAAATACTCGCGAACAGACTAAATAAATGCATTTTGACTATAGTTCATCATGACTAAACTGGTTTTATCGCAGGCAGATTTTCATTTTCCAACATTAGGCAACTGATGAATATTGTCACGACTTCAACCGAGGCAGGCTCTCCTTCCCGTTCGGGTGGCGCTCGGCGGTCGTCGTCACCGGCCTACTAGCTGCCACTGACTCTTTTTCCTCCCCCTCCTTATGTGTTAATTTGTATCACCTGTGTTTAGGTAATTGGTAATTAGTGTGGCTTTATTAGTCAGCCAGCCCGTACGCTTCTTTGTGCGGGATTGTTCATTTGTAGCTTTGGATTTCGGGAGTGGTTTATGTATTGTGGACTGGGTTTGTCTCCCGTGTTTTTGGACAGTTGTTTATGACACCCAGTAAGTCCGTGTTGGACATTTTGTTTGCCAGTTGGGCATTAAAGAATCAACGTATTGAAGCTCTGCTGTTCCTGCGTCTGACTTCACACCCCCCGACACCCAGGTCGTTACAGAATCCCGCACCACTAAAATGGAGTCAGCAGGAGCAGCAGCCAACCCTCTCCCATCGATGGAGGAACGGGTTCTCCACCACACCACCGTCCTCCATCGGATCGGATCAGCCATGGACCAAATGATGGAGAGAATGGAGCGATGGGAGAGGAGTGGGCTCCTCTCTCCACCTTCGGCTCCCCCCCCCCAGGACTCTCCATCCCCCGGCTCCAGCGCGCTCCGTCTTACGCTCCCGAGGGATTATGATGGAGCGGCGGCAGGTTGTCAGGGGTTCTTACTCCAACTGGAGCTATACCTGGCCACTGTTCGCCCCACTCCCTCGGGAGCGGAGAGGGTGAGTGTCCTCGTCTCCTGCCTAACGGGTCGTGCTCTGGAGTGGGCCAACGCAGTCTGGAATGGCCCGGACTCCGCAAAGGAGCACTACCCGGAGTTTACCCGTCGTTTTCGTGCCGTGTTTGACCACCCCCCAGACGGCCGAGCGGCGGGTGAGAGACTATTTCATCTCAGGCAGGAGAAGAGGAGCGCACAGGATTTCGCGCTGGAGTTCCGGACCTTGGCCGCGGGATCAGGGTGGAACGACAGGGCCCTTATTGACCACTACCGGTGTAGTCTCCGGGAGGACGTCCGCAGGGAGCTAGCGTGTCGGGACATCGCTCTTTCTCTGGATGAGCTTATTGACATGTCCATCCGACTGGATAATCTGCTGGCTGCCCGCGGGCGTTCGGAGAGGGTCCTGTGCGTTCCACCACCCAGCGCCCCGGCTCCCATCCCGATGGAGTTGGGAGGGGCCGCGCCTAGGGGTACCGGAGGAGGAGGCCCCCCCTGCACCAGCTGTGGTCGGAGAGGACACACAGGTCCGATCGGTGCTGGGGGGGTCTGTCTGGGAGTCGAGATGTCAGGCGGAACGCTTCTCGATCACCCCAGGTGAGTCAGCACCAAACTCACTCAGAACCCCCTGTTGGTCACATGTTTGTCTCAATTTTTTTCCTTTATTTTTTCCCCTCTTCCCAGCATAGGGCACTAGTCGATTCAGGTGCAGCTGGGAACTTTATGGATCGCGGACTCGCCCGTAAGTTGGGCGTTCCGCTTGTGCCGATAGATTCTCCCTTTCCCGTGCACTCCCTAGATAGCCGGCCATTAGGGTCAGGGGTGGTCAGGGAGGCCACAGTTCCCCTGGACATGGTGACGCAGGGGAATCATAGGGAACGTATCAGTCTCTATATTATTGATTCGCCTGCGTTTCCAGTGGTGCTGGGTATTCCCTGGTTGGCCCGGCACAATCCCAATATTTCGTGGAGACAGGGGGTTCTCCAGGGGTGGTCAGAGGAGTGTTCTGGAAGGTGTCTGGGAGTTTCCATTGGTGCCACGTCGGTGGAGAGTCCAGACCAGGGTTCCACGGTGCGCATTCCCCCCGAGTATGCCGATTTGGCAATCGCTTCCTGTAAAAGGAAAGCGACGAAATTACCACCACATCGACCGGGTAGGGATTGTGCGATAGATCTCCAGGTTAACGCTGCGCTTCCCAAGAGTCACGTGTACCCTTTGTCCCAAGAGGAGACGTTGGCTATGGAGACATATGTCGCGGAGTCTCTGGGACAGGGGTACATTCGGCCCTCCATCTCACCCGTCTCCTCGAGTTTCTTTTTTGTGAAGAAAAAGGAGGGAGGTTTGCGTCCGTGTATTGATTATAGAGGTCTAAATGCCATCACAGTGGGGTTTAGTTACCCACTACCTCTCATCGCTTCGGCGGTGGAATCCTTTCACGGAGCGCAGTTCTTTACAAAACTGGACCTCAGGAGAGCGTACAGTCTGGTGCGTATTCGGAAAGGAGACGAGTGGAAAACCGCATTTAGTACCACATCGGGCCACTATGAGTACTGCGTCATGCCGTATGGGTTAAAGAATGCTCCAGCCGTTTTCCAATCCTTTGTAGACGACATTCTCAGGGACCTGCACGTGCAGGGGATGGTTGTGTATATCGATGACATTCTGATCTACTCAACTACTCACGCCGCGCATGTATCTCTGGTACGCAAAGTGCTTGGCAGACTGCTGGAGCATGACTTATACGTCAAGGCTGAGAAGTGTGTGTTCTCCAAACAAGCCGTCTCCTTCCTGGGTTATCGCATTTCCACCTCGGGGGTGGTGGTGGAGAGTGACCGCATAAAGGCCTTGTGTAATTGGCCGACTCCGACCACGGTAAAAGAGGTGCAGCGGTTTTTGGGTTTTGCCAACTACTACCGGAGATTTATCCGGGGTTTTGGCCAGGTAGCGGCTCCCATTACCTCACTGCTAAAGGGGGGCCCGGTGCGGTTGCAGTGGTCAGCGGCGGCGGACGGAGCTTTCAACAGGTTGAAGGCTCTGTTCACGGATGCTCCCGTGTTGGCGCATCCGGATCCCTCTTTAGCATTCCGAGGCTGGGGTGGGTGCCGTGCTATCACAGCGCTCGGGTACGCCACCAAAACTCCGCCCCTGCGCTTTCTTCTCTAGTAAGCTCAGTGCAGCGGAGCGTAACTATGATGTGGGGGATCGGGAGTTGTTAGCGGTGGTCAGGGCTCTGAAGGTGTGGAGACACTGGCTTGAGGGGGCTAAGCACCCCTTTCTCATCTGGACCGACCACCAGAATCTGGAGTATATTCGGGCAGCTCGGAGACTGAACCCACGTCAGGCAAGGTGGGCCATGTTTTTCACCCGGTTTCGGTTCACGTTGTCCTATAGACCCGGCTCCCAAAACGTAAAGGCAGACGCACTGTCCCGCCTTTACGACACGGAGGATAGGACCACCGAACCCACTCCCATCATCCCCGCCTCGAGGCTGATAGCGCCAGTGGTATGGGAGGTGGACTCGGACATCGAGCGGGCGCTACGGGCGGAACCCGCGCCTCCTCAGTGTCCGGCGGGCCGTAAGTACGTACCGCTTGGTGTTCGGGACCGACTGATTCGGTGGGCTCATGTCCTACCCTCCTCGGGTCACCCTGGGGTGACGAGGACAGTGGGGAGCCTTCAGGGGAGGTATTGGTAGCCTACCTTAGCTCGGGACGTTAGGGTTTATGTCTCCTCCTGTTCGGTATGCGCTCAGAGTAAGGCTCCTAGGCACCTTCCTAGAGGGAAGTTGCAACCCCTCCCCGTTCCACAACGGCCATGGTCTCATCTGTCCGTAGACTTCCTGACCGATCTTCCCCCCTCTCAGGGAAACACTACGGTTCTGGTAATTGTGGATCGGTTTTCTAAGTCCTGCCGTCTCCTCCCGTTGCCCGGTATCCCTACTGCCCTACAGACTGCGGAGGCCTTATTCACCCACGTCTTCCGGCACTACGGGGTGCCGGAGGACATCGTTTCTGATCGGGGCCCCCGGTTCACGTCCCGAGTATGGAGGGCGTTCATGGAGCGTCTGGGGGTCACGGTCAGCCTGACTTCCGGTTATCACCCCGAGAGTAATGGGCAGGTGGAGAGAGTGAACCAGGAGGTGGGTAGGTTTCTGCGGTCGTATTGCCAGGACCGGCCAGGGGAGTGGGCGAGATACATTCCCTGGGCCGAGATGGCCCAGAACTCACTACGCCACTCCTCTACTAATGTGTCCCCCTTTCAGTGTGTGTTGGGGTACCAGCCGGTCCTGGCACCATGGCATCCGAGCCAGACCGAGGCTCCTGCGGTGGAGGAGTGGGTACAGCGCTCCAAGGAGACCTGGAGGGCCGTCCAGGAGTCCCTCCAACAAGCTACTAGAAGGCAGAAGAGGAGCGCTGACCGCCACCGCAGTGAGGCCCCCGTGTTTGTACCGGGGGAAAGGGTCTGGCTCTCGACCCGAAACCTACCCCTCCGCTTGCCCTGCCGGAAGCTGGGGCCGCAGTGTGTAGGGCCCTTCAAAGTCCTGAGGAGAATAAACGAGGTGTGTTATCGATTAAAACTCCCTTCCTATTATCGTATTAACCCCTCGTTTCATGTGTCTCTCCTCAGGCCGGTGGTAGCTGGTCCCCTGCAGGACGGTGAGGTGCCGGAGGTCCCTCCTCCCCCTCTGGACATCGAGGGGTCCCCGGCGTACACGATACGGGCCATTCTGGACTCGAGACGCCGGGTGAGGGGCCTGCAGTACCTCGTGGACTGGGAGGGGTACGGTCCGGAGGAGAGGTGCTGGGTACCGGTGGAGGACATTTTGGATCCATCTATGTTAAGGGCTTTCCATCGCCTCCATCCGGATCGCCCTGCGCCTCGTCCTCCGGGTCGACCTCGAGGCCGGTGTCGGCGCGCTGCGGGAGCCGCGCGTCAGAGGGGGGGTACTGTCACGACTTCAACCGAGGCAGGCTCTCCTTCCCGTTCGGGTGGCGCTCGGCGGTCGTCGTCACCGGCCTACTAGCTGCCACTGACTCTTTTTCCTCCCCCTCCTTATGTGTTAATTTGTATCACCTGTGTTTAGGTAATTAGTAATTAGTGTGGCTTTATTAGTCAGCCAGCCCGTACGCTTCTTTGTGCGGGATTGTTCATTTGTAGCTTTGGATTTCGGGAGTGGTTTATGTATTGTGGACTGGGTTTGTCTCCCGTGTTTTTGGACAGTTGTTTATGACACCCAGTAAGTCCGTGTTGGACATTTTGTTTGCCAGTTGGGCATTAAAGAATCAACGTATTGAAGCTCTGCTGTTCCTGCGTCTGACTTCACACCCCCCGACACCCAGGTCGTTACAAATATCATGTATTCCAAACATGACAAAGATTCTAAAGTTGCAATACTTGCACTTGACGCTCAAAAAGCATTTGACCAAGTGGAATGGAACTACATCCTGACAGTAATAAATGAGTTTGGTCTGTGCGAGAGTTTTGTCTCTTGGGTTGAAATACTATATGCGTTCCCGACGGCTTCAGTTCTCACAGATTACAATAAATCACCTCCGTTTTCACTTCAACGTTCCTGCCGCCAGGGATGCCCCTTGAGTCCGTTGCTATTCGCCATTGCTATGGAACCCCTAGCTATCAGTATCAGAAGCCATCCTGCCATTGCTCCGCTAAACATAGGAAAGGTTGATCACAGCATCTCGCTCTATGTGGATGATATCATCTTGTTCGTCTCACGCCCCGAAGAGTCACTTCCACCGCTGTTGGAGCGCATCAAATCATTTGGAGAACTCTATGGGTACACCATAAACTGGGATAAAAGCGAATTTATGCCTTAAACATGTTCCTTTTAAAGTCACAGGAGACAAAATTAAATATTTAATATTTAAGTTGTCATCCCTAAGGACCCTAAATTGATTTATAAATTGAACTACCTCGACATGATAGAGAAGTTGAAGTGTAACATTGAGATCTGGAGAGTGTTGCCTCTATCTATGATAGGCCGTGTTAATGCTATTAAAATGGTTACACTCCCTAGATTCCTTTTTCTCTTTCAGAATCTGCCTATATTTTTTAAGTAAAGCTTTTTTCAAGTCCTTTGATTCTATTATATTTCCTTTTGTGTGGGGATGCAAAGTACACCATATCTCTAAAAAACATAAAATCAAGCCCAAAGAATTAGGGGGCCTGAGTCTGCCAAATATTCAGCATTATTATTGGGCATCAAATGCTAGAGCACTGGTTTATTGGTAGGATGCATACCCTGGCGTGGTGGATCCCTCCACCCCTTCATGGCTCGCTATTGAACAAGATATACACAACACCTCTCTTCCAGCACTTCTCTTTTCATCAGCTAAATCCCCTACATGTATTCCTGGAAATAACTTTATAGAAAAAAATTCATTAAAAACTTGGTATCAAATAAGGAAAATATTTGGTCTCCCGGAGACCTGTCTGTACATCTATTTGCCATAACCATGCTTTCTCCCCCTCACTAACTGACAACACTTTTTATGCTGGAAGAGAAAGGGCATTACTACTATTGCAGACCTTGACATCAATAATATTTTTGCCACATTCGCACAGTTGAGGGAAATGTACGATCTCCTGCATCTAACTTCTTCCGATATCTTCAGATAAGAAACTACTTTCGCTTAAATATACCACATTTTGAGGCAATTACACCTGCCCGCGAATTGTATATTTTCATGAACCTCGCTCCTGGCTCCAAGAGTTTGATCTCCAGATTTGTAGATCACTTTACAGCATATTACTCTGTATCCACACAACATTTGAAGTAGACCTGGGAGGAAGACCTTGGTATGGAGATTACTGATGACTGTTGGGCTGATTGCCTTCGAGATATTCACTTGTGCTCGATAAACTCCCGACACAAACTTAGTGATTCACAGACTACACTATTCCTGTACCAAATTACACTCGTTCTACCCCTCGGTCTCTCCGATATGCCCTAAGTGCACATCTGCAGAGGGTACCCTGGGTCACCTCTTCTGGTCATGCCCCAAACTGCACACATTCTGGCAGGATATTTTTAAGTGTTTCTCACGTGTATACAGCTTTAACCTCAAACCAGCCCGGGACACTGCAGTTTTAGGCAGGTCACCTCATCTAACGACTTTAACCCACTGGGAACAGAAGACTGTACAATATGGCATGGTTATTGCAAAAATAAACATTTTAAGCCTTGGAATAAGGAGACAGTACCTGTTTTTAAAACCTGGTTAGCTGAAATCACCAGCTTGCTACATATAGAAAGGATTTGACATGATATCTCTGGCAGATCTAATACAGTTGAAGTCAGAAGTTTACATACACCTCAGCCAAATACATTTAAACTCAATTAGTATTTGGTAGCATTGCCTTTAAATTGTTTAACTTGGGTCAAATGTTTTGGGTAGCCTTCCACAAGCTTCCCACAATAAGTTGGGTGAATTTTGGCCCATTCCTCCTGACAGTGCAGGTGTTACTGAGTCAGGTTTGTAGGCCTCCTTGCTCGCATATGCTTTTCCAGTTCTGCCCACAAATGTTCTATGGGATTGAGGTCAGGGCTTTGTGATGGCCACTCCAATACCTTGACTTTGTTGTCCTTAAGCCATTTTGCCACAACTTTGGAAGTATGCTTGGGGTCATTGTCCATTTGGAAGACCCATTTGTGACCAAGATTTAACTTCCTGACTGATGTCTTGAGATGTTGCTTCAATATATCCACATAATCCTTCCTCATGATGTCATCTATTTTGTGAAGTGCACCAGTCCCTCCTGCAGAAAAGCACCCCCACAACATGATTCTGCCACCCCCGTGCTTCACGGTTGGGATGGTGTTCTTCGGCTTGCAAGCCTCCCCCTTTTTCCTGCAAACGGTGGTCATTATGGCCAAACAGTTTTTTGTTTCATCAGACCAGAGGACATTTCTCAGAAAAGTATGATCTTTGTCCCCATGTGCAGTTGCAAACCGTAGTCTGGCTTTTTTATGGCGGTTTTGGAGCAGTGGCTTCTTCCTTGCTGAGCGGCCTTTCAGGTTGTGTCGATACAGGACTCGTTTTACTGTGGATATATATATATATATATACTTTGGTACCTGTTTCCTTCGCATCTTCACAAGGTCCTTTGCTGTTGTTCTGGGATTGATTTGCACTTTTCGCACTAAAGTACGTGTCACGTTCCTGACCTTATTTTCCTTTGTTTAGCTTTGTTTAGTTTGTCAGGACGTGAGCTGGGTGGGCAGTCTATGTTATGTGTTTCTATGTTTAGGTTCATTGGTAATTAGCCTTATATGGTTCTCAATCAGGGACAGGTGTTTGACGTTTCCTCTGATTGAGAACCATATAAAGGTAGGCTGTTCACACCGTTTGTTTGTGGGTGATTGTCTTCCATGTCTGTGTATGTACCACACGGGACTGTTTCGTTTGTTTAGTCTGTTCCTGTTCGTGCGTTCTTCATGTTATGTAAGTTCTCATGTCCAGGTCGGTCTACGTCGGTTTTGTTATTTTGTAATTTATTCAAGTGTACTTCGTGTTCGTCTTGTTTGAATAAATTCATTATGTACTTCACAAAAGCTGCGTTTTGGTCCGATCCCTGCTCCTCCTCAGACGAGGAGGAGAACAATCGTTACAGAATCACCCACCAACCAAGGACCAAGCAGCGGTGGAGAAAGCAGCAGCAGCGCACGAAGGAGGAATGGACATGGGAGGACGTTTTGGACAGCAAGGGTTGCTACACATGGGAGGAGATCCTGGCTGGAAAAGATCGCCTCCCATGGGAACAGCTGGAGGCAGTTAGGAGAGCAGAGGCAACCGGAGAGAGGAACCGGCGTTATGAAGGTACGCGGCTAGCACGGAAGCCTGTGAGTCAAGCCCAAAAATGTATTGGGGGGGGCTAAAGGGTGGTGTGGCGAAGTCAGGTAGGAGACCTGCGCCCACTTCCCGATCTTACCGTGGAGAGCGAGAGTACGGGCAGACACCGTGTTATGCGGTAAAGCGCACGGTGTGTCCTGTACGTGTGCATAGCCCGGTGCGGGTTATTCCACCTCCCCGCACTGGTAGGGCTAGATTGGGCATTGAGCCAGGTGCCATGAAGCCGGCTCAACGCGTCTGGTCTCCAGTGCGTCTCCTCGGGCCGGCATACATGGCACCAGCCTTACGCATGGTGTCCCCGGTTCGCCAACACAGCCCAGTGCGGGTTATTCCACCTCCCCGCACTGGTCGGGCTACGGGGAGCATACAACCAGGTAAGGTTGGGCAGGCTCGGTGCTCAAGGGAGCCAGTACGCCTGCACGGTCCGGTATATCCGGCGCCACCTCCCCGCCCCAGCCCAGTACCACCAGTGCCAACACCACGCACCAGGCTTCCTGTGCGTCTCCAGAGCCCTGTTCCTCCTCCACGCACTAGCCCTATGGTGAGTGTCTCCAGCCCGGTACCACCAATTCCGGCACCACGCACCAAGCCTCCTGTGCGTCTCCAGAGCCCTGTTCCTCCTCCACGCACTAGCCCTATGGTGCGTGTCTCCAGCCCGGTACCACCAGTTCCGGCACCACGCACCAAGCCTCCTGTGCGTCTCCAGAGTCCTGTGCGTCCTGTTGCTGCTCCCCGCACTAGCCTTAAGGTGCGTGTCCTTAGCCCGGTACCTCCAGTTCCGGCACCACGCACCAGGCCTACAGTGCGCCTCAGCCGGCCAGAGTCTGCCGTCTGCCCAGCGGCGCCTGAACTGCCCGTCTGCCCAACGCCGTCTGAGCTGTCCGTCTGCCAAGCGCCGCCTGCGCTGCCCGTCTGTCCTGAGCCTTCAAAGCCGCCCGTCTGTCCTGAGCCTTCAAAGCCGCCCGTCTGTCCTGAGCCTTCAAAGCCGTCCGTCAGTCAGGAGCCGCTATAGCCGTCCGTCAGTCAGGAGCCGCTATAGCCGTCCGCCAGACAGGAGCCGCTAGAGCCTTCCGCCAGACAGGAGCCGCTAGAGCCTTCCGCCAGACAGGAGCCGCTAGAGCCTTCCGCCAGACAGGAGCCGCTAGAGCCTTCCGCCAGACAGGAGCCGCTAGAGCCTTCCGCCAGACAGGAGCCGCTAGAGCCTTCCGCCAGCCATGAGCAGCCAGAGCCTTCCGCCAGCCATGAGCAGCCAGAGCCGTCCGCCAGCCATGAGCAGCCAGAGCCGTCCGCCAGCCATGAGCAGCCAGAGCCGTCAGCCAGCCATGAGCAGCCAGAGCCGTCAGCCAGCCATGAGCAGCCAGAGCCGTCAGCCAGCCATGAGCAGCCAGAGCCGTCAGCCAGCCATGAGCAGCCAGAGCCGTCAGCCAGCCATGAGCAGCCAGAGCCGTCAGCCAGCCATGAGCAGCCAGAGCCGTCAGCAAGCCATGACCAGCCAGAGCCGTTAGACAGTCCGGAGCTGCCCCTCAGTCCGGAGCTGCCCCTCAGTCCGGAGCTGCCCCTCAGTCCGGTGCTGCCCCTCATTCCGGTGTTGCCCCTTAGTCCGGTACTGCCCCTTTATCCAGGTGGGTTAATTTGGAGGGTGGCCATTGGGAGGAGGCTACGGAAGCGGGGATTGACTATGGTGGGGTGGGGAAAACGTCCAGAGCCAGAGCCGCCACCGTGGACAGATGCCCACCCAGACCCTCCCCTATAGGTTTAGTTTTGCGGCCGGAGTCCGCATCTTGGGGGGGGGGGGGGGGGGGGTACTGTCACGTTCCTGACCTTATTTTCCTTTGTTTAGCTTTGTTTAGTTTGTCAGGACGTGAGCTGGGTGGGCAGTCTATGTTATGTGTTTCTATGTTTAGGTTCATTGGTAATTAGCCTTATATGGTTCTCAATCAGGGACAGGTGTTTGACGTTTCCTCTGATTGAGAACCATATAAAAGGTAGGCTGTTCACACCGTTTGTTTGTGGGTGATTGTCTTCCGTGTCTGTGTATGTACCACACGGGACTGTTTCGTTTGTTTAGTCTGTTCCTGTTCGTGCGTTCTTCGTGTTATGTAAGTTCTCATGTCCAGGTCGGTCTACGTCGGTTTTGTTATTTTGTAATTTATTCAAGTGTGCTTCGTGTTCGTCTTGTTTGAATAAATTCATTATGTACTCCACAAAAGCTGCGTTTTGGTCCGATCCCTGCCCCTCAGACGAGGAGGAGAACAATCGTTACAGTACGTTCATCTCTAGGAGAAAGAACGCGTCTTCTTCCCGAGCGGTATGACGGCTGCGTGGTCCCATGGTGTTTATACTTGCGTACTATTGTTTGTACAGATGAACGTGGTACCTTCAGGCGTTTGGAAATTGCTCCCAAGGATTTAGTTTGATTTTCCCATGATGTCAAGCAAAGAGGCACTGAGTTTTAAGGTAGGCCTTGAAATACATCCCCAGGTACACTTCCAATTGACTCAAATTATGTCACTTAGCCTATCAGAAGCTTCTAAAGCCATGACATAATTTTCTGGAATTTTCCAAGCTGTTTAAAGGCACAGTCAACTTAGTGTATGTAAACTTCTGACCCACTACAGTGAATTATAAGTGAAATAATCTGTCTGTAAACAATTGTTGGAAAAATTACTTGTGTCAAGCACAAAGTAGATGTCCTAACCGACTTGCCAAAACTATAGTTTGTTAGCAGGAGATTTGTGGAATGGTTGAAAAACGAGTTTTAATGACTCTAACCTAAGTGTATGTAAACTTCCGACTTCAACTGTACTTTGTTAGGATATGGCAGCCCTTTATCGCGTATCTTTCACATGATGATGGGAAACACAACACACAACATGCAACCAACCCTGATCCACAGTCATTATTTTTAATGACGATAATAGTCCTTATACTTTACAGTAGGTCAAATATCAATGAAGCAAGGTGCCAATTCCTTAATTCATTATTTTGATTTTTTTCAGTTGAGGGGTGGGGGTATTGTCAATGTATTGTTTTCTGTCAATATCTGTATGTTCGTAAAACCGAAAATTCATAAATAAAATATATATAAAAATAAATAAATAAATAATACTATATAGATGTATATATATATATATATACATACAGTGTATTTGGAAAGTATTCAGACCCCTTCCCTTTTTCCACATTTTGTTACGTTACAGCCTTATTCTAAAATCTATTAAAATACTTTCCCCCCTCATCAATCTACACATAATACCCCATAATGACAAAGGAAAAACAGTTTTTTTGAAATGTTTGCAAATTCATTACAAATATATAACAGAAATACCTAATTTACATAAGTATTTAGACACTTTGCTATGAGACTAGAAATTGGGATCAGGTGTATCCTGTTTCCATTGATCATTCTTGAGATGTTTCAACAACTTGATTGGAGTCCACCTGTGGTAAATTCAATTGATTGGACATGATTTGGAAAGGCCTGGTTTGGCCAGGGTAGGCCGTCATTATAAATAAGAATTTGTTCATAACTGACTGGCCTAGTTAAATAAAGGTAAAATAAAACATTTACCGGTTTATCCACTTGTCTTTCAGACAAGGAGGTGACTGAAAATGTTGTGTTTGGGCTCCCGAGTGGCACAGCTATCTCAGTGCAAGAGGTGACACCTGGTTTGAATCCAGGCTGAATCACATCTGGCCGTGATTGGGAGTCCCATAGGGTGGTGCACAATTGACCCAGCGTCGTCTGGGTTTGCCCGGGATAGTCCGTCATTGTAAATAAGAATTTGATCTTAACTGACTAGTAAAATAAAAAGTCCTGAGTAAAGGGTCTGAATACTTATGTAAATGGAATATTTCCGTTTTTATTTGTAATACGTTTGCAAAACTTTCGAAAAACCTGTTTTTGGTTTGTCATTATGGGGGAAAAAACTGTCATCCATTTTAGAATAAGGTTGTAACAACAAAATGTGGAAAAAGTCAAGGGGTCTGAATACTTTCCGAATACACTTTGTATAATGATGTTATAATTTTAGTGACAAATTCATCTTTCAGCAGGACAATAACCTAAAACACAAGGCCAAATCCCAGATCAAATCCCTAGTTAACCAAGATGACTTTGAATGTTCCTGAGTGGCCTAGTTACAGTTTTGACTTTAATATGCTTGAAAATCTATGGCAAGACTTGGAAATGGCTGTCTAGCAATGATCAACAACCAACTTGACAGAGCACGCATAATTTTTCGAAGAATAATGTGCAATATTGTACAATTCAGGTGTACAACGCTCTTAGAGACTTACCCAGAAAGACACAGCTGTAATTCCTGCCTAAGATGATTCTAACATGTATTGACTCAGGGGTGTGAATACTTATGTACATTAGATATTTACATTTCTCATTTTCAATAAATTTGCTAAAATTTATAAAAACATGTTTTCACTTTGTTATTATGGGGTATTGTGTGTAGAAAATAAGTATATTAATATATTTTGAATTCAGGCTGTAACACAACAAAATGTGGAATAAGTCAAGGGGTATTAATACTTTCTGAAGGCACTGTAGATTAGGGGTGGCAGGTAGCCTAGTGGTTAGAGTGTTGGGCCAGTAACCAAAAGGTTGCCAGATCAAATCCCTGACCTGACAAGGTAAAAATCTGTTGTTCAGTTAACCCACTGTTCCCCAGTAGGTGGTCATTGTAAAAAAGAATTTGTTCTTAACCGACTAGCCTAGTTCTTTTTCAAATTCAACATTTTCAGTTGGGTTCCCCCAAGAACCCCAACAACTATTGGGGTCTTTTCAATAAGAAAAACCATTAGAGGCATTTTTTTATTGCAAGAACCCATATGATTTTAGAAGAACCACCATTGAATAATGTAGATATATTGCTCTGGAAAAAATGAAGAGACCACTGCAAAAGTATCAGTTTCTCTGGTTTTACTATTGATAGGTATGTGTTTGGGTAAAATTAAAATGTTTGTTTTAATCTATAAACTACTGACGACATTTCTCCCAAATTCCAAATAAAAATATTGTCATTTAGAGCATTTATTTGCAGAAAATGACAACTGGTCAAAATAACCAAAAAGATGCAGTGTTGTCAGACCTCGAATAATGCAAAGAAAATAAGTTCATATTCATTTTTAAACAACACAATGCTAATGTTTTAACTTCAGAAATCAATATTTGGTGGAAAAATTTGGTGGCTTTCAGTGACTTGCTCAACGCCCTTAACGCCTAGGCTAACTGCCGTCATCTGGCGCCACCTGGCGGCAGCAAGTCTAACACACACATACAGGAATAAATATTAAAAAGGTGGAACTAAGGTGTGCCATGCATGGCCAGCCCTTAGATAATAAAAAAATTATATATATATATATATATCATACACAATAATTACATTTATTGGCAGTCTCCAAGTCCAGTAAAAGACATGGTGCACACCACAAAAAAAGATAATAGCGGTGCTGACTACCTGTAAAAGGCTATAGAATAAAGAGAGTCGCAAACTTGATATATTCCAGAAATGTACTGGGTAAACCACCAACGTTTCGTGCATCACATTGCCTTCTTCAGTCTCCAAGTCCACACAGCCACTAACTCAAATTGTACTCAAAATACTTACAATTAACAGTGTGTGCCTGCAACCAATCACACGCTCGCAGCCGGCAGGTCACAATCACATGACTACCACGGTTCAGTTAAATTTATCTCAAGGTAGAGCCTCGGCTCCCAACCTTCGTTCACGTTTTTTTTTAATTGTTACCAACATAATGGCAACATTAACATTACTGAAGATGAGCTGAAAGTCTGTGGCAGAGGCTAAACTGAATGTGATGTATCCTGAACGGTTAAACATAATTGTGGAGTTTCATTGTGTCCCAGGCTGAGACGTTACATTGATTAATATCTGAATACGCGTATGCGCAATTGAGCATGCGCATATGCAATACCCTCATAACCGTCACAGCCTTGTTTCTATGCACTTATTCGAAACACAACACTGAACACTGCTGCTAAAGCAGCGCACAGATTTCTACACCTTGAACACACTGCACCATGGACGATTATATGGTAAATATGTATATTTTCATGGTTCAAGTTTCTGCCTCAACAGTTAACCTCAATGTAGTTTTCTGACAGACGTAATATCAAGGGGCCTGCAATGGTTACATTAAAACGTGCCGATTTGTTACAGCATAATTAGTAGCTTATGTTTTTGTTTATTTATTCACTCGCTCATTTGCATTACTGTAACATGTAAAGTAAACATTGTTTTTAAGATTTTGGATGCAATGTGCCCCGGATGCTTTGGGACAGTTCTATTTGTGAAGGAAAGAACGTCTGATCTAGAGTTTACACTAAAGAAGGTAACGTTATACTGTAGTGGAGTGGGCACACATTTGATAAGGATTTGCATTGGTTCTTTTTTAGAATAGATGCTGACATGCTGATATAATTCTGTCTCCCACAGGTTGAGTGTTTGGATGAAGGCAGAGCCAACCAAGCATACCAGGAGGTGAGATCCTGTAGGCCTCTCACAAAACTAGTATTGATACAATGCAAAGTTACTTAATAATCTACCGTGTAATAGTACAGTAGTAAGCCTAGTATATGTCAGCTACTTGATCCACATGTCACCATCTGGCTATTCCATCTGATAGGCCTATCTGTTGACATTTTGGTACACACTGTCACTGTGTCCATCAAAGTCATGTGTTCTTTCCATCAGGCTCATTGTCTGCTGAATGTGAGACATCCCAACATTGTCACGTATAAGAAGTTATTCATTTTTTGGGATGAAAGTGTAAGTTTGTTATTTACAGATTAAGTATATGTCCTGTATATGACACATAGGGCAGCAGGTAGACTAGTGGTTAAGAGTGTTGGGCCAGTAACTGAAAGGTTGCTGGTTTGAATCCCAGAGCCGACTAGTTGAAACATCTGTAAGTTGCTCTGGATAAGAGTGTCTGCTAAATGACTAAAATGAACATTTACAAATGTAAAATCATGAATGTCAGTCTCATTAAATCATTTTGCCTTCTCAGGTATCTTCTGTCTTTCTTTCAATGGTAATGGACTGCCCATACATGACAACCCTGTCCATTGTGATCTCTTATCACAGACAGGAGGAAAAGAAGATCAACAAAAAGGTCATCAACAACTCAATAGATTTTCCATCACTAGTTGAACCAGTATTAACACATACTGTATGTTATCAACCCCTTAAGCATTGAGGGCAATGAGTGTTGTTTTCCAACCAGGTCATCAAGACATTTTTGGGACAAATGGTGGATGCTTTGGCCTACTTGCACAAACGGAGTATTGCTCACAGGTAACCTGCCCCTCACATTGAAATGTACTGCCAGGCAAGCCTGTATAGTTTGCGTGAATGAATAGCCTATGGTTTCTAAAAATTATAATTTCAGAGAACAATTTCTCTCTTTTTTTGTAGGAATTTGAAGCCATCAAATATTCTGATGACAAAAGAGGCCAAGTTTGTCATATTTGATTTTGGAACTGCCTCCATCACAGGAGATAGAGTAAAGTTACAGAAAAGAGTAAAGGACTGTATGTATATAATATTTCTTTACTTTATTTTATTAAATTTAAATGTAGTAATTAATAACAGTACAGTTTACTTTGTTTGCTATTTACTGTATCTCTATAGGTGCCAAACGATGGATGGCTCCAGAGAGCCTGACCCATCATCAGATGCCTGAGAAGTCCGACATTTGGTCCCTGGGGTGTGTCCTTCTCGACATGCTAACCTGTCACATGCTTGATGTACGTCTATGACTGACTAGTTACTCCTCATTTACCATAGAGGTGGGATTGATTTGTAGATCAGCATTTCCCAACCGCTCACCTCGAGTATCCCACCTATGTACTGTAAATCATTTAATCTAGTCCAGTACTATCGGGGGCGGTAAGTAGCCTAGCGGTTAGAGCATTGAGACAGTAACCATAAAGTTGCTTGTTTGGATCCCCGAGCTGGCAAGGTGGAAAAATTGACCTTTCTGCCTTTGAGCAAGGCAGTTAACCGACACAACAACTGCTCCCCGGGTGCCAGTGACGTCAATTTAGGCAGTCCCCCGCACCTCTCTGATTCAGGGGTTGGGGGTTGGGTTAAATGCAGAAGACACATTTCGGTTGAATGCATTCAGTTGTGCCACTTCCCCCAACTTCCCCTACTAGCACACCTGGTTTGACTAGTTGAATAAGGTGTGCTAAAATGGATCAAAGAAGTGGGAAAGCTGAGGGTACTGGAAGAGAGGTTTGAGAAACACTACTGACGGTTGTAGTCACTAGTCACCAAACAGAGGAAAGCGGACTGAAACAGGGAACTTGCCCCCCCCCCCCCCCAAAAAAAATCCTTGTTTTCCGTTGCAAAACATTTTGCAACAGTGTGGACTAATGAATAAGACCCTGATCTCCCATCCACAGGCGGTGGGATCTATCTCTCAGCTGCTGAGGATCAGAGAGGACCAGACATCACTGGACGTCATCGTCCTCAAGGGCCTCCACCAAGTCCTCAGTATGATGTTGGACCGCAACCCAAAGACCAGGACCAGCGTGTGGTGAGTAGTGTAGTCGCCCTTGACCAGGGGTGTCAAACTCATTCCACTGAGAGCTGAGAGTCTGCGGGTTTGTTTTTTTCCTTTCAATTAAGACTTCTATAACCAGCCGAGGGGAGTTCCTTAATAATTAGTGACCTTAATTCATCAATCAAGTACAAGGGTGGAGCGAAAACCCGCAGATACTTCATGCAATGAGTTTGGGACATGTGCCCTAGACTGTCAGCTGTCACAGTTTGGTTGAAGTCTGGTTGAGCTTTCACCACAGTGACATTCCAAGGTTGAAGTCTGGTTGAGCTCTCATCACAGCGACATTCCAAGGTTGAAGTCTGGTTGAGCTCTCACCACAGTGACATTCCAAGGTTGAAGTCTGGTTGAGCTTTCACCACAGTGACATTCCAAGGTTGAAGTCTGGTTGAGCTCTCACCACAGTAACATTCCAAGGTTGAAGTCTGGTTGAGCTCTCACCACAGCGACATTCCAAGGTTGAAGTCTGGTTGAGCTCTCACCACAGTGACATTCCAAGGTTGAAGTCTGGTTGAGCTCTCACCACAGCGACATTCAAAGGTTGAAGTCTGGTTGAGCTCTCACCACAGCGACATTCCAAGGTTGAAGTCTGGTTGAGCTCTCACCACAGTGACATTCCAAGGTTGAAGTCTGGTTGAGCTCTCACCACAGTGACATTCCAAGGTTGAAGTCTGGTTGAGCTCTCACCACAGTGACATTCCAAGGTTGAGGTCTGGTTGAGCTCTCAGAGACATTTCAATGTATGTATTGTACTTATTAATGGCAATATAAATTAAACTTGAACTTTAGTTATAGATACAGGGGGGATAAGATGAACTAGTGTTATGCTATCCCTTCACTAATGTCTCGTGAACAGACTACGTAAACATAAATGTTACCATCTGACAAAATTACACAAGATTTTAGTTCTGGGTCGACTGAGATTATCTCTCCAATAAAGGGAACTGATGAATGAGGATCTGGTGAAGCAGTGTCTGCTGTTGTGTGGCTCCCCTCTACACGCCATGAAGAAAACACTGCCCCCTGGTGTCCATGGGCTGCCATTCCACCAAGGCTTTGACAGTGTGCTCGGTCGGTACTTCCTTTTACTGTCCTCCGTTCCCTACTAGTTTTATTAAAATTGTGTATGTTTTTGTACAATACTGTGCGAATGAATGTACGTGTCTAAATTACTGCAGATGTTAATCCCTATAGCCTACTTGTCCTTAAGAGTTTGCAGTTGTGTTCTGACGAATAGTGGTCAATTGTAATTTGCAGAGTTCATGCAGACCTACAGAGATGTGGAATCTGTCCAGATGTCAGCTCTGTCATACCTGCTGTCTGAGGAAAGGAACGGTAAGGCTGTTTACTTTGCTCATTATGGGCGATATGATCTTTAAAATTCTTATCATACAAATCTAGCCTGGTCCCAGATCTGTTTGTGCTATATAGGTTGGGCTCCCAAGTGACGCAGTGGTCTAAGGCACTGCATCTCAGTGCAAAAGGTGTCACTACAGTCCCTGGTTTGATTCCAGGCTGTATCACATCCGGCCATGATTGGGAGTCTCATAGGGAGGGCACAATTGGCCCAGCGTTGTTTGTGTTTGGCCTGGGTGGGCTGTCATTGTAAATAAGAATTTGTTCTTCACTGACTTGCCTAATTAAATAAAAGGTCAAATAAAAATAGATAACTCATGGTCCTTGTCATGCCAAACAATCAGATCTGGGACCAGGATATTACAAATGTTCCTCTAGAAAAACATGTCCTCTACTTTAACTTTAAATTGTTATGGTAGTTTTCTACAGGGTAACTGACGTTGTTATAGCTGTCACCACTGCCATGCAAAGTCACATGGACTGTGCAGGTGTTCAGCAAAATGGTTGCCAGGTCCTACACCAGCGTTTAATTGCAGGTAGGTGAACACTTGGGGTGGGTTGCACGAATGTGGGTTAGATTCCTCTGCCATGTTGGCATTAGGTTTGGTTGTATAGACAACAAGGTTGTCATCTCTCTGCAATACCCTTGAAGTGCTGGGCCAAGCTGGGGATGGCTCCTGTCTGCTTACCAAGGAAGTGATCACCTGTGTCCTGAACGCCGTGCACAGTCACCCTGAGAAAGCACCACTGCTCTCTCATGCCTTTCAGCTTCTCTTCTGTATCTCCGGGGATGGTCAGTAATACTTTAATAATAGGTAATCTACCATTTTAGATTCAGGTTACCTGGATTTTCCCAAATGCACAGTGTGCTAATACATTCTTTACTTGGGGGGTGCACAGTCTGTTTAGCTATCATTCCACTCCTTTCTACTCCTTGTCATGCTAAACATGAATTTGGCATATGTCACGGAGTACTATGAGTGAAATATTAGCCAAACAGTCTGGTACCCAGGCTAGTGCAAATGGGGGTGCTAAGCCTATTGTTGAGGGTACTTCAGCACTGGCAAGCCCCTCCCTATATTATTACTGACATACCTCCCTTTCATCAGAGCAGGCAGCCAGAGAAGTGCTGGACCTGGACGGTATCAGAGAGGTGCTGAACACACTGAGGAAGTTTCCAGAGGATTGTGACATTGTCGTGCCCTGTTGCAAATGCTTATGGAGCGTACTGACACAAAGTGAGAGCTGTCATTGTGTAAATGAAATGATCTGCAATTTCTTGATAATTTGCACACGCCATGAGCTCTACCACCAGCCAAAGTGTTGTATGTGTGAACAGCATATTGTGCTTTTCCAGGAATTTGCCTTGGAGTTGTACCTTTGAAAGATGCTGTGGAGGCTGTGTGTGTGGCAGGAGAGGCACACATGCAGGACAGCACAGTGATGGAGTCTGTGTGTGCAGCCCTGTCGTCCCTGACCCTACAAGGTAGGCTAAGACCTTCAGAATATTAAGGGCGCTTTCACATATCCCCTTATGGCCCAGACCCAGATCCATGCTATAAAGCATGTGTGAAACGCAAACGAACCCCGGCTTAAACAAATCCTGGACCTGCTTGAGTAGCGGGTCCAAGATACAGGTATTGTGACGCGGCAGCTTGAGTTGCATAATTTGTTTTGCCCGTTGTAAATAAGCTAGCTCGCTAGCATCATGTAGAATGTGCTTCTTGCTGATTGCACCCTGAAACTGTTATTTTCAGGTATTGTGAAAGCAAAACATGTTCTGTAGAATTCTCACAAACGCTCCAGGAAACCGAACCAGGGTACCGAACCAGGGTACTACATTTTATATGTGAAAACGCCCTAAGTCAAATTATACAAATTAGTCAGAAATGTAGTTTCCACAGCTTGTCTTTGCACACCAGCACACCCAAATGATTGATTCATCACCAGATTGATCGATTGCTTGACTGACTAACTGATTGGCGGATTCTCCACTAATAGGTTTAACTGAAGACCAGGACATTGAGGATTCCACCCTTCTGTTGATGCACGCACTCCAAGCACATTTAAAGCATAGCTATGTGGTGAAGTATGCTTTCCTTGCTCTGGACAGTCTTGTCAAAAGCTCAGGTGAGTCAACATAAACATTAAGACTTTATATCAGAACATATGAGAACTGTCCCTGTTCCTCTATTCCTTTTAGAGTTGGCTGCTTTCAGGCTTCTCCTCACCCCCAATGGAGGAAGTGGATTAGTTATTGTCAAGGAAGCAGAACTCCAACACCATGACAACCCAGAGATCGTAGGGAACTTTTGTAGCCTCCTCAGTGCTATGGCCCGTTATGGTTAGTGTACACTCCTCACCTTGAATGTAGTGCTATAATTTTCCCTTCAGAAAACCATAGCCCCTGTATGTGACTGTTTTCCCAGGTGATGTCATACCCGAGTTAGTTGCTGAGAAGATACCAGATGTCTTGGAGCAGATTGAGAGGCAGTTTTCATCAAATAAGGTAAGTCATTGACTGCCTAAAATGCAGTTAATGTAGACTAAGATTGATTTTAAGATATTTATAAACTGGGTGGTTCGAGTCCTGAATGGTGATCGGCTGAAAGCCATGGTATGTAGACCTTATTCCACGGGTATGACAAAATATAACTTTTTACTGTTTTTAATTACGTTGGTAACCAGTTTATAATAGCAATACGGCACCTCGGGGGTTTTCCGGTATATAGCCAATATACCACGGCTAATGGCTGTATCCAGGCACTCTGCGTTGCGTCATGCTTAAGAACAGCCCTTAGCCGTGGTATATTGGCCATATACCACATCCCCTCGGGCTTTATTGCTTAATTATAAACTGGGTGGTTCAAGCCCTGAATGCTGATTGGCTGACAGCCGTGGTATATCAGACCGTGTACCACGGGTATGACAAAATATAACTTTTTACTGCTTTAATTACGTTGGTAACCAGTTTGTAATAGCAATAAGGCACCTCGGGGGTTTGTGGTATATGGCCACTTCGTGTTCCGTTGTGCATAAGAACAGCCCTTAGCCATGGTATATAGGCCGTATACCACACCCTCTCGTGCCTTATTGATTAAATACAACAAAAGTTACATTTTTGGGAGGGGCTCAGATGTAAGTCTACTACACGTCTGATTCTTATTGCTTTATTGTATAGGTCAGCGCTCTCCAAGTAATTGATCAGCTAAACCTCTGAACAACCTCTCTCTGATCCCACAGGAGATAGCTCAATTGGCAAAACATGCCCTCCACAGCACAACAAGCGTTGGAAGAGTCAACATGACAAGCTCAACATAATTCAAAGTGTCACGTTGTGTTTCATGGATTGCTATAGTGACAGTCAAAATGGTGGTTATTTCAGTTGTTTGTTTTTATTATCAGCTGTACTAGTTGCTATACTGTATAGGCCTACATGTCCAAAGAGTAAGCTGTTGGTTATTAAACTTAGCCAGAAAAACGTATCACCTTATCTGTTCAACAGTTTTATTGCCTTATCTAGGTGATTTAGCTGTCACATTATCCTATAAAATTAAAAACATTATTACATTATTGAAATGATTAAAAGTTATTACATTAGCCAGTGTTATTACATACTGTACCAGTTGAAGATCTTACAGTATAGAGACACATAGTCCCAGTGGTGGGAAAAGTACTCAATTGTCAAACTTGAGTAAAAGTAAGGATACATTAAATAGAAAATAACTCAAGTAAAAGTCACCCAGTAAAATACTAAAAGTGTAAATGTATTTGGTTTTAAATATACTTAAGTATCAAAAGTAAATGTAATTTCTAAAATATACTTAAGTAAAAGTATACATTTCTAATTCATTATATTAAGCAAACCAGATGGCACAATTTGTTTTATTTTATTTAAGGATAGCCAGGGTCACACAAAAAAAACAGACAAATGTACGAACAAAGCATTTGTTTAGTGAGTCCACCAGATCAGAAGCGGTACGGATGACCAGAAATGTTCTCTTGATAAGTGTGGATTTGACCATTTTCCTGTCCTGCTAAGCATTAAAATGTAATAAGTATTTTTGGGTGTAAGGGAAAATGTTTTGAGTAAAAAGTGCATTATTTTCATTAGGAATGTAGTAATGTAAAAGTTGTCAAAATATAAATAATAAAGTAGAGACCCAAAAAACGACTTAAGTAGTACTTTAAAGTATTTTTACTTAAGTACTTTACACCATTGCATAGGCCTGTATGTATCATGTTTATTTTGTAATTCTGTTCTACTGTATTTGTGGTCTACAGCTGCAACTTCTGTACAGTGCAATCGGAAAGTATTCAGACCCCTTGACTTTTTCCACATTGTTACGTTACAGCCTTATTCTAAACTTGATTGTTTTTTTTTCTCCCTCAATCTATACACAATACCCCATAATGACAAAGAAAAAACAGGTGTTTAGCAATGTTTGCAAATGTATAAAAACTGATATTACATTTACATAAGTAATTCAGACCTTTTACTCAGTACTTTGTTGAAGCACCTTTGGCAGCGATAGCCTCAAGTCTGTATTTGGGGAGTTTCTCCCATTTCATCTCTGCAGATCCTCGCAGACTCTGTCAGGTTGGATGGGGAGCGTCGCTGCACAGCTATTTTCAGGTCTCTCCAGAGATGTTAGATTGGGTTCAAGTCCGGGCTCTGGCTGGGCCACAAGGACATTCAGGGACTTGTCTTGAAGCCTCTCCTGCATTGTCTTGGCTGTGTGCTTAAGGTCATTGTCCTGTTGGAATGTGAACCTTTGCCCCAGTCTGAGGTCCGGAGAGCTCTGGACCAGGTTTTCATCAAGGATCTCTGTACTTTGCTCTGTACTTTGCTACTTCCGGCGCCGACCGAGATGGCCGCCTCGCTTCGCGTTCCTTGGAAAATATGCAGTATTTTGTTTTTTTATGTGTTATTTCTTACATCGGTACCCCAGGTGATCTTAGGTTTCATTACATACAGTCGGGAGGAACTACTGAATATACGATTAACGCCTCTTCAACCTCAGGAGGCTGAAGAAATTCGGCTTGTCACCAAAAGCACTCACAAACTTCTACAGATGCACAATCGAGAGCATCCTGTCGGGCTGTATCACCGCCTGGTACGGCAACTGCTCCGCCCACAACCGTAAGGCTCTCCAGAGGGTAGTGAGGTCTGCAGAACGCATCACCGGTGGCAAACTACCTGCCCTCCAGGACACCTACACCACCCGATGTCACAGGAAGGCCATAAAGATCATCAAGGACAACAACCACCCAAGCCACTGCCTGTTCACCCCGCTATCATCCAGAAGGCGAGGTCAGTACAGGTGCATCAAAGCAGGGACCGAGAGACTGAAAAACAGCTTCTATCTCAAGGCCATCAGACTGTTAAACAGCCACCACTAACATTTAGCGGCCGCTGCCAACATACTGACTCAACTCCAGCCACTTTAAAAATGGGAATTGATGGAAATTATGTAAAAATGTACCACTAACCACTTTAAACAATGCCACTTAATATAATGTTTACATACCCTACATTACCCATCTCACAGTATATACATATACATATACTCTATATCATCTACTGCATCTTGCCATCTTTATGTAATACATGTACCACTAGCCACTTTAAACTATGCCACTTTATGTTTACATACCCTACAGTACTCATCTCATATGTATATACCGTACTCTATACCATCTACTGCATCTTGCCTATGCCGTTCTGTACCATCACTCATTCATATATCTTTATGTACATATTCTTTATCCCTTTACACTTGTGTGTGTATAAGGTAGTAGTTGTGGAATTGTTAGGTTAGATTACTTGTTGTTATTACTGCATTGTCGGAACTAGAAGCACAAGCATTTCGCTACACTCGCATTAACATCTGCTAACCATGTGTATGTGACTAATAAAATTTGATTTGATTTGTTCATCTTTCCCTCGATCCTGACTAGTCTCCCAGTCACTGCCGCTGAAGAATATCCCCACAGCATGATGCTGCCACCAACATGCTTCACTCTAGGAATGGTGCCAGGTTTCCTCCAGGCGTGAAGCTTGGCATTCAGGCCAAAGAGTTCAATCTTTGTTTCATCGGACCAGAGAATCTTGTTTCTCATGGTCTGAGAGTCCTTTAGGTGCCTTTTGGCAAACTCCAAGCGGACTGTCATGTGCATTTTACAGAGGAGTGGCTTCCGTCTAGCCACTCTACCATAAAGGCCTGATTGGTGGAGTGTTGCAGAGATGATTGTCCTTCTGGAAGGTTCTCCCATCTCCACAGAGGAACTCTGAAGCTCTGTCAGAGTGACCATCGTGTTCTTGGTCAGCTCCCTGACCAAGGCCCTTCTCCCCCGATTGCTCAGTTTGGCCGGGCGGCCAACTCTAGGAAGAGTCTTGGTGGTTCCAAACTTCTTCCATTTAAGAATGTGGGAGGCCACTGTGTTCTTGGGGACCTTCAATGTTGCAGACATTTTTTGGCACCCTACCCCGGATCTGTGCCTCAACACAATCCTGTCTCGGAACTCAACGGACAATTCCTTCGACCTCATGGCTTGGTTTTTGCTCTGACATGCACTGTCAACTGTGGGACCTTATATAGACAGATCTGTACCTTTCCAAATCATGTCCAATCAATTGAATTTACCACAGGTGGACTCCAATCAAGTTGTAGAAACATCTCAATGATGATCAATGGAAACAGGATGCACCTGAGCTCAATTTCGAGTCTCAGAGCAAAGGGTCTAAAAACTTATGTATGCGTTTTTTATTAATTTGCTAAACATTCTAAAAACCTGTTTTCGCTCTGTCATTATGGGGTATTGTGTGTAGATTGGGGAAACATTTAATTTAATCATTTTGAGAATAAGGCTGTAACGTAACAAAATGTGGGAAAGGGAAGGGGTCCTTTCCTGAATGCACTGTGGTAGGATATGGGTTGAATAGTTTCACGTTGAAATAACAAATATTCGCCGTTTTGAGTATCACAACGTTTATCCATTCATTATACATCACAACAAGAGCTCTATACTACCGGTCAGCAGCAGCTAGGAGAGATTCCCCAGTGAAGCGCGCGGCCGCGTGCTGTTTTCGGGCTAGGCGGATGGATGCCCCACATGTAGGAGCAGCAATCAACCCGATATCTGACGGCAAATCACCATTTGTAATGACAGGATGTGTCGGTGAAAAGCTACACAAACCTTTGTACTCAGATATAGTTCTGAACATACCATTGGGCGCATGCTTAGAAATCGTGGATCATTTGGTAGAAATTGCTCTGAGACCATGAGTTGCAGATGGGGGACGGAGCTGTGGGTACGTAGAACTGCGTAAATATTTCCGTTAATGAAACTTGTTCTTGCTTTTATCTGATGGTCAACCTTATGATCTGTTGAGGTACTAAGTATTTGTGTATGTCTTTGCAACAAAGTAGCGAGCGAGCATAACGATCATGCTGCCATGATGCTTCTCTGCGCGTGCATGCAGGCTTCATTATCGGAGGTATAGGCTAGTAACAGTTGCTGATTCAATACTGGTCGACTGTTGCGCTGTTGGCTACAGAATCGGGTTTTAGTCACGGTGATGGATATACTTATTTCTTATGAACCTCAATATCTATCCCCCATGTTGTCTACGCGTAAAGCTAGAGTTGCTTACACTATAATTCCCTATTAACCTATTACAATCACAAAGCCTTTGCATATGGGGTCCATACCACTGGGCTATACTCTGCAGATACAGTAGCTGCGCTACAGCGTGTAGCCTACAGCTGCATTGAGATACAGTAGCTGCGCTGCAGCGTGTAGCCTACAGCTGCATTGAGATACAGTAGCTACAGCGACATAGTAGCGACTCTGGCAACATGTTTCATTTGTAACATTGTAGCGAGCGCGGTATTGTAGGCAACGCATTTGGGAATGTGTTTCTTCCCAGTTGTCTGTCTCATTTCACCTTATTATAATAACAATGATAATAAGAAGAAGAAGAATAAATGAAATGGCTATTGACACTCTAGAACAGCGAACAGGACGTTTTTGCGCTCACAAAAGGGCCTATTGCAGTCCAACATAACGAATTCAATATTTGCAACGATTGTTTTCTTTTGGAAAATGGAATCTAGCCTATAGTTCAATAGGATTGCTCTTTTATTTTATTAAGTTGTTTAGATGTGCCAGCCTACGCGCGTGCACAAATAGGCTATTGAATGCATTGCATAGATGCAAAAGTAACCCACCACCACATTGTTCATTTGAGTGCATAACATATAATACATATCCCACCGCACTGACTGAACGACAATAGTGCTATTATGTTCACAATTTGCCTCCTGTATCTTATGTTGTAGGCCTACATACAGTTGTAGCTGTACAACAGCAGAAAGTAAAGTAGCAGCAGAATTACAGACCTAGTGTTTCAACAAAGACTGATGTACACTATCCCTCTCTAATTTAACCATAATAGCTCATTGCTATTCATTTTTCATGAACATTGCCTCAAGCCTGCAAAATAAAATAATGTTCTTTAGGAAGAAAAGCCACGGAGATAATTCACGTAATTTACCAGACACTGGAGCGATTTACAGGAGCGATTAGAGTTAAGTGCCATGCTCACATCAGCAGTATTGTCACCTAGGGGATTCGAACCGGCAGCCTTTCGGTTACTGGCCCAATGCTCTTAACTACTAGGCTACATGCTGCTTTAGAGCCAGTCTTGCCAGGGCCAGCTATTTTTTGTGAGTTTGAAAATTAACTTACTGCTTTGTTTTATAATTTATTCTCATTTTAATTTCTCTTTCTTTTCTTACAGGACCAGTTTGACAACTTGGAGAAACACACCCACTGGGGCATTGAGTTTGTGGAGAAGTATACAAAATTTGTCAAGGAGAGATCTGAAATTGAAATCAGCTATGCAAAGCAAATCAGGTAAGGGCTGGGAAAACATTACCCTCTTCACTCCCCATTTTGATACTGTCTGTCTCTCATGGCGGACGTGTGCCCGCTTGAGTACAGGACTACTAAAACATGTTTTGGTATGTTTTGTTGATTTGAGTAACTTTGATAAAACACTACAGAGCCTGTATCACCAATGTCGTCTAAGTCATGTTACAATCAAGTGTAATGTCACGAGGTAATGCTCGCAAAGAGTGACAAAATGATCTGTGGTATTCAGATTTTGATCAACATTTCTGACATGCATACACCAGGCCAACAGGGCCCAGTGGTAGAGTAATATTACGTTGCTCTAGTATATCACTGCACATTACAATGTTGTAGTTGAAAGAGAATGCCTTCTCAATAACCTACCTGCTTAAATAAAGGGCACAAATAAATGTAGAAATATCAGCCCACTTCAAAGTGATGTTCTAAATTCAGAGATGAATGTAGGCGTACCTAATGGTGGTAGTTTATGTAACAACAAAGTGAGATGGATTAGAAACAGATACAGGCCTTTATCTCGATGCAACCGGAAGTGTAGGTTGCGTAGGTAACACATTACCATGGTTACTAGGTTATCCATAGCAATGACCCACATTTGTTATCCTCCAATGGTCTTGGGAGCTTCCCACTGTATAATATGGGAGTACTTGCCAGACAGTGATAGTCTCTGACAGAGTAGTCCCCGGGGACAGTGGATGAGTTGCATCGCTGTCTGCCGTTCACTCACCAAGGAATACACACCAGCAAATTCCTGCATGCATAATCAACCAACATTAACCTTGTATCTGGAGAACATTATAAGGGGTTTTCTGTGCCTCAGCAATAGTGCTGCAATCAGCTCTGAACTGGATTGTCCAATGGGTGTGTTTTGTTCTCCAGCCAGTATCACTAATGGCACCATTTTAGATTGCATATGAGGTGTCTTGTTAAATTGTGACTTTTCAACACCAACCATAATAGATTTGAATTCATTACACATGTTGATGGTACAGTTGGTAGTATATTGATTTAGGAAACCATAGACTAAACACATCAGAATATGGACAGCACGGATTGGACACTGAATGGAGGAATTAAGCCTTTATAAATTAGGCAAAAGCCCCAAAAGAAAAGCAGGGGTTTAAACTGGCCTGAGAAGACAGACTAGGGTCTTATGAGTCATTTTAGTTCCAAAGGGTTAACGTGAATCTGGGCGTATGGAATTTGCACCATGTGCTGTTGTGTCAGGATCCAAATCAAATCAAATTTATTCATATAGCCCTTCGTACATCAGCTGATATCTCAAAGTGCTGTACAGAAACCCAGCCTAAAACCCCAAACAGCAAGCAATGCAGGTGTAGAAGCACGAAGCAAATCCAGATTTGTCATGTGGCTGCAAGCAGACAAAAAGAGGTGGCTGGCACGTCTGGCAATCTGCTTAGCAACACATAAGAATAGATGGTCTGGAGCAGAGCACAGTGAGTGGAGGCTACCAGTGATTCATGGGGAGAAATGTATTCTGGAATTCTGCTTCCGATAGTCCACTCAGAAGATGCATATTATATTACATGATGTGAAATATCTTACATTTTTCTTTTGAACCATAAGTGTCATTGTACAGATAGTACGATGATATTTCAAGATGAATCTTGCACATACAGTTGTGCTTTCACAGGAAGGCTCTATCCCCAGTTGGATGAATCATCCTGAGTTTCACATTAAAGCTAAGGGATGACTTCTCTCATGCTGCTCTTTCTTGTCCAATCACGCTGTTGTTCATAGAGATGTGTACATAAGAGACCCAGATGCAGAGGTACACAGAGGATAATCTGTGACTTGTCAGGATCAAAATTCTAGTTGCCCATTAAATATATTAGTAGGCCTCTGGATTACCCCTCTCTGTTAGGGGTCACCATAAAGCAGGATTTAGCACTGTGAGAGACCTTCTCCTGAGGCTTAGGCAGGTGGCTGTCACTCCGCTTAAGGCCCGTCCATTCATCAACAGATTTTGACATCCTGTCACTGGGCGTCCCTTCCCCATGACTACACAAATATACTATATTTTTGTTTACATGTGTCCCTCTGTATTTCTCCACAGTGACCTCATTTACAGTGTATTACATGTTTTCTACACCTGTACTGAATTTTGTTTCCATTCCGTAACAGAAACTTATCGAAAAAATATCAGCCCAAGAAAAACTCAAGAGAGGAAGACGAATACAAGTGAGTGAAATGTAAATGCATCAAGGATTAATGTTCACTATTTCAGGTTGACCGTGCACATTAATGTGACTATTCTTTTTGTGATGAATTCATGAAGTCATGTAATTAATTAGCTGATTTCCCATCTCCACTTGTTACCGGCTGTTAGTGATAAAAATAGCTGTTTCAGATTAACATGGCTAGACTTTCATGGCTTGCTGTGAAACACTCCATATTTGCCCTGGAGGTTACTGTGTAGCTAAATCCAAGGTTATTTCCAGATGGATACTTTTTTTTCATCAAGAAGTTATCCTTCGTTGTATGTGCTAAACAGTTGGACAATTCCAAGACACGTGTGCATAGTGACTGTTTGAGAGAAAATTAGAGACATTTCTTAAGGCAAGGGAGGAAGCCTTTGAAGAAAGTAGTGCCAGATGAGGGGGGAAGGGCTATACGGACTCTCATGACGCTTAAACCGACTAGCCACCCTTAACCCTGACCCTAATCCTTACCCTAACCTTGACCTAATTTTAACCAATTCTGAAGTGAAATATTGGTTTAAGCATCAGGGGTGTCCATATAACCTTTTCCAAATGAGGGTGTTATCCATGTCTTATTTCCCCTCCTTAGTCACAAAATCACAAAAAACTAATTCTAAGTATGTCCTGTCATTCAAAGACCCTGTCAAAGTGGTCTGTAAATTCTATAATTTTGAATATTATATAGTCCATAATATATAGTACTTATACATTTTTTCTTATCATATTATATGACCAAATATATTCCTCTCTGATAGTGGAATGTGCTGATAATCTTCTGTAGAAGTATGACATCAGTATTTCTCAGGATGTATAATAATAAAGCTGTCGTGATTAAATGTGAAAAAAGTTTTTAAACACATTTCGTGGTCACGTCTCGTCTTGTTACCAGGTACACGTCCTGTCGGGCCTTCCTGATGACCCTGAACGAGCTGAACGACTATGCGGGACAACACGAGGTCATGGCTGAGGATCTCACCACTCACATCATCTGTGAGCTGACGCGATACATCCAGGAGTTGAAAGCAGAGAGGAAATCGGTAAAACATCCCTTTTCCTGTGTATCGCTCGTTCAGACATGACTTGAACTCTCCCAGATCGTGATCATTGGCAGCTCAACCATTTTGTAGTGAGGCTATCCAGAGATTATGGCTGTCACATGATCTGAACCAAACCAGCCAATCCCGGGTCAACCAGTGCACGGTGCTTTGGAAAACATAACAATCAGATCAACAAATGTGCAAAATCAATTGCTGGAGCAGATACAAAAATGCTATTATGTCATTGGTGATTGTCATTGCTCTGTCCAACACAGCCAGGGATCAAGCTGATAATCTGTCATGGTGTTGATCATCATTTTACACCAGCCCATCCAATAAATCCCGGGGTAGAACTGGGTCAAGTATCCAGGTCAATGGATTGGGAGCAGGTTGACCCTAGTGCCCCCACCCATCCATAGTAGCCTCCACTGCTGATAAGTGGACCAGGCTTCTGTCTGGAGCTGGGTGGCTGGAATTAATATGACATGGGGGGAGGGGTGTGTATGATGTGAGCAATGTATAACACACACACACACTTTTGTAAGGCTTTGGTTTTGGCCTCTTGTCTGACAGCATGTCTTTGACCATGGCTCAGCTCAGAGCGAGAGAGTTAGTACTTTTTAGTTTTTTGAAACCAGCTTATTTCAGGCCTGCCATTCCTGTTGCATTATTTCGAATTTCTAACCTGTAGTAAAGGTAGATTTGATCGATAGCTCACTCCGACGTATGTTTTTTCATTTATAAAATTCCCAACTAGAACATGGTGTAGTTAAATGAGGTCCTGATACCAGGCATTGAACATTAGCTTTGAAAGCCACACCAATGGTTTACGTCTCCTATCATTTAAATTCAACTCACAACAAAAGCAGAAGTGCCTTTTGAGCCTTCAGTGAGATTCCGTAAGTGCCCTTGGAGGTGGTTGTATATGCTGTGAGGAGCATTACATTAGTCAAGAATAAACACATCAGCAAATCTCTTTAGTCAGTTTAGTTTTGGCTCAGTAGTTTTGATTCCATGGAATGGCTAAGGAGTAGATGTGTCTTTTTGGTGGGGATGTTGTGTGCTTGTAGCTCTTCCAATCATCATAAGGAGCGTCATAAGATATTTCATAAGAGATGTAGAAGTCTCTTGACTGTCTAGTTCTAGATACTAAACTGTTCAGGGTTCAAACCACAAATGATTCTACTGCTGTTTATGCGGCTTTTAACAGATTAACATATACCATTTTTTTGGCAGCATTTCCATGATGGCCGCAGAGCTCAGCAACACATTGAGAATTCTTGGAAACAACTAGAATCCGTAAGTGTCCTCCTGAGGTAGGAGTAATTGAAGAGATACACGACTGAACCATTCCAACTTGACATGTGAATTGCTTCTTTTCAGAGTAAACGGAGATTTGAGAGAGACTGTAAGGAGGCGGATAGAGCCCAGCAGTACTTCGACAAGATTGATGCTGACATCAACGTGACTAAAGCGGACATCGAAAAGGTAAGTTATAGACTGACGTAGAAATGTTCACTCCTACACACATTTGACTTGAGCTCATCACGTGTGTGTGTGCATGTGTGGGCCCACACACATGCGCGTGTGCGTTTGGTGCCTGTGTGTGTGTGTGTGAGAATGTGCAGCTACTCTTAGTCGCCACTCCACTCTACTCCTACTCATAAAGCTGTGAACATGGTTTGCGTGGCAACAGCTGCACTGACAAGAGAATGCTGTGTCCCTCTTGGAAGTGGGGTAGGATCCAAATATGAATCACTGCTGGTAGACAATGGTATAGTGCTTCATGGCGCTCCAGCAATGGGCTTTTCTCATTGTTCGCTCTAAACTCAATTCCTCAGATGCTAACCAAGCCGTGTTACTGTACCAGTGCAATGCCGATTCCAAAAAACATTGCAATTATTTCAGTACTGATTAGATAAGTGCTATTTCAGTATTGATTGCAAAAAACAGTTTTTCCATGTCTATCAGGTATCTGATCTGTCCAACGTAGAAACAAAGCTAGCTCAATGTACAGTAGTGGCAACAAGATTGAGTTTAAACATCCACTGCTAATTCCAGTTAACATAAACCACCACTAACCAAAAATCAATGGTAGGGATGGGGGCAAATGTGCAGTGTTAAAAACATTTGGCCAAATCACCTGTAACTTTAAACCAAGTCAAAGAGTTGATTTCAGTTGATTTAGCCATGACATTGCACGGTTGCCTACAACTGTACAAAGATGCAAACAGTTTGCAAACCTTCTCAGGCACTATTGACATCACGCAGTGAAATGTACCCCCTAAATGTACAAGTCAAGAATCTCAGAAAGCTAACATGAACTAACCAAACAGAATAAGTTATCATTAAACGTTAATATACATTTTGCATGTCAGTTACTGTTGTACAAAGTCACCTTCCCTATGAAATTCGTTGAAAACCATACAAGCAATGCCATAGTCAAAAGTATAAAAAAAACTTTATTCCACATTAGGTACCAGTCAAAAGATTGGACACACCTACTCATTCAAGGTATTTTCTTTATTTGTACTATTTTCTGCATTGTAGAATAATAGTGAAGACATCAAATCTATGATATAACACATATGGAACCATGTAGTAACCAAAAAAGTATTAAACAAATCAAAATATATTGTATATTTTAGATTATTCAAAGTAGCCACCCGTTGTCTTTGACAGCGTTGCACACTCCTGGCATTCTCTCAACCAGCTTCATGAGGTAGTCACCTGGAATGCATTTCAATTAACAGGTGTGGCTTATTAAAAGTTGTAGAATTTCTTTCCTCCTTAATGCCTTTCAGCCAATCAGTTGTGTTGTGAAAAGGTAGGGGTGGGTATACAGAAGATAGCCCTATTTGGTAAAAGATCAAGTCCATATTATGGCAAGAACAGCTCAAATAAGCAAAGACAAATGACAGTCCATCATTACTTTAAGATATGAAGGTCAGTCAATCCAGAAAATGTCAAGAACTTTGAATGTTCCTTCAAGTGCAGTCGCAAAAACCATCAAGTGCTATGATGAAACTGGCTCTCATGTGGACCACCACAGGAAAGGAAGACCCAGACTTACCTCTGCTGCAGAGGATAAGTTCATTAGAGTTAACTGCACCTCAGATTGCAGCCCAAATGTCTGTTACTTAAACTCTGTGAAGCATATATATCTCAACATCAGCTGTTCAGAGGAGACTGCGTGAATCAGGCCTTCATGGTGAAATTGCTGCAAAGAAACCACTACTAAAGGATACCAATAATAAGAAGAGACATGCTTGTCCCAAGAAATACAGGCAATGGACATTAGACCGGTGGAAATCTGTCCTTTGGTCTGATGAGTCCAAATTTGAGATTTTCGGTTCCAACCGCCGTGTCTTTGTGAGACGCAGAGTAGGTGAACGAATGATCTCCGCATGTGTGGTTCCCACCGTGACGCATGGAGGAGGAAGTGTGATGGTGCTTTGCTTGTGACACTGTCAGTGATTTATTTAGAATTCAAGGCACACTTAACCAGCATGGCTACCACAGCACTCTGCAGCGATACGCCATCCCATCTGGTTTGCGCTTAATGGGACTATCATTTGTTTTTCAACAGGACAATGACCCAACACATCTCCAGGCTGTGTAAGGGCTATTTGACCAAGGATAGTGATGGAGTGCTGCATCATATGACCTGACCTCCACAATCACCCGACCTCAACCCAAGAGATGGTTTGGGATGAGTTGGACCGCAGGGTGTGGTGGTTAATTTCTGCATTACCAAATGAGGAGAGAGACAAACTTCACACACCAGTCAGAGTTATACTTAAACTCCATCTTTAATAATAAGAGTTTTGCAATAGCACTGACTTTCAATGATGCACCATTTCTAATGAACCATTGAAAAGTGACAACACAAAAGTACAAAGATCTTTTATAGCCAAGATACACCCCTCTCAACCTACATGACGAACCACAGATATTAGGAACACTTCACAAAGGGACTTTTAATTGAGAAAGGAGTATCCCGTAGCCAGATAGCATTCGCTATAAATTATCGTTCAGTTTGGTCCCTAAGACGAGTTTCTAATCTCGTTCCTGGTACTTCATAGCACAGAACCATTACCCCATCCAATGGCATAACTCAAATGTCAACTCTAGATACTCCCATCTCAAGTAAAACCCCTTCTTGTCGCCTCTCCTGGACAAGCTCACTGAGGGGAGTGAGCCTCTATGTCATACACTATCACAGGATAAGTGCAACATCAGAGAGGACATACAATGGTTCCAGACACTGCCATACACCTCCCCCCAATGCCAAAGGAGGGAGTGACTTGCGCACAGACATTGTGGAGACAAGTAATTGGCTCCCCATTAATCACACCATCCCTTCACATGGTTTAACAGATACATTCACATATGAAGACAATGTTCCATCCTGTCCTCTTCCCTTTCTGATATTCTGCAGAGCACCAGAGACATGTGAAAGACAAGCCTGACCTCTCCCCTCTCTGGGCCCCAAGTGACTATAACAAGTATATCACATAGACATATTATGCAGATAAGACATCTTAAATGATCAATGTTACCCAAATAATTCTGATTCATCCACCACAAGGGTGAAGGAAAAGCAGCCAAAAAGTGATCAGCATAATATGCAGTCCAACTCATCCCAAACCATCTCAATGTGTGGGAACTCAGACTTTTGGAAAAGCATTCCTCATGAAGCTGGTTGAGAGAATGCAAAGAGTGTGCAAAGCTGTCATCAAGGCAAAGGGTGGCTACTTTGAAAAATCTCAAATATAGTTTGATTTGTTTAACACTTTTTTTTGGTTACTACATGATTCCAGATGTGTTATTTCATTGTTTTGATGTCTTCACTATTATTCTACAATGTAGAAAATAGTAAATATAAAGAAAACCCCTTGAATGAGTTGGTGTGGCCAAACTTTTGACTGGTACTGTAGTTCAAGCCTTTTTGCAGTCTAGATGTTCATTAATAGTTAATTCAGTACATTACTAATAAATTAATACAACTTTCACATAATTAGGACATCTAAAACCTGTCTGTAGTGCTCTGAAACTAACTCTGTTTTTGTTTTCCATCACGTCTTATAGCGGTGCTATCTCAAGGTAGGTTTAACAGGCGTCTGTATGTCTCTAAGGATCTGTCTATGTTCAATGTACACCCGTAGACATACACTACATGGCCAAAAGTATGTGGACCCCTGCTTGTCGAACACCTCAATCCAAAATCATGGGCATTAATATGGAGTTGGTCCCCCCTTTGCTGCTATAACAGCCTCCACTCTTCTGGGAAAAGTTCCCACTAGATGTTGGAACATTGCTGTGGTGACTAGCTTCCAGTTTGGGCACTGATGTTGGTCAATTAGTCCTGGCTCGCAGTCGGCGTTCCAATTCATCCCAAAAGTGTTAGATGGGGTTGAGTTCAGGGCTCTGTGCAGGCCAGTCAAGTTCTTCCACACCGATCTCAACAAACCATTTCTGTATGGACCTCTCTTTGTGCACAGGAGCATTCTCATGCTGAAACAGGAAAGGGCCTTCCACAAACTGTTGCCACAAAGTTGGAAGCACAGAATTGTTAAGATGTCCCTTCACTGGAACTAAGGGGCCTAACCCGAACCAATGAAAACAGCCTCAGGCCATTATTCCTTCTCCACCAAACTTTACAGTTGTCATTATGCATTCAGGCAGGTAGCGTTCTCCTGGCATCACCACAACCAGATTTGTCCGTCGGACTGCCAGATGGTGAAGTGTGATTCATCATTCCAGAGAACACGTTTCCACTGCTGAAAAGTCCAATGGCGGCGAGCTTTACACCACTCCAGCCGATGCTTGGTATTGCGCTTGGTGATCCTAGGCTTGTGTGCGGCTGCTCGGCCGTGGACACCCTTTTCGTGAATCTCCCGACAAACAGTTCTTGCTTCCAGAGGCAGTTAGGAACTCAGTAGTGAGTGTTGCAACTGAGGACAGACAATTTCTACACACTATGCGCTTCAGCACTTGGCGGTCCTGTTCTGTGAGTTTGTGTGGTTTGTCACTTCGCAGCTGAGCTGTTGTTGCTCCTAGACGTTTCCACTTCACAATAACAGCACTTCCATTTGGCCGGGGCAGCACATTTGACTGACTGACTTTTTGAAAAAGGTGGCATCCTATCACCTTGCCACGTTGAAAGTCACTGAGCTCTTCGGTATAGCCATTCTACTGCCAATGTTTGAGATTGCATGTTTGTGTGCTCGATTTTATACACTTGTCAGCAATGGGTGTGGCTGAAATAGCCGAAGGGTGTCCACATACTTTTGTATATATAGTGTACTATTGCTGGTTTCACTCGGAACGTCATTTCAAAATAAGATCTCCAAAGACTTGGAAGGGACACAGTTATGGATTGGAATGGGTATTTAAAGTAAGAAACTGCTGTGGTTAGTTAGTGGGTACATTATTTCTAAATGGTAATTGAATGACACTACAGTGAATAGACGCATCTATAAACATATTCATACATAAACACATAATAAATATAGGCACAAATAAAATGCATCATTGTTTAGATTGCAAAGTATAATGTCATGCATACAAAATGTTTTGTTTGTTTGCTCTGAGTCCTGTTATGGATACAGTCCTCAACGGTCTGCTGACACACCATCCAGGTCTTGTCCTGTCAGTGGACAGTTTGTCTGTGTTCATCCTGTATCTGTGTGGAGTATGTGCATGCTAAATTAACCTGTTTTCTTTTGTTATTGTTGTTTGTTATGGTCAATGTGTCCTTCATCTGGTCATCATAAACATTAAATGTGAATTGAGGAGCTGCATTACATGACATTAACTAATGGTTTTGACTTCCTGGCATGGTAAAATACACATTCTTGACACTATAGGGGAGGCCCACTCACAGCAAAGTAACACTGCATAGTTCAGCTTTGACACACATACTAACCCTTAGGTCATCATTTGTATAACTCTACTATGCTTTATTATATCCACTATCAACACTCCTCTCTCCCTCCAAGAGGAAAGGAAAGCCACAGAATTCTAGTTTCCTGCCACTAATGTATCTATGGCCTAAGCGCTTCCCTTAGCCGTGTTTCCTTGTCTTGTTCGACGTGGCAGAGCCATATGAAATATTCATTGACACGGTTAAGATCCTGGAATGTCAGATGCATAAATGTAACTGTAATAAGAGGATAAGGGCGGGTTGGTTCTACTCTCTCGTGATCATTTGATGAAAATATATTTTTTGGGGTGAATAAAGTCTCCACACTGTATACAGTCCTAGGCCACGCTTGGGTATTTTTTTTACAACACGCTGTGGACCATAACGACAGTGGTACTTCAAGCATACTATATGTCTGTATGGGGGTTTCAGTTCAATATTATTCGCATTCTGTTTATCATTTTTTAAATATTGACTTTACTTTGTTCAGTGTTATGCGTGTTAACACACAATGTACTGTGTCAATGTTCTGTGGAACCACGCAAGGTTTACAGTCCCACTTGTTGGCGTGCGTGCAAATCTTTAAACCCTCTCTGAACTCCCTCTCGGTATACAGGCCAGACAGCAGGCCCAGATGAAACACCAAGTGGCAGAGGACAGCAAGAATGAATACCTCACCTTCCTGCAGAAGTTCAACAAGGAGCAGAATGCACATTATCATACCCTCATACCTCACATCTTTCAGGTAGTTCACCTCACTCACAGTACCGGTTGACTGGAAGCGCTTCGGGGAGAAACTCATTGCATTCACCAGTGCTCAGTGCTTGACTTGGGCAGGAGCTCACTGGACCTCCTCAACATTTCTACTGCTTGAGCAACTGCACCTCATAGAATATTTGCTCAAAACTATTATGGAGCTCCTGCACCAATACATCAACAGTACAGGCACCCCAAAGGAGTACCGGCACCTATTTCAGTCCTAGTAAAGTACTGCCAGTACTCACATCCACCCTGTTCACAATATAACTGATTTGTATGTGTTTGGCAACTCACAATCCTATTTTCATTTAAGAATGTCTTCTTTACTGCAGAAACTACAGGAGATGGAAGAAAAACGTATAGAGAGAGTGGGAGAGTCTATGAAGACTTACGCAGAGGTCGATCGGAAAGTGCTACCTATTGTTGGCAAATGTTTAGATGGCATGACCAACGCAGCAGAATCCATAGAGCCAAAAATGGTTAGTAGGGCTACTGCATGTTTATAACACGGTTCTTGTTATGTACAGTCATTTTACATAGTGACAAACTGCGAGGAAAGTGCATAGAAAAATCAGTTATACATATCAGTGACATCATTTGACTGGATTTCTATATAAAAGAGCGGAGAGAATATTATTGCAGTTGTTCGTTGTTCTATTCGCTGAAGCGGTAAAGGGTTAGCAGCCCACTAAATATAGGAGGAGGAGATAAATTATTTACACCATCAAAACGCTGACTTTGGTGCTTCTTTAATGGCTGTCCCACTTTCACATTAATGAAATGTGATTGTTGCTAGGCAAAGTCAACATGGGTGTCGTCACCGATAGTGACCAGTTTTATTCTATATCTCAAAGGAATCCAGTTTTGGGGCATTTGTTGACATATACATTTACTTATGGTAAAAAAATACAAATAAATACAGTAGCGTGAACTCAGTTTTACTATGTATCTGAGATCAGTGTTGGTCCAGGATCAGCCCCCCAACCGCCATTCATTTATTATAGTGAAGATAAAACTCATCCTAGATCAGCACGTGTACTCTAAAATGCTTTCTGTGGTGTGTTTGAAGAGCCATGGCTTTGCTGTAATTGTGTCTCCCTGCGCCAGATAAGAGTTTAAAATGCCGTAGTTTTGAAGTTGGCTTCCGTGAGGAATACTTGTACTTTAAAGTGCAAATTAGTTTCTGCAATTTGGTTCATTTTGGTGCCCTCAAGCTGAAATGCATTTGGTAAATATTCATAATATTCTGTCTGTTATACATTAATGAACTCACTATCCCCAACAGGACACAAAGCATGTGGTGGAATCCTACAAGTCTGGCTTCGAGCCACCTGGCGACGTAGAGGTTGAGGACTATAGTCTGTCTATGAGGCGGACAGTGTCAGAGTCCAGCTATCTAAACTCGCAAGGGGAGAGCAAGCCCAGCCGCAGCAACAGCAGGGGAAAACTGTGGCCTTTCATCAAGAGAAACAAGGTAAGGACAACACCATCAGTCCACAAGACTGTCCTCTACCTACTGTACTAGCCAGGGCCGCGTTCGGCAGGGCACCACGCTGTGTAATGTTCAGGCACAAATATATGTTGACGAACACACGCACATCTCTGACATGAAGAATAAGGAATCCTGTCCACTCTCATCATTGAACGCGGCCCTGGTGTCCGACTCAATGTGGCCCTGGTGTCCGACTCAATGTGGCCCTGGTGTCCGACTCAATGTGGCCCTGGTGTCCGACTCAATGTGGCCCTGGTGTCCGACTCAATGCGGCCCTGGGGTCCGACTCAATGCGGCCCTGGTGTCCGACGGAACGCGGCCCTGGTGTCCGACGGAACGCGGCCCAGGTGTCCGACTCAACGCGGCCCAGGTGTCCGACTGGACTGCAGAGGGATTCTTTGTAATATGAAATAAATGCTTGTTGGAAACACTATTTATCTAAATGTTTAACTTGTGCTGGACACAGTGTCTTAACCGCTGCCGTCTTAAGTGTTGGTAACCAGATTCTTTGTTGTTCTTCCATCATTTCATTATTTTTGGTGTTACTTTTCCTGATTTCGTTCTGTTATTGTTTTGTTCCATACCACTCCATGACCCTTACCCATAGCTTATGTCTTTGTTAGCTTCCCCACGCCAACCACCCCCTCCTCCCCCTACCTCTCCATCACCTGGTGCCGTGCACAACGGCCCCCAGTCTCCCCAGCAACCCAGTGAGCCCCTCTCCCACCGCCTCAACGAGTTCATGACCTCCAAACATAAAATGCAATGCTTAAGGAGTCTGAAGCGTGGGGTAAGTTGATTGTGTACAGGGAGATTGACTCTGTGCTTATGACATTGATGTGGTGCCTATGGGCTACTGATAGTGGCTCCTACTGTTGCTCGTTCCCTTTGAATGGCATCTAACCTGGCCTACCACCTGCAGACAATCGTATGGAAGTTGTTTATTCTGGCACTGTGTCCAAATGTCCAATTTACGATTGGTGTGTGTGTGTGTGTGTGTGTGTGTGTCATGTTGTTTAAGATTTGTTTATACTGTAGGTGGACAAAATGCTGCAAATGGCGAATTAACTGTTCAGACTGACATGCCATGTATCTTAATGTCCACAACCCTTCATTGCTGCTTGTACAGTGTCATACTTCCGTCTCAAAGTTTCAAGCGTATGTTGACATTGTGTCTTTTTCGTCCCATTGTCTCCCCTCACTTGGAAAGCTTTCTCTCAAGCTGGTAAGCACTACTGTTTTCATAACTCTTCAGATGGTTGATGATTGGGGTTTTGTAATGCACACATTACAAATGCAATCTACATCACTATAGAGGAATCGAAAGGGTGTACTTTCAACTAAATATGCTCATCTCAGATCTCATTGTTACTGACAACAATAAAGTGCAGTGAAAAAGTATTTGCCCCCTTTCGGAATTTTCTCTATTTTTGCATATATTTGACACTGAATGTTATCAGATCTTCAACCAAAACCTAATAATAAATAAAGGGGACCTGAGTTTACAAATAACAACAACAAAAAAGTATACTTATTTTATTTATTTAGTTAACAAAGTTATGCAAAGCCAAATTCCCCTGTGTGAAAACATTATTGCCCCCTTACACGCAATAACCGGTTGTGTCACCTTTAGCTGCAATGACTGCAACCAAATGCTTCCCGTAGTTGTTGATCAGTCTCTCACATCCCTGTGGAGGAATGTTGGCCCACTCTTGCATGCAGAACTGCTTTAACTCAGCAACATTTGTCGGTTTTCAAGTATGTTAATTATTGTGTTATTAGTTCACTCGGGTTCCCTTTATCTAATATTAGGTTTGGTTGAAGATCTGATAACATTCAGTATAAAAAATATGCAAAAGTAGAGAAAATTAGAAAGGGGGCAAAAACCTTTTCACAGCAAGGTAGATGAAGACATTAAACATATATAAAAGTCACTGCTCCATGGCGTTAGGCTTCTTTTAGTAGGAGGATGTCTGGGTGTTTATTTGGTGGTTTGTTTTGTCATAGGGTTCTGGCCCTGAAGATTGTAGTCACCTGCCTCCTGAACAGAGGAGGAAGAAGCTCCAGGCCAAAATCAATGACATCAACAAGGAAATACAAAAAGAGATGGATCAGAGGTAGAGTACATGTGTGAAAGTCCAATTCTGAATCTAGATAAGGAGTTTTAAACTAACTCTGGTCTATTTAAAAACGGGAACAATTCTTCAATATGAATGTATGAATGCGTTGTAGGGATGCTCTGTCTAAAATGAAGGACGTGTACATAAAGAACCCACCCATGGGGGACCCCAACAGTGTGGACCCACGATTAGAGGAGGTCTGCCAAAATATTGACAAGTTACAACTGGAATCAAGGAAATATGAAGTAAGTTGAAATATTACAAAGGATCCATGTCGATGCATGTTAGATATTTTATGTTTGCCAGAGTATGTTCCAGTGGTGGTGCTGACGACTCCAGACCACACACTAAGATCTGGGTTTGAATCCTGTGTCTGAGTCTTTCACCGCTGACTTTCCCCTCATTTTCCCCACGCCGATCCAAAATAAAGAAAAAGGGAGTGGTATTCCACACGCTAGTTCATGTATGTCCGTATTGTTATATTCGTATTCTTATCTTTTATTGTTGTTGTTGCATTGTCGAGAAGGTAAGCATTTTGTTGGACGATTAATAAACCTTGAAATGTATCATCAAGTATTGTTGAGACTAAACCTTTTGATGTCTGTCTGCAGGCCTGGCTGGTAGAGGTGGAGACCAGGTTAGCAGAGAAGAGTGACCCACACAGACCACCAAGTGGATTGTACAACTCCCAGACTACTACACCAGTCAACAACAACTGTGCACATGTCAACCGAGAGAGGTAGAACCTATGTGCCCCTTACTATATCTCAGAAACGGTGGACTAGCAGACGGGGACAAAAACACAACCAAACCTCACGCTAGCTAGCTAACAATGTCTGTCACAAGAGATTACCATATGTTTTTACTAAAACTTGTTTGTGGGCTTGTTGCACATGATCTATTATGCTCTAAATATATCTGACAAGGACTGTCTATTGACTCAATGTATGCGTATTAATACTGATTTAAATGTATGGGTTTATGGATTTGACAAATCTCACCAGGGCCATATGTGCAACCTTGAATGATATATTTGGGTTTGCACCAGTGGAGGCTGGTGACTTGAAAAATTACACATATAGTATCCATGTTGTTGGTCTTTACTGTTGCTCTTCATGTGGTTAGCCCGGACGGAAGCTACACAGAGGATCATAGCACAGAGCATCACCTCAAATCTCGGAGCACCGACTTTGATGACGACTTTGATTACGAGGACCCACTCCCCACTATCGGAACCTGCAAATCACTCTACCCTTTTGAAGGTATGCCAAGGCCCCTTCTGGAAATATGTGTTGTTGTTAGATTGGGGTTTGATGTATTTTTCAGAACAGATGTCTCGCCTGGGTCAAATAACAAGGATGCGGCTTCTTCCGTCATGTTAAAAAAAAAAAGGTCTGCAAAGAGGATTTAAATCATCGGGGCATATTCAGAAATGTAAACTTTATGTCATTACATAGGTTATTGTTAAATGATTGCAAATGAACTTGGTGCTTTGCATCACCCTAAGAGAGTTTTTCACATTAACGATCTACTGTTGGTGCAGCATAGGCATTTTGGAAGTAAGTAACATTTTAACACAGTCAGCTGTAAAATAACAGTAACTTGCTGTTTTCTCTTTCCTGTCTCCCCTTCTCAGGTCAGAACGAAGGCACCATTTCCATGACCGAGGGGGAGCTGCTGTATGTCATAGAGGAGGATAAGGGTGACGGGTGGACGCGGGTGCGCAGGAACGAGGACGAAGAGGGATACGTACCCACATCTTACATCAAGGTCTTTTTCGACACAAATGCCAAAGGTGCTATGACATACATATAATTGTCATTGTTTGAGAGAGGGGAAATGGGTGGACCAACAAACACAAATATCCTGACATTTCAACCCCCCTGAACTCTGGTGTTTCAGAAATATCACAGAATCATTTGAGACGGAACTCTCAGAACAACGGACTGTATTTACATTTGTACTTGGGCTTTTTACGTTCTACCATTTTGCACCCGTTGAAACAAATTTTGGAGAAGTGTTTGTTGGTGTGTATGAAGACGTGTGGATGTGATAAGTTGTCAGAACCAAGTTAAGTTGTCTCGACCCCTGTTGATATCAGCTACGCCTTGCTTCTAGCACTAATAATAATAACTCATGTCAATTTATTGATTTATTTGACCAACAAAATACAGTTTCTCATATTAGAGAGCATTGCATCTAAACATATCAATTCCTATTTAGAATAGCTATTATTGCATGCCTGAAGGGAGACTCGTTATGCTCTGCACGCCTCCACTGCATATCAGCTACGCCTTGCTTCTAGCACTAATAATAATAACCAATGTCCATTTCTTGATTTATTTGACCAACAAAATATGGTTTCCCATAGAGCATTGCATCTAAACATATCAATTCCTATTTGGAATAGCTATTATTGCATGCCTAAAAGGGAGACTCGTTATGCTCTGCCAGCCTCCACTGCATTGCATTAACAGTACATCGCATATCTGCACTTGAGCAGCAACCATCATTGGCAGGGGATTACTGTAAGATTGCCTCTCTGCTTCGCAAATTAAATCAGTTGTTGCATGTGGCATGTTTCAAAGAGGACATGCCTGTTTACACAGTAAAGAAAAAAGAACATGGCTTGCATGGTATCTTGATTAGGATGGTACAACAGACTAGTAATGTATTCTCTTATACAAACTGTTGTTGACTCTCCTCCAAAATCTGACAGTGGGGCTTCATTGAAGCGCCTAAATTACTGAATGTCGTGTTAGGTTTACAGTGGTGTTCTCGACAGAAACGTTTCATTCTGAGACACATGGTAAATCACCCACCACCATTATCACCACTATCATTGGCATATGATTCATTTATTTTTTAGAATGAATAATATATCCCCGCTTAGTTTTTTATTTGATACGGAGTTGTTCTGCATGCTTGAGCCAGTTGATAAGTCAAAGTAGATGAATGAACATAGTATTGCAACCAGGTGATATTCCTCTGTTTGAAAATGATTAACACATGTAGCCTCAAGTTTTCTGTACGTTGATTTGCCATTGACGGTCAGAAACATGCTCTCGTGCAGCATAGACTCAACTCTAGGGAAACGTAATCTGCCACAATAATTGTCAGAATGTGAAGGAATGTCATGGAATGACTTTCCTCGTGTCTTGATGCATCACCTCTAACATGTCGTGTCATTTTTGTTTGTTTGCTTTTTTTGTTTGCTTTTTTTCTTATTGCAGATTCCTAAAAGTCTTTGGCTCGCACAGGGATGGCAGGGCACAGGTCCTTCAAAAAGCACCCTCCTTTTAAAACTGTAGTCAGAGAGACGACAGACTAAAGGGACAAGTTGCAAGGCAGGCCAATTTGCGACCCAGTACAGAAATCCATTGTGGGGTTCTGTTGAATGGAGCAAAAACAACACACATTGCGGGGCAACCACCATTTCTAGTCATTTTCTTATTGATTGTTTCTGCAAGCTTGCTTGTTGTTTTTCTAACTGCAGATGAGTATGTTCATATTGTGGCTGCTTGCTATTCTACTGTACCTTGAGCCCAGGGGCGGTACCTGTTTAAGGGGAGGGGGGAGTCTGAGACGGCCTTGTTACATATTTACTATTCCAAACCTGCCTTCAAGCTATCATCACAACACCTTAGGAAAATACCCATGGAAAACAACACTACACTTGGGCTGGAATTCAATTGCTTAAACCCCATGGCAAAGAAAAAAAGCCACTGTCTGCGCCACAAAAAAACATGTTTACAGTAATGTCAATGAGATAAAACAGAATACATCTAAGTCTTTCTTAGCACTGGAACAATGTTGCTGATTTTCCAGGGGAATTCAATTCCAGCTCTTATTCAACACAGCAATGCCTCACGATTACTGTACACACCCATGTATCTATTTTGGGGTATATAGGTTATATACCGATCATACTTAAATGACACCGATTGTTGGCTTGCAACAAATCTGCACAAATTTGTTCTGGCACCAATTTTACTTTTGAGTTTTAGTTGGAAACTTTGACAAATGAGTGCATTGTGTTATAGTCTAACTCAAGCACTCAGTGCAGGTCTACTGGTAAGCATACAATCTGAGCGGAGATGACGGATCTCTCATTTTGCTTTCTCCTATTGCCTTTCAATATGAGTGACAGCTGCTCTCTCTGGCTACACCGCCATACAGGCAGTAACTATGGTGATTGTCTCACAACTCTTTCTCCGTCTCTCACACTTTGTTTTCCTTTTCTCTCTCTTTCTGGCTACTTGTGGTGGCGGTAGCTACTCTTCGGTTGGCGCTGTGTTTCTCTACGCATGCATGCTTGCCCTGTCATGCCTGTGCCAGTCCTGTAGGGGGCCTGACTATCTATTACATTAACTCATCACTTATGGGGTTCCACCTTGTTCCTTTCCTACCCTGTGTTTGTGCCTGTGGTTTTGTAATTTTAACAAAACGTGTTTGTGATTTCTTTTGTCAATGCAAGCATGACCATTTTGCTTTCTCAATGAATTATTGATATGTCCATGCAGTTTTGCCATCTTCCAGAGAGACACTGACAGTTTCATATCTCACTTCTGTTTTAAAGCTTATTTTCACTGAAGTTAATCTGGGAGCTGCAGCTCTTTGCATTAGCTGATTACCAACCCAACCCAAACTGACAAATGGCAGTATTTGTATGTCTACTGATAGAGATGCATATTACTGAAGTTTCAGTGTATTCTAGAAGTATTTTGTGCTTTGAATTCACTGTGTACGGTTCCTTATACTGTACAGAACTGGTGTGAAAGCAAGGTTTGTTTCTTGACTGTTGACATTAATGATGTAATTATATACTCTGGTGTGTGATATGTGATAACTATATGCTACAGCTTGGAATCATGTCTTTATTTTAAGTTTATTTATTTTATAGTCAAATAATGGCAGTTTTATTTATTTTGAGAAGAATAATACCTCTGTTCCACGTTGGGATTTGTTTCACCTAGAAATGTTTTCTGAAATCTAATATACTATGTTGGAGTTTGGAAATAAATGACACTATGAAATGGAAATAAGGGATGTATTATATTCTTTAGAAAAGCCTGATGAATGATGAATACATACCATTATATACAGTTGAAGTCGGAAGTTTACATTAGGTTGGAGTCATTAAAACTCGTTTTTCAACCACTTCACAAATGTCTTGTCAACAAACTATAGTTTTTGCCAAGTCGGTTAGGACATCTACTTTGTGCATGACACAAGTAATTTTTCCAACAATTGTTTACAGATTATTTCACTTATAATTCACTGTATCACAATTCTAGTGGGTCAGAAGTTTACATACACTAAGTTGACTGTGCCTTTAAACAGCTTGGAAAATTCCAGAAAATTATGCCATGGCTTCAGAAGCTTCTGATATGCTAATTGACATCATGTGAGTCAATTGGACCTGTGGATGTATTTCAAGGCCTACCTTCAAACTCAGTGCCTCTTTGCTTGACATCATGGGAAAATCAAAAGAAATCAGCCAAGACCTCAGAAAAAAAATTGTAGACCTCCACAAGTCTAGTTCATCCTTGGGAGCAATTTCAAAACGCCTGAAGGTACCACGTTCCTCTGTAAAAACAATAGTACGCAAGTATAAACACCATCCGACCACGCAGCCATCATACCGCTCAGGAAGGAAACACGTTCTGTCTCCTAGAGATGAACGTACTTTGGTGCGAAAAGTGCAAATCAATCCCAGAACAACAGCAAAATACCTTGTGAAGATGCTGGAGGAAACTGGTACAAAAGTATCTATATCCACAGTAAAACGAGTCATATATCAACATAACCTGAAAGGCCGCTCAGCAACGAAGATGCCACTGCTCCAAAACCGCCATAAAAAAAGCCAGACTAGGGTTTGCAACTGCACATGGGGACAAAGATCGTACTTTTTGGAGAAATGTCCTCTGGTCTGATGAAACAAAAATATAACTGTTTGGCCATAATGACCATCATTATGTTTGAAGGAAAAAGGGGGAGGCTTGCAAGCCGAAGAACATTCTCCCAACCGTGAAGCCCGGGGGTGGCAGCATCATGTTGTGTGGGTTCTTTGCTGCAGGAGGGACTGGTGCACTTCACAAAATAGATGGCATCATGAGGATGGAAAATTATGTAGATATATTGAAGCAACCTCTCAAGACATCAATCAGGAAGTTAAAGCTTGGTCGCAAATGGGTCTTCCAAATGGACAATAACCCCAAGCATACTTCCAAAGTTGTGGCAAAATGGCTTAAGGACAACAAAGTCAAGGTATTGGAGTGGCCATCACAAAGCCCTGACCTCAATCCTATAGAAAATTTGTGGGCAGAACTGAAAAAGCGTATGCGAGCAAGGAGGCCTACAAACCTGACCCAGTTACAGCAGCTCTGTCAGGAGGAATGGGTCAAAATTCACCCAACTTATTGTGGGAAGCTTGTGGAAGGCTACCCGAAACATTTGACCCAAGTTAAACAATTTGAAGGCAATGCTACCAAATACTAGTTGAAAGAGGAGGAAGGGAAGCGCTACTAAGGTACACAATAGTACATTTTGGTAGATAGAAGGTGCTCTTTGGTAAAAGGGGTAAATTGGTCATCAAAAAGAAAGGAGGACCAAGGCACTCTTCATATAATTAATTAAAATGCCTTTATTAGTATGGCATGTTCAATAGAAACAAAGTTTTTAAAAACCGACGCGTTTCGGCTGCCTCCCTGACGAAGGCCATGCAGCCAAAACGCATCGGTTTTTAAAATTTGTTTCTATTGAACATGCCATACTAATAAAGGCATTTTAATTAATTATATGAAGGCTACCAAATACTAATTGAGTGTATGTAAACTTCTGAACCACTGGGAATGTGATGAAAGAAATAAAAGCTGAAATAAATCATTCTCTCTACTATTATTCTGACATTTCGCATTCTTAAAATAAAGTGGTGATCCAAACTGACCTAAGACAGGGAATTTTTACTATGATTAAATGTCAGGAATTGTGAAAAACTGAGTTGAAATGTATTTGGCTAACGTTTATGTAAACTTCCAACTTCAACTGTATCTATGTAGGTACAACTTGTCCTAACACTTATTCAACCCACTAGATGGCATATTTGTCCCAGCAAAATCCTGGTTGCTGGTTCTTTCCCAGAGAGGTGTGTGTGTGCGTGCGTGCGTGCGTGCGTGCGTGCGTGCGTGCGTGCGTGCTAGCTTGAATACTTACTTTAATCTTTAGATGGATTATTTCACCACAAAAATATAATTTGCTCAACATGCACATCACATACAGTGAGCTCCAAAATTATTGGGACAGTGACAATTATGTTATTTTTTTGACTACGTACTCCAGCACTTTGGAGTGATACAATGTCTATGAGGTTAAAGTGCAGACTGTCATACTTAACTGGAGGGTATTTTCATCCATATCATGTGAACCATTCAGAAATGATAGCACTTTTTGTACATAGTCCCCCCATTTTATGGAACCAAAAGTATTGGGACAAATTCACTTGTGTATTAAAGTAGTCCAAAGTTTAGTATTTGGTCCAATATTCCTTGCATGCATTGATTACTTCAAGCTTGTGACTCTAGCTTGTGTTTCAGATTATTTTGTGCCCAATAGAAAGTAATGGTAAAAAATGTATTGTGTCATTTTGGAGTCACTTTTATTGTAAATAAGAATAGAATGTGTTTCAAAACACTTCTACATTAATGTGGATGCTATTATGACTGCAGATAGTCCTGAATGCGTCATGAATAATGATGAGTGAGAAAGTTAGAAACACAAATATCATGCCCCCAAGACATGTTAACCTCTCACCATTACAATAACATGGAAGGTTCGAATTTTGGTGGCGGTATGATATTTAGGCCTCTAACTTTCTCACTCATTATTCACGATTCATTCAGGATTATCGGTAATCATGGTAACATCCACATTAATGTAGAAGTGTTTAGAAACATTCTATGCTTATTCTTACAAAATGACACAATACATTATTTACCATTCATTTCTATTGGGCACCAAATAATCTGAAACAACCAAAACAAACAGCAAATGCATCCAACAAGTTTGTAGAGTCACAAGCTTGATGTAATCATTGCGTGCCATGAATATGGGACCAAATACTAAACTTTTGACTACTTTAATACACTAGTGAATTCGTCAGAATACTTTTGGTCCCCTAAAATGGGAGGGCTATGTACAAAAAGTGCTGTAATTTCTAAACAGTTCAAGCGATATGGATGCAAATACCCTCAAATTAAAGCTCAGTCTGCACTTTAACCCTCATAGTCATTTCACTATTTCAAATCCAAAGTGCTGGAGTACACCATCAAAAAAAAAAAAAAATTGTCACTGTCCCAATATGTTAGGAGCTCACTGTAGATAGGATAGTATCTTAGGGTGACTGATACACTGATAGTCCTCATCATGTGTCAATTCCCTCGTTGGATACCCTTTTCACACTATTGTGCCAGAAGAAGCACGCTGTACTGGCTTGGATATTTTCTTTCCAGCATGGTTCCAACAACTATGGGTGATGCGTAACCAGGCCTGTGCAGTATGGCTAGGCTTGATTTGACTGGGCTCAGTACTGTGTAAAGGGTGTTAGATGAGGTAGGCCCTTGAGCCCTCAACGCTGAACGGTGAGGGGGTAATTAGTTTAGCAGGTGAAGACTGCTAGGCCACGATAAAGTTAGGAACTTCTTACATCACTTCCTTTATTTGTTCTCGATTTGATCTTCAAGTTGTAGAATGAAATGGGCCTCAGTACTGCGAGCAAAGGAATTCAAAATGAGTTTAGTAACTATGCTTTACCCAGTAGCCCTGGCGTTTTGTTTGTGTGTGAGAATTAGGTTATGTCTGCACCACACCCATCATACATCCTGTGCTGCTCCTGCCTTTCCCTCTTGTCCATTATGAACTCAGTCTTTTTCGGTCCTTGGCTACATGGATCATTCATACAGACAGCAGACCCTTCTAGAATGGCTGCTTGTTCTACTAATGTACTATCTCGGAGCATGAATGAGCCATCCTAACACAAGCTGTACTATTTGAGCTTGTCTAATTTAAATACTCAAGCAGACGCAGCCCTGGGGCAAGAATCCCCCTTCTGAAGACTGAACTGTGTGTGTTGATGGTGATTTGGGGATCAAAATGATGGACAGATTAGGCTCATTATGTTCCTAATTATGAGTCCCAAATTGCACAATGATGCCGTTACTGCTGCTTTTGATGAGCTGGGGAATGTGCAGCCACCCCCCTACGAGGTCGCTCTGTGTTCTCTGAAGAGGAAGCGGAGACTTGCTATGGGGAGCCAGGAATTCCTGTTTGGCTCCTAGCTCTGGAAACCATGTCACAGCTCTGGATTGAGACCCCACCCGCCTTTATTTGAAAGAGGTGATTTACACCATCCTCATACACATCTTTGTGTCTAAAAATGTTAAAACGTCTTCAACTGTGTTGATCTAGGCTCAAAATGAAGGCCATGCAAGACAATGTATTGAAACATTCTGTAGTTGATCATTAAAATGTGGGAACCATTTATGCTGGACTTGGACTTCAGTTATACTGTACCCTTAACGCTTGCACACGTATTTAGACTCCTATGGATTTATGCATTGGAGATGTGTCTGCAGTCAAGGAATGTCTTTACACTCCTTGTGTGCTGTTAGTTAAAATGACCAAGAGCCTTCCATTTTGACCAAGACCACTCCCAGAGACTAGTTGTCATGTTACTAAGATTACAGGCTGAATATACAGTGCATTCGGAAAGTATTCAGACCCCTTGACTTTTCCCACTTTGTTAGTTACAGCCTTATTTTAAAATTGATTAAATCGCTTTTTTTTCTTCAATCTACACACAATACCCCATAATGACAAAGCAAAAACTGGTTTATAGAAATATTTGCTAATTTATACAATTTTTAAAACTGAAATATCACATTTACATAAGTATTCAGACCCTTTACTCAGTACCAGTGGTGTAAAGTACTTAATAACCTCTAGCATGAGGTTGTTCCTGTATTCCCAGGACATAGACATATCTGATATGGGCAGAAAGATTAAATTCTTGTTAATCTAACTGCACTGTCCAATTTACAGTAGCTATTACAGTGAAAGCAGACCATGCTATTGTTTGACGAGAGTGCACAATTATGAACTTGAAAATGTATCAATAAACCAATTAGGCACATTTGGTCAGACTTGATACAACATTTTGAACAGAAAAACAATGGTTCATTGAATCAGTCTAAAACAGACCATGACAAACAAGATTCTCTGGTCTGACGAAACCGAGATTGAACTCTTTGTGTCACACCCTGATCTGTTTCACCTGTCTTTGTGATCGTCTCCCTCCCCTCCACATGTCGCCCATCTTCTCTTATAAGCACACAGCCAAGACAACGCAGGAGTGGCTTTGGGACAAGTCTCTGAATGTCCTTGAGTGGCCCAGCCAGAGCCCGGACTTGAGCCTGATCAAACATCTCTGGAGCAACCTGAAAATAGCTGTGCAGTGACGCTCCCCATCTAACCTGACAGAGCTTGAGAGGATCTGCAGAGAAGAATGGGAGAAACTCCCCAAATACAGGTGTGTGTGAAGGTTGTCGCGTCATACCCAAGAAGACTGTTGTAATCGCTGCCAAAGGTGCTTCAACAAAGTACTGAGCAGTGGTGGAAAAAGTGCTACATTTTTATACTTGAGTAAAAGTAAAGATACCTTAATAGAAAATTGCTCAAGTAAACGTGAGTCACCCAGTAAAATAATACTTCAGTCAAAGTATTTGGTTTTAAATATACTTAAGTATCAAAAGTAAATGGAATTGCTAAAATGTACTTAAGTATCAAAAGTAAAAGTATAAACCATTTCAAATTCCTTATTATGCAAACCAGACGGCACAATTAATTTTTTATTGACGGATAGCCAGGGGCACACCAACATAATTTACAAACAGATCAGAGGCAGTAGGGATGACCAGGGATGTTACAGTATCTTGATAAGTGTGTGAATTGGACTATTTTCCTGTCAAAATGTAATGAGTATTTTGGGTGTCAGGGAAAATGTATGGAGTAAAAAGTACATTATTTTCTTTAGGAATATAGTGAAGTAAAAGTTGGCAAAAATATAAATAGTAAAGTAAAGTACAGATATCCCAAAAAACGACATAAGTAGTACTTTAAAGTATTTTTACTTAATTAACAGCTTCAACCCCAAGCTTTAAGAATACTGAACAATTAATCAAATGGCCACCCAGACTATTTACATTAACGACCCCCCCTTTGTTTTTACACTGCTGCTACTCGCTGTTTATTATCTATGCATAGTCACTTTACTCCTGTACAAATTACCTTAACTAACCTGTACCCCTGCACATTGACTCGGTACCGCTACCCCCTGTATATAGCCCCGTTATTTATGTAATTTTATTGTTACTTTTTATTTAAAAAATTACTTTAGTTTATTTAGTAAATATTTTCTTAACTATATTTCTTGAACTGCATTGTTAGTTAAGGGCTTGTTAAGTAAGCATTTCACGGTAAAGTCTACTACACCTGTTGTATTCGGCGCAAGTGACAAATAACATTTTATTTGATTAGAGCGCCGAGACAGGATTGTGTCGAGGTACAGATCTGGGGAAGGGTACTAAAATATTTCTGCAGCATTGAAGGTCTGCAAGAACACAGTGACCTCCATAATTCTTAAATGGAAGAAATTTGGAAACAGCGAGACTCTTCCTAGAGCTGGCCGCCAGGCCAAACTGAGAAATCGGGGGAGAAGTGCTTTGGTCAGGGAGGTGACCAAGAACCCGATGGACACTCTGACAGAACTTCAGAAATCCTCTGTGGAGATGGAAGAACCTTTCACAAGGACAACCATCTCTGCAGCACTCCAACAATCAGGCCTTTATGGTAGAGTGGCCAGACGGAAGCCACACCTCAGTAAAATGCACACGACAATCCTCATGGAGTTTGCCAAAAGGCCCCTAAAGACTCTGACTATGAGAAAAAAGATTCTCTGGTCTGATGAACCCAAGATTGAACTCTTTGGCCTGAATGCCAAGCATCACGCCTGGAGGAAACCTGACACCCTCCCTACGGTGAAGCATGGTGGTGGCAGCATCATGCTGTGGGGATGTTTTTCAGCAGCAGGGACTGGGAGACTAGTCAGGATCGCGGGAAAGATGAACGGAGCAAAGTACAGAGAGAGATTCTTGATGAAAATCTGCTGCAGGACACTCAGGACCTCAGACTGGGCGAAGGTTCACCTTCCAACAGGACAACTACCCTAAGCACACAGCCAAGACAACGTAGGAGTCTCTGAATGTCCTTCAGTGGCCCAGCCAGAGACTTAAACCCGATCGAACATCTCTGGAAAGACCTGAAAATAGCTGTGCAGCGACGCTCCCCATCCAACCTGACAGAGCTTGAGAGGTGATGCAGAGAAGAATGGGAGAAACTCCCCAAATACAGGTGTGCCAAGCTTCTAGCGTCATACCCAAGAAGACTCGAGTCTGTAATCTCTGCCAAAGGTGCTTCAACAAAGTAGTGAGTAAAGGGTCTGAATACTTATGTAAATGTAATATTTAAGTTTTTTTTTAAATACATTTGGCAAAGATGCATTATTGGGTATTGTGTGTAGATTGATGAGTAGAAAAAAAACAATTCAATCAATTTTAGAATAAGACTGTGAGGTAACAAAATGTGTTAAGTCAAGGGGTCTGAATATTTTCCGAATGCACTGTATCAAGCTAGAGTGTACATGAAGTGACTTGGTTTAGTCTTCATTTTGGTGTTGATTCCTTGCTGAACGCTTAGTAAATCTGGCCCAGGCCTAGGTGTATTAACACACCAATGCTTACAATGGGAGACTCCTTCACCATTTAACGGTCAATAGGTTTACAAATCCTCTCCTTAAAATTTTGAATTTAAATCTGGATTATTGGTGGAAAATAGCAATGCAGCATTTCCTGGTTGAGAGGAAGCGGGAAGTGACTGGAGGATGGTGATACTGCATGGTGGGCCCTCAGAACAATACAAAGTCTGCTTCACACAGGAAACGGATCTGCGTCAAAGAGGGGGACTGACAGAGTTTTATAAAGACCAATGGCACATACCCTAAGGAAGCAGGATAAATCACTGTTTATCCACACACTCACTTATACCCCAGACTTGTAGTAAAAACGTCCTTTAGAAAAAATGACTTAGCAGCTAACTATATGTTAACTAGGCCTTTACAGTGTACTAGTCTCAAATTTAAAGTTTTAATGTCATATGCACAAGTACAGTGAAATGCCTTTCTTGCAAACTCAAAACGACTTAATGTTCTATACAACACAAGTAGACGACTTACTACACTATTATACTACTGTGCTAGTGGATAAAAAGCTAAATAGTCCACGTTGGTGATAACAATCACGGTCGTGCCTTATTAGATTTAGGGTCATTAAATCGGTTTAGATCAATGCTACAGTAGGCTATGGCATGTATGACCGTACATGTATTTTAATGTAGAGGAAGTCAGTTCAGTTGACACATTAAGTTGCCTTTATATGCCTTCATAATCAGCCTCATTCTGAATATCTTTAGGCCTAATTAATGGCAATATGCAATTGGATGAATTACAGTAATTCTGGTCTAATTAATAGATTTTTACAAACACAAACAATGGATTTTAGAACTCAAGCTGCTTTACACATGGACGCTAGAAAGCACGTACTTCTTTGAAGATGTCATTCGTGAAGCATTTTCAGCAGGATGGAGGGTGTTTGTGCTTTACAACTTATTTTATCAGTTGGAAACACACACAGGAATTCCGGCTTGGGAATGACCGTCCAGTTCCCGGCCGCAACAGGAAGGTATGCATAAAAAGCACTTCCAAAACGGGCAGGCTATACCATTCCTCTCCATTCGGCAGCGACGGAACAGAAGGGAAATACACGTGTAGCCTGTACTGTGATAAAACCAATATTGGGAGATGGTCGCGATGGCAAAATAGCCCAACAAGTCAGTCAAGTGAATAGAGGTGATGTGGCAGCTGCAACCAGGTAGACTCAAGAGGCTTGGCATTTTGTTCTCCATTCTATGGTAAGTAGGGAGGACATTTCACCATTATAGATTAAACTTTATTTTTCCCAGAGAAAACGTAAAAGTCAGTATTATCATGATGCAGTTGTGATATACAAAGGTAACATATGTTCAAAACTAGTACTCTGTAATTTTTTATTCAGAAAATGCAATTTGTTATTTGTCCTTTGATTACTTGAAACACTGAAATGTTTCTCCATGAAGCCTACCCACTGTTCACGTGATGTTCGTCTAGTTGTGAGTTACATTTGGATGAGTTTTCAACTAATGTGAATTCAACGTGAAAAATAAATAAATAATCAACAAGTCATTGGATTTAGGTTGAAAGTTGGCAGAAAAAAAGACGAAATGCCCTTAAATTGATTACTTTTTGTGAATCCAATCAGTTTTCCACGTTGATTTTGTTCAAATGACAACATTGATTCAACCAGTGTTTGCCCGGTGGATAATGATGTTTGCATTTTCAAGGTATTATTGCAATAGTGTGAATCATTAGTGGGACATTTGTGTTTGAGGGTAGGCTTGGAACCACTGGCCTAATAAACCAAGGAACTTGTTAGACCATTGATAAGCACAATATATTGAACAGATAAGCACAATATATTGAACATTTAAAGCTTAAAAGCATCAACGAATTCAGGTCATACACTATTATTAGACATTACAATGATCATACATTGGCCTGTTTTGAATTGAAACCAGTGATGTAAACACCCACCTTGATGCAAAAAAGGTTTGTGATTTTACAGTAGGCCTACCCTCAAACACAAATGTCCCACTAATGATTCACACTATTGCAATAATACCTTGAAAATGCAAACATCATTATCTACCGGGCAAACACTGGTTGAATCAATGCTGTCATTTGAACAAAATCAACGTGGAAAACTGATTGGATTCGCAAAAAGTAATCAATTTAAGGGCAAATCGTGTTTTTTTTCTGCCAACTTTTAACCTAAACCCAATGACTTGTTGATTTTTTTTTTCCAAGTTGAATTCACATTAGTTGAAAACTCATTCAAATGTAACTCAAAACTAGACGAACATGGCGTGAACAGTGGGCAGGCTTCATGGAGAAGGACCCCTGGGGGTTTTTGGCCTATCCACAGGGGGTACTTGAGAAGACTTATGAGACCATATGCCTAATGGTAAAATGCACATGAGGGTGAGGTACTCAGAGGTACTCTGGGCAGAGCAAAATACCGTAGGTGGTACAGTAGCGGAAAAAGGTTGGGAACCACTGTGTTAGGCTATGCATGCTGCCCTCTAGGCCTGATTATCGTTCTGCTATTCAAAATGCAGCCCTATAATATAGGCTAGATATTGGTAAAGCTCATGTACCTTTGACATCAAATTTCCACTGGGCACAGATGTCAATTCAACATCTATTCCACATTGGTTCAACGTCATTTCATTGAAATGAATTGGAAACAACGTTGATTCAACCAGTATGTGCCCAGTGGGTTTTGTCGGCTAATATTACATTTTTTCTTCTCTTGTTTCAGATAGATGGAAGCTACAATCTCACACCCCAACCTCAATGCCCAATGGAATTTTACAATATTGTACAATGGGATATAGAGGATTGTTGGCTTTTCATAGCCAGATCAAACCTGGGATTTTTTCCCCCACAGATAAACCGAAGATAAGAGTTTCTGCCTGCTTCACGGTCCATTATTACTTTTGGTACGCGCTCGGCCAGTCTCAAACTCGTACCGTGAGTAATAATGCACTGTGGCTGTCACTGCCAACGAGAGACGGACAGCACCACAGTTCTCCATAATCCTATGCTTCTCATCGTTGTATAGCCAGTTGTGAAGCAGGAAATGTGATGAAAACTCAGCCCTTGTGTCAGAATGACAGCATTTGAATACAATAATTTAGGATACATTCATATCCAGGGAAGAAATTGACTAGCCAGTTTACTTAAATGTTATTGTTGAATTATTTACTTTAAATATGTTGTTGAATGTAACACTGACATTTGAAAATTATAACTCTAAATGGTAAATCTTATTTATACTTGCAAAAGAAATTCCCTGTGCCTTGTGACTGTTATATTTATGTTGACTGCATATGTCTAGTTTCAGTACATTGAAACAGTCATATTAGGCTATAGCCTATTATTATGTCTTAATTCTTTGTAGGATTTTTTTTTCTTTTCTCAAATATCAAAAAATGGGCCTATAATTGAATAATGTTCAGAAACATTATAGCCATAGTTGGACATGTTTTGAAATAGACAATTACATTGCAGTGCCTGTTTAATAAATGTTCATTATAATTGACAACTCAATTCTACACTTAGAGGCGAAATTGAATACACAATCAGTCTCTGAACAAAGCGACCCTGATGCACCCATTGACAAGTTTTTTAATAGAGAGGCTATGTCATAAACCCTCAAAGTTCCAGAATGAGGTGAAAATGGCAACTATTGTGGTTAGGGAGAATGAAGGGAAGTAGAGGCAGAGGTGATGCATTACCTGAAAATAAAAGTAAGGCATGGGATATATTTCAAATTGTGTAATAGAATTATTGTCAACCTACAATATTGTTATATATTTATAAATACAGTTTATATGGGCTTTATACAAATGTTCTGTATGTAAACAGACCATAAATGTCTAAATGTTGTATTTTTGTGGAAAGCTGTGAGTGCTATTATATGATACAATATCATTACTTGTTGCATTTACAATTTGTCCTTTAATCAAATTATTAAGCCACTGTATGGCTGTGGATTGGCTGCATTTATTTTTATGGAATGTTGTCATATTGGTAGTTAATTGGAAACATTTACGGAATCATTCTGCTAAAACTGGCTAGCTAGCTAACATACAGTTGTCACGACTTCCACAGAAGGTGGCTCCCCTTCCTGTTCGGGCGGCGCTCGGCGGTCGTCGTCACCGGTCTACTAGCTGCCACCGATTCCCTTTTCCTTTTCTGTTGGTTATGTCTTATTGGTTTCACCTGTTTCTCGTTTGGGGTTTGGTTTAGGGCTATTTAAGCCTGTTATGCCCGCCTGCTTTTGTACGGGCTTGTTTCTCTTCTGTTTTGTGGACGGTATTGTTTGTATTTTTCCGGACTGTTTGTGTCCTGTTTTGGGCCGGTCATTTATTCGCCTGTTGTTTTGGCATGACCTTTTCTCACCGGAATAAATACGGTTTTCCTTAAACCTCTGCTCTCTGCGCCTGACTCCGCACCCACCACTCCTAGTTACGTAACAACAGTTCTGATAATTCTTCAAATATATTGTTTTACACAATATCTTGTCACAACACTGGCAAACCATGGCTGACCAACTCCCTGACTTTTATACCATAAGGTTCATGATCATTCTAGTATTCTAATTCCTACTTCTATAGCCCGTATAATAGGATCTCTATGGTTCCAACCCTCCGACGTCACCTCGTTACAGTTGTGTTGGTAGCAACTCATTTAAACAGTAGCCTACTCCTTGTTGTCGTGCGCATCGGGGCCCGAATCCTTCGTCTCATAATCATGGATTCTGAAAACTATGTGGGAACTCATCCATCAGACGGCAATGAAGCTATGAAAACCAGTGACGTTTACAAAGTGGACAAAAATCTTCCTAAGCGTTTTAATAACCCCGATTGCTTTCAAGGCTACAGGTAAATCCTAATTACAGCATGTTAAAGTGCTCATT